>NC_058131.1:560551380-560630056 GCF_016433145.1 Gracilinanus agilis | reverse complement strand
AAGGGAAGGGAAGGGAAGGGAAGGGAAGGGATGGGAACTTTGGATTAAGGGGGACTCACTACCTTCCAGAGATAATCCTTCTACTTTTGAATAGCTTAATTATTATTTCATCACATCAAGCCATGAAACTTCTTTCAAATTTCTATCCTTTGCTCATATCTCTGTCCTCTGAGACCAAGCAGAGCAATTCTAGTCCTTCCTTTTAAAAGTTAAATGGTCTCCTTTTGCTGCTCAGTCATGTCTGACTCTTTGTGACCCTCTGGACAACAGCTTTCCATGGGATTTTCTTGGGAAGGATACTGAAGTGGTATTCCAATTTCTTCTCTAGTGAATCCCTTTGTCAGGCAATTCGAAATTAAATGACTTGCCCAGGGTCACATAGGAAGAGTAAAGAGGCTGGTTTTGAATTCAGATCTTCCTGATTCCAAACTGTGTTCTTAACCAGTGAGCCACAGCTACTTCTCTGAGCTACAGTTGCTTAATTATCTCCATTAAGTTTTCTTTTTTTTCCCTCCAGGTTAAATATTTCCAGTTCCTTCCACCAGTGTTCATATGACATCAATTAAACGTACTTTATCTGTGCTAGTGATCCTCCTCTGAGTGTTCTTTAGCTAATGAGTACTCTTTTTAAAAGATGGCAGCAAGAAAGATTCCAGTACTCCAGTTTATGGCCCTCTACAAGGGCATAGGTATGAAATTGTCACTTCCCTAGCCCTGAATGTCCAGACCCTCTTAAAGAAGCCTAAATTTGCACTAAATTTCTAGTTTTCCTTATCACATTATTGATGCATATGAAGCTATAAGTCCATCAAAATTCCCAGACATTTTTCAGAAATACTGCTACCTAATCACGCCTCCCCCTTATAATTGTAAAATTGACTTTTTGCACTCAAGGGTAAGGGAAAGATTTTACAATTCTTCTCCTCAAATTTCCTCGTGTCAGACCTGAGTTCAAGTCTTAATCATGTCAACTGTTATTCATATGTTCTCAAGTTAGTGTCAATCTCTTCAATCTTCTGATTCAACAGAGTACAATTTAAAGAGTATGGACTAGATCAGCCATGTCAAACTCAAACAGAAATACATCCTTGTGGGCTGCCCAGTGAATTATAAAACCACATATTAACTCTATCTGCTCTTGAGCAGCTTATGTTCTATAGAAGGAGACAACACATACACATATAAATTACATATAAAACATGTAAAGATGGAAGCATATTTCCTTGTCTCTTCTCTAGGGCAGAGTGGCCATTCTAATTACACAGCACTGAGTTTCATTTTATTGTTCTTTTTGTTTACATTGTTATACATTAACTAAACTCATTTTTCATATATATGTATACACAGTTTTCTTAGTTCTTATGTTACTTTGCATCAGTACGTATGTCTTCCTATAGTTTTCTAAATTTTCTATAATCATTATTTCTTTAAAAAAAAAAAAGAAAACCTTACCTTCTCTCTTAAAATCAATTCTATATATTGGTTCCTAGGCAGAAAAGCAGTAAGGGCTAGACAATAAGGGTTAAGTGACTTGTGCAGAGTCACATAACTAGGAAGTGTCTGAGGGCAAACTTGAACCTAGGACCTTCCATCTCTAGGCCTGGCTCTCAATCCACTGAGCCATCTAACTGCCCCCTATAATCACTATAATATGCTGTTACTGTCACATAGTATAATTTATTTAGCTCTTCCACAGTTGGTAAGTTCCACAAGTCGGTTTGCAAAAACAAGGTCTTCTGACTTTAAATCCAATGCTTTCCCCATCCCTTTTATGAAAATTTGAATAGGTACGTAGTTATAGTGATCTCTTCCTATTCTCTGTCTTCACTTAGCTCTTCTCTTTATGGGAATTTTAAAGCACAGCTCACATTTAATTAAAGTTCCTTTTTTTTTTTTAATTAAAGTTGCTTAAAGTTTCTTTTTTCTCCTTTAGAGAGTATCAACTCTGGGAGAACCTTTTATTTAAGATCAAATTGGACATTCATTTGAAAGACTTGAAGCTTCCAAAAGCATGTCTACAAAATGCTGTTGGTGATTTGAATAATCTTTATCCAAGGTGGGACTTAATCAATCCACAAGGTAAATTCCTGGCCAACAATGTATCCCCTGATCTTATCCAAAGCTAGAACAATTGCCAGACATTCCTTCTGGATAGAAGACACATTTCTTTTCCTTGGCAATAATTCTATACTGAGATATTTACAGGATGTTTTATGTTCTCACAGCCTTGTAACCAAATTTCACTTAGTGTAGTATCAGACACATCCATAGCTGTTCTAAAAGTTCTGAAAAGTCAGGGGCTTTCAAAACTTGTAGAAACAAAAGGCAAAGGTTATTTCAAAAGCTTCTTGACGCCAGAGTTCAGATAACTTTATTGGTTTTTGCTTTCTGTGTTGAGACAGACAATAGACCTGCTATAGTCCTAAAATGAGGAACAAGAGACCACTAGTTCCCCAAATGGCCTGGCTCATTTCTTGGCTATAGTCAATTTTCAAAAGAGTAAATACTTTAAGTAAAGTTAAAAACTTTAAATAAACTTATACTGCCCTAAATAAAATAAGATCTATTTTATCATCCTTGCAAGGAGATCATGTGTCTATTTCCCATCTATTATCCACAATACTTAGCCTGTAGAAGTCCAAATTAGCATTCACTAAGTTTCACTACAAGTCCTGTTTTATGAATTACACTTAGCACCAATGTGAGCTGTTCCATATGTTCAAGAAAACTCTGGCTAAATATAGTGATGTAATTTTTGTAGGCTATAGCAAACTCTGAGAGTCTGTTTAATAACTTATTAACCAACCTTTGGAAAAAGTCCTTCACCATATGGTTCCAACCTACTTTTACAGGTTTATTATACTTTACTCCCATTCACGTACTCTACATTGCAGTCAAACTGGATGAATGGGGTTCTTGTACAGGATAATCTGTCTCCAATGTCCATTCCTTTGCATGGTCAGTCCCCTGTGCTTAGCACTACCATCAATAAGAAACCTTTCCTGATCTCAGTTGTTATAGTCCTCATCACTACCATCACCACCACTACCATGTTGTTTAGATTTTCTATTTACTTATTTACATCTATGTTGATTTCCCCACCATCATGCTCTCACCATGGAAGAATATAAAGTTCTTGAGGGCAAGGACTGTTTTCGTCTTTGTATACCCTGACCTGACAAAGTGCCTGACACATTGTACAGTGGACACTTAATAAATGCTTCCAGAATGAATGAATGAAAGGTGATTTTGCAGGCTGAACAGGAAGAGAAACCATTTTATTCTTTGTATTTCTGTCACCAGTGCCTACCAGTGTCTAGCACATAGACGAAGCTTAGTAAACCAGGAAGAGATTGGACTTTTGATTTGATTGGTTCAGGAAACTCTCTTATTGATGGTTAGCACCTTCTCTGTAATTTATACTCTTAGGGAGTTATCTAAAGTACTGCAGGGTTAAGTGATTTGCCCAGGATTACACAGTATGAGTCAGAGGTAGGACGTAAAGCTAGGTCTGGCTTTGAGTCTGTCTCTCCATCTACCACAACATGCTACTTCTCAGCAGCTATTTAGGAAGTGCTTTTTGATTGATTGATACCACCTATACTTGTCTGAATATTCTGACTCTGAGAACCTGGGAGAACTATTGATGGTCATTAATTTTTAAAAAAATTTACACATGTAAAACCTAGTGGAATTGTGTGTCAGCTGTGTGGGGATGGGGTGGTTGGGGGAGAGGGAAAGAACATGAATCATGTAACCATGGGAAAATATTCTAAATAAAAAAAATAATAACCCCAAAAAATTTATCCTAGAGTCAGTCCAGCATATTCAACACTAGATCTGAAATTTGCCCCCTAGTGTTTCTCTTTTATTTTTAGTTATCCCTCAAATTAGATACTTTTTTTTGAGGCTTAATTTCCTCATCTTTATTTTTTTAATTTATTCATTTATTTTTAAATATTTTCCCAAGGTTACATGATTCATGTTCTCTCCCTCCCCTTCCCTCTCCCCTCCTGAAGCTGACAAGCAATTCCACTGAGTTATACATGTTGATACCTATTTCCATATTATTCATTTTTGTAATTTAATTTAAAATGTAATTTAAAAGAGTGATCTTTTTTTTTTTTTACTCTTGTACTTCGGTGTATTGTCTCATAGGTGGAAGATTGGTAAGGGTGGGCAATGGGGGTCAAGTGACTTGCCCAGGGTCACACAGCTGGGAAGTGTCTGAGGCCGGATTTGAACCTAGGACCTCCTGTCTCTAGGCCTGACTCTCACTCCACTGAGCTACCCAGCTGCCCCTAAAAGAGTGATCTTTTAAAACCCAAACTCCAAATACTGTACCCATATAAACGAGTGATAAATCATATGTTTTTCTTCTGTGTTTCTACTCCCACAGTTCTTTCTCTTGATGTGGATAGGGTTCTTTCTCATAAGTCCTGCGGGATTGTCCTGGGTCATTGCATTGCTGCTAGTAGTGAAGTCAATTTGATCGTCCCACAATGTTTCAGTTTCTGTGTACAGTGTTCTCCTGGTTCTGCTCATTTCACTCTGCATCAGTTCATGGAAGTCTTTTCAGTTCATATAGAAATCAAGCAGTTCATCATTTCTTATAGTACAATAGTATTTCATCACCATCATATATCAAAAAATTTGTTCAGCCATTCCCCAATCAAGGGACACCCCCTCATTTTCCATATTTTTGCTACCACAAAGAGTGTAGCTATGAATGAGACACCTTTGAAAGAAAAAAATACATACAGATAAACACTGAAAATTAGCACCAAGTATATAGCCTCCACTCAGGTTTATATAAGCCAATTTTTTTTTGCAATGGCTATTTAAAAATAATTTGATATTTTACTTTTTCCTAATTATATATAAAAATAATTTTTAATAATCCTTAAATTTTTTTGAACCCCAAATTCTCTTCCTTTCCCTCTCCTGTTCTCCTCATGGAGACAAGCAATCTGATATAGATTTTACATGTGCTATAATATAAAACATTTTCCCATTTTAGTCCTTTTGTGGAAGAAAACTTTACCTTTCTATGTTTCTCTTCAGTCTTATTTATATTTGATGGTCAAATTTGCTATTCAGCTCTGCTTTTTTCATTAGGAATGTTTGAAAGTCCTCTATTCCATTGAAAATTTATTTTTTTTGTTCTTGTTATGATTAAAATTAAGAGACTGGCTGTAGATTTGTAATCTTTATTACTAGAAAGGAGAAGGGGAGAAGGATGAAAGAGAGAGAGTGGAAGTAGGTTACTTTTAAGAAAAATTTTCCCTAATCTAGCTTCTCCATTTAGCTTGCTGTTCTGCAGCAGCCAAGTGGACCCCCCAGCCAGCAGCAACACTGAAGTCAGAGAGGCTGAAATCTGGTCTGACATCAGTTTATCAAACTTTCTCTCTGCTCACTGATTTTCACACATCATATGTATGTGGGTGAGTATTGATGGCAAATGGGTGGGTATCTGGACTCCCTCCTTGTTAGCTTTCAATGGGCCAGACCAGCTATCACTTACCCCCACCCCAGGGAAGACCTGTGAAGGAATAACTCAGTGAGCTTCCCAAACTAGCAAAGTTATAATGGGGATGTTGAAGGAAGGTGTTGGGGTTCAGTTGTGACCCTAATGGATGGGATCCCACCCCCAGAGCCAGCCATGTTGAGACAAGCCTTCCCCCACCCCCAATTCTTAAGTCCCAGTATCTTTACTCCTCAAGATGGACTTCAGAACTAGTATTCCCTTCAGCCACCAGATCAATCACCTCCCCCATTCTAAGTATCAACTATCAGAGGTTTATTAAAGGATAAATCAAATTCAGAGAACAGGGGAAAAAGGTTTAGAGGAATGAAGGAAGGAGGAAAAGGATGAACTACTCTATCAACTATGTCTTCTCCTCCCAGAGAGCAGCTCTGGATTTCTTCAGTGGCTTGGTCACAGTAGCTAACTCTTTCCCCTACAGTCTCCTATCCAATATTTCGATCTAATATATCACAGGGAAGTAACAGGATCAATGGGTTCAGGCAGGATCATGGAAAGGATCCCCCCTCATTCAAAGCCACTCCTCTCCCCTCAGAAGTTCGACCTCTCCCGCCAAATTGGAGAATGGCTGTTCAGTGTCTTTGTTAGTATTAGTGGTCTCCCTGATTAGTCTCTCATATAAGTGCAGGAAAGCCAAATTCTCTCAGGATTCAACCTACAAAATCAGAACCTCCCAACCAAAGAATCAACCCCCCAGCTCCTCATCCAGTCAGGAGAGAAGATGAAGTGAGAGTTGAGAATTTTCAGAATTCTCCAAACTCCTCTTGCTATTGGCCCCTTCCAAATGGAATTCTGAATGGGCACATTCTGCTGGGCTGGTTTTCAGGGTCCATTCCACCCCCAGCTGCCTGCTTGCTTTTGCAAATTCAGTTCACACTGTTACACATGCCTAGTGAGCCAGCTGTTACCCTTTCTCCTTTGCCTGGGTTGTCCAGGGGGTTGCCCATGGGGCCACCCAGGGGACATCTGGCCTGCCTCCTGCCTCATTGTTCCCTCCCTCAATTGCTGGCTTTTCCAGCTGACTATAGGGGGCACCAATTTGAATTCTATCCTAGTGATCAAAGTCCCCTCAATAATTTCCTTCATACACCCTGAAGGATTTTATTCAGTTTTTTTTAGGTAGGTGATTCTTGGTTGCAATCCTACCTTCTTTGCTCTCTGGAATATCATATTCCAGGCTCTTTGATTCTTTAATGCAAAAGCTGCTAAAACTTGTATTATCCTCACCATGGCTCCATGATATATGAATTTTTTCTTTTTGGCTCTGGAATTTGGCTATGTTTCCTAGGGGTTTTCATTCTGGGATTTCTTTCTGGAAGTGATCAGAGGATTCTTGCAATTTCTATTTTGTCCTCTTGTTCTAGAATATCAGGGCAATTTCACCATAGTTTTCAGGTAAGCCAATGATTCTTAAATTTTCACTACTGGATCTTTTTTTCAGATCTATTATTTTTCCAATGAGATATTTAACATTGTCTTCTATTTTTTTCATTCTTTTGACTTTGTTTTATTGTTTCCTGATGTTTCATGGAGTCATTCATTTCCACTTGCCCAATTCTAATTTTAAAAGAATTATTTCTTCAGTGAATTTTTGTATCAGCAAAGCAAAGATCCAGGACAAATCCAAGAGATTCATGATGAAAAAGGATGTCCACTGCCATAGAAGGAACAGACTAAATCTGAATGCAGATTGAAATATACTACTCTTCACTTTATTTCCTCCATGAATTTTTCTTTAATGTAAACAATATTTTTCTTGCTTTACAACATGATGAACAAAGAACTATGTGTTATATATTATATATACAACCTATAATGGGGAGGGAGTGGTAGGGATGGGGGGAAAAAGACTGAGACTTAGATTTTTGGACATAACTAATGTGAGAATTTGTTTCTCTTGGATAAGCATGTTTATTATAATTTATTACACATTTATAACAAATCATTATTTTGTTATAGTTGTTACATAACATATTACATGTGAAAAAATAAAAATAAATGGTGACATGAAAATTATGTGTTTTTTACTTTATAATACCCAGTTACCTCACTCCCACCCTTCTCTTCCCCCATTAACAAAGGCATCATTTGGCAAAAAGATATATGTATCTATAAAACCATGCCTTACTTATTTCTATTTATCATTTCTCTCTCTGGAGGTGGACGTAGATGAGTCATTCCTCACATGGTATTTCTGTTGTGTATATAACTTTCTCCTGGTTCTGCACATTTCACTTTTCATAATTCCACATAGGTATTTTAATATTTTTTAAAAATTAACCTATTCATCATTTCTTATGGCACAGTAACAATCCATAACAATCATATGACACAACTTGTTTAGTCATTCCCCAGCTGATGGTCATTGCTTCAATTTCCAGTTCTTTGCCACCATAAAGACAACTGCTATGTATGCAACAGTATTGACTTTGTTGTCTTCTTTTGAGTTTGTGTTTCGGTCTTCCCCTGTCACCAAAATAACTTTCTATGTTGAGTTTCTTTTTTTTCAGTGGTTTTCTCATTTTTCCTGTATTTTTCTTTACTTTTAACTTAAAACAGTTAAAGTTAGGCACTGTTCCTATGGTAAAGGGGGCACTATCCCAAACTTCAGAGTTTTTGTGCAACTGCTTTCATAGAGGTTCTGGGATCTCTAAGTTTTTAGTTTTTACAAGGTGGTATGATTTAAGGAGAGGTATATTTCCTACTCTTCTGGCTATGCTCTTGTCCTTGAGTAGCCATTTGTACTCTTCTCTATCCTGGAACTGTGACCAGGGTCCTCCAATCCCTTGTGACTGGGACCATTGGTGTCCAAGTGCTCCTCCAGGCTCTGGGACTATGACTTGGATTTATGTATGGGCAATGCAAAAAAGTCCTGCTCCTAGTGCATTAAAGGGACCCTTATAATCTCCTTCTGACCAGCCATCTAACTCTCTCACTGTCTCTTGGCTGAGAGCTCTGGGAGCTGTTGCTGCTGATTCAGCTACTCCCAAGGCTTGTGCTAGCTTGCCAAGGTGGGATCAGTTCTAGTTCACTGGTTTGTGTTCCATTCCCACACTGGTGGGGCAGACCTTTCCTGTCAACCTTCTAAGTTACCTTGGGCAGGAAAGTTGTTTCACTCTGTTCTTTCTGCTGCTCCAGAATTTGTTTTGAGACATTATATTAAAGTTACTTGGAAGGGAATTTGGGAAAGATCAGATGGGTCTCCAACATTGTGGCTCTGCTCCTTATATAAGCCCAATTTAAAAGAAAAAAAGTACAGCTTAGATTTGGACTAATACAGTATATTAAACTCATTTTCTCCATCTGGTGTTCCAAATGCCTTTTTTGGCTTGGCTTCTTCATTCAAGGCTATTTGCCAAAAGCCTTTACATAAATCAGTAGTTGATATGATCATAGTAATTCCCACCTGATCTCACAATGAATCAATTCCTGGCATAAGCTATGCATCAATTTTAGTTCTAGAACACAGTATTCCATAATCCATAGAATCTAATTATACCATTTAGTTTGGGAAGCAGGTTGAGCCTATAGCCCCACCAAAAGTCTGATAACTCTTCATTTTAATGTCTCTTGCATTTCTTTCCTGATGTTACTCGACCCTTTGGTCAGATTCTGTAAAATAATAATCAAATTGAATTATTATCCCCATTGTTTATAGTGTAAGGAACCAAATCATTGATACCTGGTATTCACTGAAGGAAATCTATAAAATCACTTAGCACATAAGTAAATCTTTCTCTACCTGACCAAGAAAAATTTTCAGACCACCTTATTTGGCTTGTGCTTCATTCTTTAAAAAGAGGAGGGAGGCCATAGAAATAAATAATAGATATAGAGGTAGAGGAAGCCTGAAAGACCATCTGTGTCAACCCCCCCATTTTACATTTTCAAGGGCTTGGCCAATGGAGTCTCAGTCTTTGGAAAATTCATATTGGCTACTCATTTGACTGCTGAGGCTACTGGCAGACTCTGCTGTGGACTCTAGTACTTCTGATGATACTTCCCAGTTTTTTAAACCTCCCAAGATTGTGATCTGGTCCATTCCATTGTAAGAATTTAAATTTAGGTTTTATGCTAAATATGAGAATTCTAAAGTAATATTGTGATCACTAATTTAAAAAAATTAACCTTAAGTCACAAGTCTGTTAGCCACTCATAACAATTTAGTTTAACAGAGATGTAGTAAAAGAGAGAAATGTAAGAAGGAAGCAGAAAGTATGGCCTAGCTAGATACCCTATAATTTCTGCCTGAAGAAGTCCAGCTCACCACTGGGCAAGGGCTCCCTCCAAGTCCCAATCTCCATGAGGAGTCATCCTTTGGCTCCAGTCATTCACCCAACAAGCCTCTCCAGCACAGAAAGCTCCCACCCAACAGAATCTTCCTCCAGAAGAGTCTCCTCCTCCAGTCTGGCTCACCAAAGCAGAGAGCATCCCTGAATCCTTGAGCTGGCCTTTTTAAAACAGTTTTCTCAATATCACTTCTTGTTGCTCCCCCACTTTACAGGAACCAATTGTAGTCTTTCAATTTGCCTAGCATGGTTCAAGGGGGGGTGGTGGCAGTAGCCTTTGGAGCTGTCACCCACTCTAGCAAGTGACTTGTGAACTCTCATACTTAGTGACTGGTAAAGTAGTAAGTAGGGGTACTTGAGTTTTTGATTGATTAACTTAAAAGTTGCTGATTGATAGACAAAAAGAGTTTGATTTACTCTTTACACCATCTCCAATACTCATTCACCTAAGATCAGAAAAGAAGAAACAGAAGAGAAAAATAGGAAACAAAGGCTATGCTTTTAGGGCCATGATAGCCTGGATAGTGAGTTATGGAAAACTCAAGGCTGTCTCTCCCCACAAATATGTTTACAGTCTTTTCCCATCTTTCTCTTTTAAAAGCTACCAAAGAGAAAGTAAAATTTCCTCTGTGAATTCTGTATGCATACTTACTTGCATTTCAGCAATCAAGTAAAAAAATTTCCTTCAGATGAGAAAACTGAGACCCAGAGAAATTAAGCAACTTACTGAAAGTCACACAGGTTATAAGTTACAAATGAAGGATTAGAACACAAATCCTCTGACTTTATATCTATTTCTCCACGGTACAATATATCATAGTCACTTAACAGTCTAAAGTTTCTCAAGACCCACAAAAATTGACCCCTTCTTTGTTAACAAAGAAAAGCAAGTAAATGAAATAAACCATAAGGCAAATTGCAACTAACTGCGTAACACTCAGGCCTTAGTCCCACAATTCTTTTCTATTCGTTTCTTTTACAAGTGATTACTTTAATTTATTAATGCAGTAACAAGCATAGCAAAGTTTGCTTACCCAATTATCTTCAGAAGCATTACAAGTAAGCAACCTTAAACACTGAAGAAATAAATAAATGCATAGAAACGAGTCTTATTGTAATGGAGGTGCAGAGCTTTGAAATATTCACAGAACCTTATCAATGTAGACATAAATTTTTACCAACACTTTTTGGCTCTTTTACCCACAAATTAAATCCCTCTGAAAATTTAGCATCAGGTACAACTGAACTTAAGAGGAAAGGACTTTAAGACTGCATATATTTATTCCATCTATGAGAAGCCATTGATTTCATGAGGAGTGGGTTTAGCTGAGGGGAGAGAACAATTTCTGCCTGTCAGACACATTTATTAAATTTGACCTCCTTATATATTTCTTAAAACCTACAATTACCTTTCCTAAAAACACCATTTTCTTTCTAATCATATACTAATTACATCTAGAAGAACCCAAGCCAATTCAGTTCATTACATATTTTGAATGACTAGTCAGTCATTGGAGAGTCATTAGAGAGAGCTCAGGTGAGGTTCAAAATGTATGTATGTATTTATTTATTTATTTAGCTATTTAGCAAGAAACAAGTTCTTTATCTCTACACATGCAATTGGAAATCACTGGTCTTTTTTTTTTTTAACCCCTAACTTCTGTGTATTGGCTCCTAGGTGGAAAAGTGGTAAGGGTGGGCAATGGGGGTCAAGTGACTTGCCCAGGGTCACACAGCTGGGAAGTGTCTGAGGCCGGATTTGAACCTAGGACCTCCTGTCTCTAGGCCTGACTCTCAATCCACTGAGCTACCCAGCAGCCCCCTCTGGTCTTTTTTTAATGTACAAGCATACTTTATTTTATTACACTTTGTTTTAATGTGTTTTGCATGTTCTGTTTTTAATTTTTTTAATAAATTGAAGATTTGTGGCAACCTTGTATTGAGCAAACATATCAGTGCCATTTTCACAACAGCATGTGTGTGTGCCATATTTTGGTAATTCTCATAGTATTTCAAACTTTTTCATTATTATTATATCTTTTGTAGTGATCTGTGACCAAGGATCTTTTGTTACTATTATAATTGTTTTGAAGTACCATAAATTGCACCCCATAAAATAGCAAATTTGATCAATGAATATTATGTGTGTTCTGACTGCTCCACTGACTAGCATTCCTTCTGCATCTGAGCCTCCCTTTTCCCTTAGACATGACAAATATAGAAATCAGGCCAATTAATAACCTTACAATGGCTTTTCATATTCAAATGAAAGGAAGATTCAACTGATACACAGCAAATTTCATTGTGGTCTTATTTTAAAAAATTGTCAGTCATCCCCATCCTTCAGCAGCCATTGACATCAAAGTAAGACTCTCTACCAGCAAAAAGATTACAACTTGCTGAAGGTTCAAATGATGGCTGGGATTTTTTTTAGCAATAAAGCATTTTAAATTAAGATATGTACATTTTTGAAAGATGTAATACTAATGCACACTTAATAGATTAGAGTACAGTGTAAGCATAACACTTAAATGCACTGAGAAACCAAAAAAAAAAAATCATGTGATTCTATTGTGGTCAGGAACAGAACCTGCAATATTGCTAAGAGGCCCCTATGTGACATATCAGAGAACATACACTATAATGTATTTAATAGTCACAGAAAGAATATGCACTACAAATACTGTTTTAGAAGTGAGATATAGTTCACAAAATAGACATTTGATTTGCAATCATAGTGACCTATAACATTCATTCAAATTTACATTAGTTTTTACACTGAACCTTTATGTAAAATGTTGAAGCAAGAGAGAGAAAAAAAACCTCAGGTTCAAGAATCCTTGTGACTTTAAAAACTTTTTTAAATCAATAAGAGATTTCTCTGTTATGATTTTTCCTGGTTTGAAAAAAAAGGCTTCTGATAAACTTCCAAAGCAATTTTTTTTTGCTTGTCTGGACTGTTCTTATTTAACAGCTAAAAAGTTCCTTTTCAACCTTCTAAGTTTCTTCACATTTTCCCCTACAAACCTTTTATAGTCTCTTATTGATGAAATGTGGACATATTGAGGCTCTTCAGTGTTAAAGCCATATGTGTTGAAATCATCTTCAGATTGTTTAGGAAAATGTTATGGACAGTAAATTATGAGTAAATTGTTTGAAATATGGCTTTAGTTTCCAATTTTTCACATTTGAGTAGTAAAATCAGTACCTGTACATTGCTGAGGCAAGAAATTGAGATCATTGGGCAGAGGGATTCAAGTGCCTTCTGCCTAGAACATTCTCATCAGGTGTATTGGGTGGTGGTAGAGTAAAGGAGAAAGCTGACTCTCAGACTGAAAGGAATAGAATGATGACCCACACTGCATCTGGAGGCTTCTTCCAAAAGGATGACAGAAACTGGCCCTGAAGTCCCTGCAGCATCATGTGAGCAGGGAGGTATGGGGGAGATGCATGCCATAGGGCCATGGTGATGAACCTATAGCACATGTGCCAGAGGTGGCACTCAGAGCCCTCTTTGTGGGCACGTGTGCTATCACCCTTGCTCTAGCACCAAGTTCACCAGAATTCATTACTAGAAATCCAGTGGGTTGAGCTGCTCCCTTCTCCTCTTTGGGTGCCTGAGGACATATTGGACAGCCCAATAGAACTGCTTTCCCCCTCCCCTATCTGAGGTAAGGCAGAGGTGGGGGCTGACATGTAGTGTGAGGGTTGCAGTTTTGGCACTTGGTCTTCTTCTTTTTTTTAATAAACCCTTACTTAGAATCAATCCTGAGTATTGGTTCCAAGGCAGAAGAGCAGTAAGGGCTAGGCAATGGGGTTTAAGTGACTTGCCCAGGGTCACACAGCTGGGAAGTGTCTGAGGCCAGATTTGGACCTAGGACCTTCCATCTCTAGGCTTGGCTCTCAATCCACTGAGCTACCCAGCTGCCTCCTCACCACTTGGTCTTCTAAAATGTTCACCATCACTGCTCTAGGAACAGTCTAAGCATGGAGCATCTCCAGCCTCCAACCTGCTACTTTCAGCTTCTTCTCAGGTTTTCCCCACCTCTTTGCTTAAGAAAGGTAGCTATTCTCCAATAATTCCAGTTGGTTTTCAGTTACTGAGATCAGCTTCCATTTTGTGATATTTTAATATGCATTGTTATAGTCTTTGTGTTCTTCTGGATTTCACTTAGTTCCCTCTGCTCTCTGTATCAATCCATGGGAATCTTCCCATGTTTCTTTCACTTTTTTTCTGTTCTTATTTCTTGCTTCCAAGCTGAATGCTTCTATTCAATGGTCCAGCATTTTTTTTAATATTTCAGAGCCAGGATTTGAACCTAGGTCCTTTGTCTCCAAATACAAGACTCTTTCCAATATATCTTAGCTATATGAATATCAGGATTTGTAAATTTCTTTTTTTAGCTGAATAAGATATTTTATCCAGGAGAAATCAGAAGCTTGTTGAACTTTGGTTTTTCTCTTTTTATACACAGTGCTTTGCAGATAGTAGATATTTCATAATAATGATGATGATGCTTGACATTTATATAATATTACTATCATATATTGTACATTCAGATTTTCCTTTTGCTATAAATAATTCTAAGGTTTTATACTCTATAAGTTAACCTTCCCAAGGCTCTTGGATTAAATTTAAAGGGCCTCTTACTTTCTTCCCAAACATAAATTCAAATGGTGGGAAGCTAGGATCCCCAGAGGACTTCTCTGTATGCAAATAATAACTGTAATAATTTACCATCCCAATCATTAGAACAATTCATTATATAAGCTTTTGTCCTTCCTTTCTGAGTTGCGTTAAATCAGCCTGCTAACCCATTTCCTTGTGAGTTGACAAGCAATATCACAGATATATTTACCCTCACTCTGTTTCCACAGGAAATACAATATTTCTGAAAGGAAATTTGTACAGTTACCTATCAGTATAATTGCAGGAAATTCAAGATGGAAAAATATACTCACTAATTCCTTGGTCACCTCTGGAGCATTCATTCCACAGTCTGACAAATATTTATTAAGTGCTGGTTTTGGGCAGAGAACAGTGCTGGGCACTGGGGAATATAGGTTTTAGATGAAGACTGATCTCTGTCCTTGTGGAATTTATAGTCCTCCCCCTCTGGAGGATTATTTGCTTGAAACCTAACCATGAGGATACAGAACCTAAACAACACTCAGGAGTCTTCCGGAACAGGCAGAGGAGGTAGCAAGGCACCTGAGGGAGAGACATAAAGTAGCATATGCCAAGAGGCAAGTAGGTGGTGCAATAGATAGAGTGACAGACTTGGAGTCAGGAAAACTAGAGTTCAAATCTGGCCTCAGACATTAACTAGCTGTGTGACCTCAAGCAAGTCACTTGACCTCTGTGTGCTCAGTCTCCTCATCTATAAAATGGATTTAATAATAGCACCTGCCTCCCAGGGTTGTTTTGAAGATCAAGTAAATAATTATAAAATGCTTGGCACATAGTAAGTGATACATACACAGAGATTAGCTATCATTATTATTTTTTAATCAAACCATCAAAACCACCTTATCTACCATTCCCCCACAGACTTTGAAGAAAATAATCCAGGACCCTAAACCCAAGAACCCTGGCAATTGAGTGTCCTAAAGAATGATGGCGGTATCCAGCCAAGATCTTGTAACCATCACTGAAGGGTCCCCTTTCTTCACCACCACTAAAAACAATGAACAATTGCCACCAATAAGAAGGTAATCTCAAGAGCCCCAGGAAAGACATGCCCTCCCAGTTCATTGGCCCTACTTCCAGTTGATTCCCCCCAAAGCTATCATCCCTTGAAACAATCCCTTTGGAGAGAATTTGTCATTTACTTCCTCAGATGCTGCAGTCTCCACCTTTTCAAAAACTCCAGCATCTAAAGAAATGGAAAAGAAAGTTCTTGCTACCAGGGTCCTTAACACTATCAAGTGGTTTGACATAAAAAATGGATATGATTTTATAAGTAGAAATGACATGACATTAAAGAAAAGACATTGCATCTGCTTTACCATGACAGTCTGTTGGACCTTCTCATCAGATTTGTTGCTATAAGAGGGAAAGTTATGAGATTAGCCATAAATTAATAAATTTATTAATCAAAATGTAGTAGGGGGAAAAGATGGGAACACAGGAGAGAGAGATATAGGTTACTTTCCTGTTTGTTCCATTTAGCTTGCTATTCTGTCACCACCATTAGGATTCCCTAGCCATGCTCATAGGGAAGTCCAGCCAGCAACAAACATGGAAGAGAAGAGGGAGAAATCTGCCCTTGCCTCAGTTTATCAAACTTTTTTTTCTCCACCCACTAACTCTTACACATCACACCTTGGGAGCCAACTGTGGCTTTTTATTTTGCCTGGCCATCCAGGAGGACAGTGCAGGGGACATCAGCCCTGGCCCCTGTCTCATGATCTCTTGATTCTATTGCTGCCTTTTCCCAACTGCCATTCTATCCTCATGACCTACTTCACTTAATGATTTCCTTCACACCTTCCTTGCCTCCAGG
This sequence comes from Gracilinanus agilis, assembly GCF_016433145.1. NCBI lineage: Eukaryota > Metazoa > Chordata > Mammalia > Didelphimorphia > Didelphidae > Gracilinanus > Gracilinanus agilis. The sequence goes on along the minus strand of NC_058131.1, from coordinate 560,613,716 downwards.
TCAAGTTCAGGCTCATGCTACCTTCGACCCCAGAAAGACGGGAAGGGTAAATTTCCTTTGCACACTGCTAAAACCCATTATATGTAATTGCTTCTGCCATTAGAATATGAGATCTTTGAGACTGGGGATTGTCTCTGCTTTTCTATTTATATTCCAAGTGCATACCACAGTGCCTTGTCTGTAGTAAGCACTGAATACATATTTTTTCCCTATTCATTCATTCATTCATTCATTCATTCATTCATTCATTCATTCATTTCTTCTCTGTTTTATAGGGACTCTAATAATTCAGGACTAGCCTATGGTCATTTCTGGCCTAGAAGGACCCATGGAGATTGGGACGGATCAGGGCTGCCTTACAGGTTGCAGGCTAGGGTTGCTTGTGCTGAATCAGTGTTCTCTATCTATTTTCTGTCAAATTTCCCCAAGATCTTGGGGAAAACTTTGGCTTTTCTCATCTTCTAGATCTTCGGGTTCTTAGTACATCCTGTAACTTCACTCTGACTTACAGATGAATCCAAGGAGGAGCCTGCTTGGGGATGAGATGGACAGCTGACTTAGAGCCAGGAAACCCTTGAACCATTCTCCAAACTAGGGTCAGATAGGTTTCTAAATAAATAAGCGTGACATTAATTACCTTGTTTTCTGTTTTCAAAGATGAATACTAATGGAAGCTATAATTGGAAGCTAAAGAAATCAACATGGGACTATTTTGCCCATCATATTACATACAATGATGTTTGCCTTTTGGCTAGTGATTGGATCTCTTTGAATCTCCTTTTGCCACCTGTGCCTCTGCCTGGCAGAGGTGTGGTTAGTCCTAAGACTTTCCTCCTAAAAAAAAATCACTTTTAACCCATAAGACTTCAGTCCAGACTGACTGTCTTATCAGTGTTTTCCCAGTTGTCTGAAGTGAAGGCACATGTCCTGACATTATTGAATTACACTAATAAGTGTATTACATATGCCAAGACAGCTAGGTGATGCCATAGTGTACGGAATGCTAGACCTGGAGTCAGAAAGATCTGAATTTAAGCCCTGACCCAAACACTTATTATTGTGTGGCCCTGGGCAAGTCATTTAATGTCTGTTTGCCTCAGTTTCCTCATTTGTAAAATAAGGGTCATAATAGCACTTACCTTCCAGGGTTGTTGTGAGGATCAAATGAGATAATAATTGTAAAACACTTAGCACAGTGTCTGATACATAGTGAGCACTACATAAATGTTGGCTATTATCATTATTATCCTGCTTCTCTGTGTATGTATGTGTCATTTACCTAGACAGTAGCATAGTGGACAAAGTGTTGGGTTTTGACTGAGGAAGATCTGGGTTCAAATCCTGCTTCAAACACATACTATTTGTGTGGCCCTGGGAAAGACACTTAGCCTCTCAGTTTCCTCATCTGTAAAATGAGGATAATAGTACCACCAACTTCATCTGATTGTTAAAGAGCTTCTTATAGGTAAATAAATATAGGCAAAGCATTTTACAAACCCGAAAATGCTATCTAAGTATTGGCTGCTATTATATTTCCTCCAGAAGGCTATAAACTCCTTGAAAGCACAGATTCTCTTTTTTTAGGCTTTGCATCTCTAGAATCTAATATAGTTCTTGTATACAGGAGACACTTAACAAATGCTTATTGCATTCAATTCATTTCAAAGCCTGCTTTGATCTTCTCTGCACCCATTTAAGTTCGATTAAGTAATATTTCAGTTTTGAAGACTTTTAGAGAATGAGAAAGTTTAAAAATACTATCACCTTGTAAAATAATAAAAAGCAGTAAAGGGGGGAAATGAGACTGCAGAAAGCTTAGCATGAGACCCAGCTAAGCCAGATTATGCCAAAAGCATTTATGGAGGAAATTAAAAGGACAAAAAAATAGCTAAAATGGAATAGATTTGCCAGCATTCCTATAATGATCCATTCTCCTCCTCACCAGTGATAATGAAACCACTACATTTAAATTCTTATGCTTCAGTGACCTGGTATAGTGGATAGAACACTAGACCTAGAGGGAAAGACTTGGGTTTAAATCCTATCACAAACACTTACTGGCTGGATCCTCCTATTTATTCTGTGCTTTAATTTTCCCATCTATAAATGAGAGAAGGGACTTGATGGCCTCCAAGTTTTCTTTCAGGTCCAAATCTAGGATCCTTTCTGCTGCAATCTGATAATCCTTAGTCTACAAGATGAGGATGTAGAAATGACAATTAAGTAAATATGAAGTCAGAAAAAGAAGTTGATCTCCATCAAATATACATGGAAAGAGGAAGCTAGGTGGTTCAGTGGATAGAGAGCCAGATCTATAGATGGGCAGATCTGGATTCAAATTTGACCTCAGATACTTCCTGTCTGTGTGAACCTTGGCAAATTACTTAATCCCGATTGCCTAGCCCTTAGTGCTCTTCTGCCTTGAAACCAACTCTTAGTATTGATTCTAAGACAGAAAGTTTAAAAAAAATATGCAGAGGGGCAGCTGGGTAGCTCAGTGGATTGAGAGCCAGGTCTAGAGATGGGAGGTCCTAGGTTCAAATCTGGCCTCAGATACTTCCCAGCTGTGTGACCCTGGGCAAGTCACTTGATCCCTGTTGCCCACCCTTACCATTCTTCCACCTATGAGCCAATGCACAGAAGTTAAGGGTTTAAAAAAATAAAATAAAAAAATATGCAGGGAAGGAATCTGTTCTGGAGAGGATGTCATTTGAGTCTTTCAGGGACCAGCTTTCAAGGACTCATAAAGAGGTGAAGAATCTAAGAGGATAGAGAGAAAATGGATGCTATTATTAAAAAAAAAAAAAGACTAAAAAAGACGACAGTAACTATTGACCTATATGCCTAGTTTCTCGTAGCTAAAAATTTTTCATGAGAACAATCTGAGCTAACCCTGGTGTTACTTTATAACAAGCTCATAGGTATCTGACAGTCAGCCGTTCTTCGCATGGGGCCAGCCCTGGGGAATCATGATTGATGTTTAACTTGACAATTCAACCTAATGTAACAAGTATTTATTAAGTGCTGTCTGTGCATAAGACACTGTGCTAGGTCCTGGAGATTCGGAAATGAAAGAAGGCATGCACAGTCCCTGCCTTGGAGAAGTTTACAATGCGAATTGCAAAAATTGTTTAAATGATGAAGGGAACATGTAGAGGGAAGGTGGGAAATAGGTAATACTGCTTGGTTCAGAGGATAAAAATGTGTGTTTTTTCCTTAGGCTTACCCCAAAAAATAATTCGATCTTTCCTATTCACATAGAAAATATCTAGCATTTACATAATGTTTTAAGGTTCACAAAACACTTTACAGATATCTCTTTTGATCCTCACAATAACCTTAGGAAGTAGGTGCTATTATTCTCCCTATTTTATAGATGAGGAAATTGAGGCAGACAGAGATAAAAGGACTTGCCCAGGGTCACATAGCTAGTAAGTGTTTTGAGATTCTCCATATGAAAAGTCCAGCACTCTCTTCCCTGCACCAGTGTTGTCCTAAATTTTGCTTTTCTGAGTTAGTTTTTTTTTCCCTGAAACCTTTACCTTCTCTCTTGGAATTAATACTAAGTATCTCAGAATAAATAATGATAATAATAATAATAATCTAAGGCAAAGGAGCTGTAAGGACAAGGCAAATGAGGTTAAGTGACTTATCCACACAGCTAGAAAATGTCTGAAGTCAAATCTGAAGCTCAGGTCCTCCCATCCTCAGGCCTGATACTTTATCCATTGTGCTACCTAACTGCCCCTGCTGTCATAAGTTCAGAGGCATAGAATGTTAGAGCTTGAAGAGATCATCTAACCTAACCTATTTCATACATGAGGACGCTGAGGGCAGAGAAATGGTCACTTGCTCCAAATCACAGAATTAATTAGTAGAAATATGAGAACCAGAACCTAAGTCTCCTAATTCCAAGCTCCAAAACAACTTGGTTGTTGTTGTTGTTGTTGTTGCCGATATTATTAAAATTTTAAAAAATTTTATTACTATACAGTTGGGGTTTGAAAACTCTTATATCTACAATTCTTCCCATTCTCCTTTTCCCCACTCCAAACCCTACTGACAACAAAACTTCCCCTCAGAGGAAAAGAAGGAAGATATTACTTATTTCCTGAGCTGAGGAGGATGTTGATTAGAGATAACATTGCCTTGTGGTCTTTCTGTTGCTATGGTAGATGAGACATTTAGGTTCATCTGACTTTTTTTTTTTTTTTTTTGGTAATGAGTTTGTGTCAGGACAACCATCTCAGTGAAGTCACCTTTTCCTATTCTCTCTTTTATCACTGCGGCCATTTGTGCTCTTTGATGGGTCCCTGGAATAAGATTTATGGGAGTCTGGACATTGATAAACTGGAGGGCATTCAGAGAAAGTCAGAGAGGATGATGAAGATCCTTGAAATGTTGCCATATGAGTACAAGTTGAAGAAAATGGGATATGTAGCCTAGGGGGATTTAGGGAGAGTATGCTAATCAGCTCCAGCTATTTGAGAGGATATCACATAGAAGAGAGGGTCTTTTTAGCCTCAAGTCAAAATCAGGAACTATGGGTAGAAGTTACAAAGAAGCTAATTTAGTCTTTGTTGGGGAAAACTTCCTAACAATTATAGCTACCAATAAACCAATCAATAAATATTTATTAGGGATCTACCATGTGCATTCCAGATGGAGAAACCCAGCCAGTATACAAGGTGCTGGCAGGGGTGAGCTCAGACCAGTTCTCAAGAGTCAATTATTAAATTTTCAGCATCAGCATTTACACCTCAGAAATCGACAAACCTCAGAAATCAGATCTTGATTTAATGTTTTGCTAATTGTCTAGACTTACAAAGTAATGGAGAAAATGTTCATAATGTAGATTAAACTTAAAGGGTGTGTTGTTCAGAACAGACATCAGAAAAAGCATTTCTAGGAGAATATTTACCAGGCAATACAGACTGAAGGAGTTCTTCTATTGGGAGCAAAAAGAGAAAGCCCCTGGAAAGACCTCCAAGAATTGATGCAGAGCAAAAGGAGCAGGACCAGGAGAACATTGTACACAGAGACTGATACACTATGGCACAATCAAACCTAATGGACTCCTCTACTAGCAGCAAAGCAATGACCCAGGAAAATCCGGAGGAATTTATGAGAAAGAACATTATCCACATCCAGAGAAAGAACTGTGTATGACCGATCATGTGGTTCAATTGGTGATGTGAATGGGGTTTTGGTGTTAAAAGATCACTCTACTGCAAATTTAATAACATGGAAATAGGTCTTTTTTCTTGACACTGGAAGGTGGAAGAACCAGAAGAGACTGAAGGGACCAGATCTCTCTTCTTTCTCACTCTTCCAACCCTACCGACTCCTCATGCAGAAGTAGGGCATTGATCTTCACCAATGAGGAGAGTCCCATACCAATGGGCTTTGGTTTTTAATCTCTCCCCCTCCCCCAATTCCCCCTTCCTTAAGTTACTCCCCTCCCCACCACCATCTCTTGTTATTTCTCTTCTACTTCTTTATAGGATAAGATTAAAAAAAAAAGATTATTACAAAATGAATAATATGGAAATAGGTTGAGTGATAATACATATATAACCTAGTGGAATTGCTTATTAACTTTCCAGGAAGGGGCTGGGAAGAGAGGAGGGAGACAACATGAATCATGTCACCATGGAAAAAATTTTTAAATATTAAAAAAAAATAAAGATAGAGTAAGATAGGATTCTATGCCCCAATGAATCTGACTGTTATTCTTTCTGTGAACCAATTCTGAGGAGAGTAAGGTTTAAGTAATCAATGGGCTTTGGAACTGGGGTCACCCGTAGTTGTTTGCATGTTTCTCCCATTACGCTTGAAATTCTTGAGAGCAAGGGCTATCTTTTACCTATCTTTGAATCCTTAAGCACTAAATTAATAAATGTTTATTAACTGACTGGCTGGCTGAATTCTGCTTTCTCATCTCAGTTATAGAACTTGGACACTCTCTCACATTAGCCTGGAAATTTGGACTCTTACAGCTGAGTCTGGCTGAACTTTGAGAAGAGGTAAATTCAGACTAACTCCAAATTCAAATAAAGTTCCTTTGATGTTTTGGGTGGGTCGATGGGTGAAGGAAGAGTTTTGGGACACAGGCAGTTGGCTATTTGGGGGCAGAAGAAAACCAAGCTCCTCTTTATTTTAATTTTGCAAGCTCCAGTAGGATAAAGCTTCCCACTGTCTCTGGGCTCATGTAAATGAGGCACTTTTCTTCTTTTAAAGCCATATCAAGGTTGCGTTTTATTTTCTTCTTTCAGAAGAGACTGTATAGTGAGTTGACTTGGATAGAGCTCATTTGGAGAGCAGAAGCAGCAATATGCTACAGAGTAATTTTTTCCTGAGTGGAAATCCTTGCTTCAATGCATCTGAAAATGAGGAAGCAGGGAGAGAGCTATCTTTGAACGGACCTAATAAGTCTGATATTTGCAGTACAGGGCGGTGGGGGGGAAGGGAAGTTTCAGCCTATTCTCAGAGAAGGCTGTGGGGCCTGATTGAAAATGCTGAGGCTGGAAGGTATTAGAAAAGGTTAGTGCAGAATGACTGAAAAAGAGAAAAGACTTTAAACAGTTTGACACTGAGGTTTTGACAGAAACTGAAGAGAGATACAACCAGTAAGCCTAGAATCTGCCAGGCTTAAACAGGGCAGAAGGGATCGTGAAAGACCTACTAGGTATATTTATTCACCACTGACAGAGAAGGGGAAAAAATCAGTACTCTTGAACTGCATTTCTGTTTTGTTGCTTGTTTTGGCCAAACCTGTGGTTTTCACTGATGGAGGGAGGCCCTGGTGAAGAATGTAGACGGAAGCTTTTCTTTTCTTTTTCTTTCTTTTTTCTGTTTTAAACCCTTACCTTCCATCTTAGAATCAATCATGTTTTGGTTCCAAGGCAGAAGAGTGGTAAGGGCTAGGCAATGGGGATTAAGTGATTTGCCCAGGGTCACCCAGCAAGGAAGTGCCTGAAGTCAGATTTGAACCTAGGACTTCTGTTCTCTAGACCTGGTATTCAATCCACTGAGCCTCTTAACTGCTCCCAGACCCTTTTCTTAAACCTTCTTTTAGAGAATTACCTTGGCTAATGAGAGATGAAGTGACTTGCTCAGGGCCACTCAGCAGAACTTGAACTTGTGTCTTTCTGATTCTGAAGCGGACTCTCTAGCCACTATAGCACACTGCTATAGAGTTTGCTTGAAGCTTTCTTACACTTATCATTCCTACGTGACCTTGGACCAGTTAGCCTCTCAGAGACTCAGTGCTCCTTTTGCTAAAGCAAGAAGGATGGGTTTGTAATGATTTATTAGATGGTCCCTTCTAACTCAAACTCTTGGTGCTCAAGACTTCTTAAGAAGGATGAAGAAGAAAAAGAATGACACATGAGGTGTATTGTGCTATTCCTTCACCAGCCCACTCTGGGAGGAACATTTTAGGAAGGGCATTGAAAAATAAGTTCAACCAAAAGGAGGTAGCAAGGATGATGAGAAGACAAAGGTCCATCCCATAAAAGGATTTCTTCCTTCCTTCCTTCCTTCCTTCCTTCCTTCCTTCCTTCCTTCCTTCCTTCCTTCCTTCCTTCCTTCCTTCCTTCCTTCCCTTCCCTTCCTTCTTAGAATCAATACTCTATATTGGCTCCAAGGCAGAAGAGTGGTAAGGGCTGGACAATGGGGGTTAGGTGACTTGCCCAGGGTCACCAAGCTAGGAAGGGTCTGGGGCCAGATTTGAACCTAGGACCTATTGTCTCTAGGTGTATCTCTCAATCTACTAAACCACCCAGCTGCACCCCCCCCCCAAAAAAAAAGATCTCTAAAAGGAACTGGAGTTGTTTAGCTGGGAGGGAAGAAGACTTAGGAGGAACAGGATCACTGCTTTCATGGGTCTGAAACTGTCTTGCTAAAAAAGATTAGAGTTGCCTATGGGGACAGAAGCTAGGGAATCCAGGCCTGGAGTCAGAAAATTCTGAGTTCTAATCCATCCTCAGACATTTACTAGCTGGGTGACTCCAGGCAAGTCACTTGATCCTGCTTGCCCCAGTTTCCTCATCTATAAAATGAACTGGGAACGGAAATGACAAATCATCCTCATATGTCTACTATAGAAAATTTCCACTGAGGTCACAATGAGTTGGACACAACTGAAACAACTGAACCAGAAGAAGATATAACTGGGAGCAATGGTGGAGAGGAGGCAGTGGATATGGTGGCTAAGGTCTTGGATTTATTTATTTAGTAACACTAGGGTGCAATTTCTACCCATAGACATTTATTAACTGGTCAATTCGTGTATCTTCTCTGTGCCTCAGTTTCATTATCTGTAAATTGAGGGAGTTCGACTCAGTGGCCTCTAAGGCTAAATCTATGATCCACATTTCAAAAAGTCAATTTTCACTTTGTTTTGAGAAAAAAACTTTCTGACAACTAAAGAAATCCCCAAATAGGATGAGCTGCTTAGAAGCAGAATAGATTTCCTTTGGGTGAAAACAACTACTTTTGAGGGACGTTTTAGAGAAGGTTTGGCTTCAGGTGAGCTTAGTCTGGGTAATCTTTAAGGTTGCTTCCAACTCTGAGATTCTATGATTTGGGGTGGTTTCATCACTGTAATTTACCAGAAACACCCTACCCTACCTTACCCCTTCCTTCTGCGTGGGCTACCTCACACGTTTTATTTGTTTTGTTTTGTTTTGTTTTAATTTTAAACCCTTAACTTCTGTGTATTGACTTATAGGTGGAAGATTGGTAAGGGTAGGCAATGGGGGTCAAGTGACTTGCCCAGGGTCACACAGCTGGGAAGTGTCTGAGGCCGGATTTGAACCTAGGACCTCCTGTCTCTAGGCCTCCTCACACGTTTTAAATGCGACGTCAGCAAGCATTCATTAAGCAACAACTATTTTCCTGTCCTGTGCTAAATTCCTTGGGATGCAAGAAAAAAAGAAAAAAGGGCATTCCCTCCTCTCAAATAGCTAGTAGAATAGGACAGAAAACATGCAAATAATTAGATACAAGCAAAATAACAGACAGGATAAATTGGAGATCATCTTTAAGGAAAGGCACTAGGATTAAGAGGGGGAATCAAGAAACTCAAGTCAATAAGCATTTAGTAATCAATTTCGCAGTGCCAGGCACTTTGCTAAGCACCACAGATATGAATACCAGCAAATAAACAAACAAACAAAAAAAATGGGGCAGCTAGGGAGCACAGTGGATTGAGTGCCAGGCCTGGAAACTGGAGGAACTGGGTTCAAATCTGGCCTTAGACTTCCTAGCTGTATGACTCTGGTCAAGTCACTTAACCCTGATTGCCTAGTCCTTGCCCCTCTTCAGTTCTTAGAATTGATTCTAAAACAGAAGATAAAGTTTTAAAAGACAAACAACCAGTCCCTGTCCTCAAGGGAGTTGATTTGGACTTTTCCTCAAAATGGAGGTTCTGGGAGAACTCACTAATGGGAGAAGGAGCAAAGGGAGAAGGCAGCTGAGATATGTCAACCAAGTGTGGTGAATGAGATAGAAGACAACAACTCCACTCTTTCTGATGAGATAGAACACCACCAGATCATACTTAGCATTGGCCCTGCCTCCTTACAAGAAAGATAGCTACAGAATCATAAACCTAGAGCTGGCAGGTAGGTGGTGCAGTGGATAGTGTTAGGTCTGAAGTAAAGAAAATTCCTCTTCCTGAGTTCAAATCTGGCTTCAGACACTAGTTGTGTGACCCTGGGCAAGTCACTTAACCTCATTTGCCTCAGTTATCTCATCTGTAAAATGAGTTGGAGAAGGAAATGGCAAACCACTCCAATACCTTTGCCATGAAAACCCCAAATGGGGCCATGAAAGAAGAGTTAGACATGACCGAAATGACCCAACAAGAACAACAACTTCTGATTTTAGAGACAGTGCCCCCTTCGTGTGGGGGAAATGTAGTCCTTATGTAAAAGGCAGAACTCTTCTCTCCCAAACATTTTCATTAAGGAAGGACTCAGTTGCTGGCTGCTGTTGCTGTGGCCAAGCTCAGACATTCTGGAGTCCCTTGAATGCTGTCTAGAAGTCAGGCACCTTTTTTGAGGAGGGCAAACAAGTTTGAGTGGAAATGCAAAGTTCAAGTTAATTAAAATCATACCGAATTACAGTAAAATCTAATTAATTCTGTGTTAGTTAATTTAAAACTGTGTGTATTTCCAAGCTGCTCCTATTCCCCAACCAGCTAGATGCCTTATTATTCTTTAATAAAAATACAGGAATTAGCTGAACTTGGTGAATTCAAAGTCCAGTGGTGAGGGGGAAGGGAGAGACTGGGGAATTTCTCTTTTGGTTCTTTGCATTTCAAAGTAATGAGATTTTGCTGGAGTGCAAGTAAGGACTGAGGTCCCCATTTTCAAAGCTGGGGGGTGGGGCGGGTGGGAGGAAAGGGCTCCCAAATAATAGAATTCTAAAATAATATGCCTGGTCTATATAATGTACCTATAGGTATAAATTCTAGACTAGAAAATTTCCCTTGAGTTACATGAATATCTAGTCCTAAGTGAGGTTGTATACACACATGAAAACTGATGGGAGGAGAGAAAGAGTTGGATCTAGCCAGTTATTTGAAAAAATAATTGGTTAGCACCGTTTACTTAGCAATTATTTCCCAAACACCCCCACCATTGTTTGAGTGAATCCAACCATGTGTCCAGGCTCTGCCTGGCCCTTAACCCATATTCTGTCCCTGCAGTAGCTGGGACCAGGTGCAGATTAATTTGCTGCCCTGGTCTCCACCTCCTGTCCCCTGGACCAGCTGTGGCACTTGTTCTAACCCACGGGGGTTTCCTGCCTTGACCATGCCCCTGAGATCTGATGATTGGTCAGGAGGAGCATAATTAAGAAGTCAAAGGGCTCCTAGAGGTCACCACTGCCATCTGTTTGGTCTTGCCTGATTTCCAGCTCCTGACCCATGAAAGTTCCCTGGTCCCTGAACCTTGACTTATGATCCTGCTATGACTCAAGGGCCAGGCAGGTTCCCCATCATTTTGTCTTTTTCCCAATTGCATATGTGACTACCTTTGGCTTGATATTAGCATATGTCATAGAGGAAATGAGAGATCCTCCAAGTCTGTATTCAGTCGTTCGCATACTATATTCACTTTCACAAGAACTGCAAGCTCATTAGTCTTTGATCTTACTTTTGTTTAAATAATGACTTTCAAATGCCAGGTTCCAAATTGTTCTGGGAAAAGGGATTTATCATTGAAAGAGTTCTTAACTTCTTCCCTCATATCTAGATCTCTCTATTAATTTAGCTTATTTTATGACTTGGCATATATTCTTCATAGAACTAAAATATGAAACTCATTGTGCAATTGTTTAATAACAATCCATCGACATCAATGTAGACTTTGAGGTTTTCAAGCACCTTATGGCTAATATCTCATTTGAGCCTCACCTCTGTGTGGTAGGTGGTATTATTAGCATCTCTATTAGTAAACTGGGGGTAGGAACACTTAAATGGCTTGCCCAGTGTCTGAGGCAGGAGTCACATCAGTTCTCCCTGACTCCCATGCCTGTCTTTTCTTCCTTCCTTCCTTCCTTCCTTCCTTCCTTCCTTCCTTCCTTCCTTCCTTCCTTTCTTTCTTTCATTTCATTTCTTTTCTTTTTTAAAGTAAAACTGTTACCTTCTGTCTTAGAATTGATACTAAGATGGGTTCCCAGCAGTTTGGGGGCTAAATGTCTCAGAGCTAGGAAATACCTGAGGTCACATTTGAACCCAGGTCCTCCTAACTCCAGGCCTGCAGCTCTATCCACTATTGTACCTAACTGCTGGTCTATGCCTCACTTACAATGTTTGTAACACACACACACACACACACACACACACACACACACACACACACACAGAAAGAGAGAGAGGAGGGGGAAGGGAGGGGTAGTATCTCTGAGCGTGTGTGTGTGTGTGTGTGTGTGTGTGTGTGTTACTACTTCCACCAATGCACAAGGCAAGGCTGAGTTTCTGAGTTGCTGTGGCCCAAATAAAACTAAACAAACAAACAAAAAAAACAATAGTCCTCCACAGTGGGTCATGGACATTCTGGAAATGTGTGTCTTAGAACTTAGCAAGACTGGTCCTCCAAAGACAGCTTGTCACTGCTCTTAAATCAAGCTTTTTAATCTTGAAAGGACCTGTCTTTTATGTTTGTGTTATGCTGGTGTTGAGAAGCCAGGGCCACTTCCATATATAGCACAATGAAATATTTGAGTAAGACTTTAGTGGAGAAAATAGCTGAACTCCATCAAAAGAGCTTCTATTTAAATTTCATTAAGTCCATAATTCCAATAAATATATAAAAATATAGTTGCTATGGTGCATATAAACATTATGTATTCGCTTCTTTGTTTATATGATATTGTGTTTTGCTATAAAGCGAATACTCATTCCATATTACACTTGCAAGCAATAAAACCTTCTCCTGAAAAAGAACATGAAGAGATTCTAAAGCAGTGCTACTTTGGTCCAAACTGTATCTAGAGGTAATAGGAGTTATTCTTTCTTTCTTGGGCTGAAACAAAGAAGGATATTTAAATCATCAGAAGGAACAAAGACTCAAAGACTGACAATACTCCAGGCTTGCCCCAGGTTGAGAGGATGTGGTCAGGTTTTGATTGGCTTTATGGAAGAAAGAACTCTAATCGATGAGATCACAGGTCTAAAAAAGTAGGTTTTAGCTTGCTTAATGTGGAAATGTCAGATGGTGCAGGTTAGCAAAAGGACCAGAAGTATTCTTTGAAAGAGTAATGAATAACATTCAATATCATGCTCTACCTTTTCCTCCAACAATTAATAATAATAATAAATATTTAATTAATAATAGTTATTTCTATAGAAAATTATGGTTTGCAAAGTTATTTATATACAGAAACTTATTTAAAATCCCTACCTTCCGCCTTAGAATCAATGCTGTGTATTGGCTCCAAGGCAGAAGAGTGGTAAGGTCTAGGCAGTGGGGGTTAAGTGACTTGCCCAGGGTCACACAGCTGGGAAGTGTCTGAGGTTAGTTTTGAACCTAGTACTTCCCATCTCTAGGTTTGGCTCTCAAATCACTGAGCTACCCAGCTGTCCCTATATGGTAATTTGTATAATTTATATATCCCACAAGCTTTTAAAACTTAAAAAATGCACTCAGTTTTTTGGGACATCCTGTACATTATCTTATTAATTCCTCTCAGATAGGTATTATTCCAATTTTACAAATGAAGAAATTGAGGCTGGGGGAAATTTAGCGATTTGTCCAGTATCATGCAGCTAATAAATGCTTAAGGCAATATTTAAGCTTAGATCTTCTTGACTCTAAGCTGAACATGCTATCCACTGTGCCACCTAGCTAGCCCACATTAAAATTTGTAAAGCACTTTGCTCAAAACAATCTTATGAGGCAGGTAGAAAGCTAGCAGTCAACCAATACCCCCACCAGCGCTTCACTGCTTCCTATTTGCCATTTGTAAAGATGCTAGCAACCCCAAGGAAATCATGGCAAAATCCTCTCCTGAGTATTTTTCCTCCTCTGCCATGTTACATTTTTGAGCTCTGCTGCCTTCTAAAGCTCTTCGAAGTTGTCCTTAGTGTGCCAGCCAGGATTTCCAGCTTGGGAAAGTACCGAGTGGGTCAGGGGACTTCATTATTCCAAAGTCAGTCGACTTCCCAGGACTATTTGGAGAAAAGTACTTAATAATCATTCTTTTTAGAAAAGGAAGGAACAGTTATCCTACTTAAATACCAGGTCAAATGTATGTCTTCATTAAATAGATCCATACCAAATGGAGAGACATTCACAAAGGAATATTCTATAGGACTTGGATTTGCTTTGGCTAATCAGTGTGTTAGTTCAGGCCTTGGCCAGGACATGGAAATGTCCTCATTATATTAAAGTTGGCCACAACGATAGCATTTGTTAATAATGTGCTTTACCAGGGACTATCTGGAAGTCTGTTCTGTAAGAATGTTGAGTCAATCGAACACATGGGTGTTGTCCAATGGTGCCACCTGGTGGGCATCTCTCTTCTGACCAAACTCATACCATTTAGTAGCCCTTCGTAAAGAGCCCCAAGATGTCAGATTGATTGGATTTCTCTATTGTTTATTCAAGGGTTGTTGACAACCCTGAAAAACCAAAGTAGGGACTACCAGTTAGCTCTGCTGCTATCATCCCATTAAACAGATGAAGGAAAGCTGGCTTGGCCCTGCCAGGGGGGCAGCTTTATATGATTCTTTCATTTGTGTTTTTCCTTTTCAGCAAGCACTGACTGAGTTGTAAAAAAAAAAAAAAATGCTTAGCTAGAGCTATGGAGGATGCACAGAGGAACAGACACAGGTCTTGGCCCCAAGGAGTTTATTGTAGTCTACTTGAGGAGCGAAGACAGAAACACAAGCAACTAATATAAAGGAGGCAAGAACAAAGAGCCAGGAGAGTTCGCAGCTACTCGATTTGTCCTTTGGCACCTAATATAAGACAACAAACATTCATTAAGCATTACAATGTGCCAGGCACCAGGCCAAGCACTGGCTCTACGAAGAAAGGGAAAAACACTCTCGCTACCCTCAAGGAGCTTACATTCTAATAAGGGAGACAACATATAAATAACTAGGCATATATTGGAGTTAGAGAGTATGGACAGAGAGGTGGAAGATGAGCGTCGTGTTCCAGGAACAGCAAGTGCAGAAAGGAGTGTGTAGATGAGAGTAAAGAATAAGACATCTGATGAGATAGGAAAGAGCCGGGTGATTAAGAGCTTTAAATGCTCACAGAGGAATTTTTATTTTTTCTTGGTGGTAATAAGGGGCAACTAGTGTTCATTGAGTGAAAAGGGTCTGTCTGATCAGCTGTACAATTTAGAAGAATCAGATTGGAAGCTGAGGTGAGGATGGTTTGGAGTGGAGAGAGACTTAAAGCAGGGTGGGCTATTGCTGAAGTCTTGGGGGAAAAGTGATGGGGTCTTGAACTTGTAAAAGGGAGAAGGGAATATACAGGATAGATGAGGTGAAGGGAGAAATGAGATTTGACAACTGATAGTATATGTCAGACAATGAAAGTGAAGAGCTGATTAGGATACTCAATAGAAAACCAAGGTGACTGGGAAGAGGGTGGTACCCTGGCTGATAAGGTGGAAGTATGGGTGTGGTGAAAGCTAAATTGTGTTTTGAACACTAATATTAAAGAGTCAATTGTCATTTTGCTAATCATGTTTTCTGGCAGTTTTTCATATCCATGGTAATCTCTAGCACATCCTTTGATACAGCAAATATGTGTGAGGAGGCAATCTGGTTTAATGGAAAGAATTGACTTTGGAGTTAGGAAGACCTGAGTTCAAGTATTATTTCTGATATCGATTAGCTTGTGATCTTGGGCTATGTAAGATCACAACTCAGACAACTTAACCTTTAAACGTCCCCTGCAGGAATTCCTCACCAGCTCCTCACCACTGAAATTGTTGCTGTTCGCCATCCACAACCAAAGAAGGAACTGTTGGAATCTGATTCCAGATCAAAGCACACCATCCTTTACTTTATTTCTTCATCAGTTTTTTTTAATTGAATGTGTTACGTGTCTTCAGACATGACATGGGGAATATGGAAATATGTACAGCATGAAAGCACTGATATAGTCTATATCAGACTACCACCTTGGGGAGTACGAGAAGGAAAGAATCTGAATTGCAAAATGTCAAAAATTGTTTCTACATGTAATTCAAAAAAATAAAATTCAATAAAAAAAGAAATTGTTGTTGTTGTTCAGTTGTTTCAGTCATGTGTGACTTTTCCTGACCCCATATGAGGTTTTCTTGGCAAAGTTACTGGAGTAGTTTGCCATTTCCTTTTCCAGATCATTGGACAGATGAGGGAACTGAGGCAAACTTGCCCAGGGTCACATAGCTAGTATCTGAGGTCAGATTTGAACTAGGAAGAGGAATCTTCTTTTTCTTTTTAAAAATTTCTTTTTTTTACCAAATACATACAATAACAAATTTCTATATAAGTTTTCCAACGTTATATGATCCAAATTGTTTTCTTCCTTCCTTCTCTCCCCCTTCCCAGAGCTGGCAAGGAATTCAATTTGGGTTATACATGTATTATCATGCAAAACATATTTCCATATTGTTCATTTTTGTAAGTGACTAATCTTATAAAACCAAAACATATACCCAAATAAATGAGTGAAAAATAGTGTGTTTTCGTCTGCACTCCTACTCCCTCAGAATCTTCCTGGATCATTGTATTACTGAGAGTAGCTAAGTCTATCAGATCTGATCATTCCACAATGTTGCTGTTACTGTGTATGATGCTTTCTTGATTCTGCTTTTCTCACTTTGCATCAGTTCGTGTTGGTCTTTCCAGTTCTTTCTGGAACCATCCTGCTCATCATTCCTTACAGTGTAATAGTATTTAATCAGCATCATATGCCACAATCAGCCATCCCCCAATTGATGGATATCCCCTCAATTTCTAATTCTTTGCCAACACATAAAGAGCAGCTATAAATATTTTTGTACAAATAGATCCTTTCCCATTAAAAAAAAAAAAGCAAACAACTCTGGGATAAAGACCTACTAGTGGTATTATTATTATTAGTGTGCCTTGTTTTATAGAAGAGGAGTCTTTCTGACGCCAGGCCCGGTACTCTATCCAATATGCCACCTATTTGCCCTGTACCAATGAAATTACTGGTTTGAATTAAAAAAAAAAAGGCAAGTACCTTCAGAATGCCTAATACCTGCTTGAAGGAGAAATCCAGTTCCTACCCATATGATAGTAGTAGCAGCCTCTGAGCCCTCTAATAACATAAAGGACTTTATAATTGGGAGAAGAACTATAAAGTGCTGCTTTACAAAACAATTCCAGGTGAGCTGGCTTCTCAAATTCTATGGCTAAAAAAGTAGTCAGTCCCAAGCATAAACAAAGCAGAGAGAAACACTTGAGGAGCATATCGTGGTCCCCATGGCGGAACACAGCTCCTGGAAAAAGCTGTTGGTAGAGATATCCGGTGACTTATCAAATTCACACAATTAAAGTCATCCCATCTAGGTTATACCATAAAGGCCAGGAAGTCATCATTTGTAGGAAATCTCACTCCGAAGGAGACTTTGAAAGGGCTTGAACACATTTTGTCCATCAGATTAGCCATCAGTTTGGATAGCATAGAAAGCAAACCTGAGAGGAATAGAATTCAAGATAAATCAGCCTCCCCAGGGCAGGGTGGTGGGCAGGGGGACTAGAACTTCAGGGACATAATGGGTCTTATGGAAGATAATGTGATGCTCGTCAACATTAGCAATCTATTCACCTTGAAAAAAATAACCAACCACTAGGGGGCTATCTAGTCTAATTGGTTCAAAGGTACAATTTTTGACATGAGTGAAATTAACACTGAAGGGGATGACCCCGAAGTTTTCTCTGGACAAAGAGATGTGGCCAGTGCCATACATTTCACTTCTATCCATTTCTCTCTTCTCCCATGGGAGAAATAGAGGGGAAGAGAAAAGATGAGAAACTAGAAAAAGAAAGTAATAATGCACACATCTACATATACAGAATATATGTATATACTTTTGTATAGTATCAAAGTGCTTTAAATTCAGTATTTTCTTAGATTCTTCTCACAATAGTCTAGTGAAGGCAAATAGTGTGTTTTCACTCTTGCCCTCCATTTTATAGTTGAGGAAAGAGAGGTTAAGTGACTCGACCAAAAATAAACAGCTAATAAGGTGATACGGTCAGGATCCAAACCCAGGTATTCTGACTGTCCTTGTCATTCTTCCTGGCTAGCTTCCCAAAGCAGGAGTAGAAAGAGGTAACATCTGACTCTTTGTGATCCCATTTGGGCTTCTTTGGGCAAAGACCCTGGAATAATTTGCCATTTCCTCTCCAGCTCATTGGACATATGAGGAAAGTAAGGTCAACAGGATGAGGGTTAAGTGACTTGAGAAAGAAATAGAATAAGGGAGCACTGGGAGGAACTGAGGGGGATTTTGAACTAGAATTGATAGTGCATCATATGTCTCTAGTCAATAAAAATGTCAGAAACAAAAATCTGGTTGAGGACTCTTTCCTGTGGTTGTCCATTAGGTTAGCGTGAAGGACATTGAGAATAGGGCATATTGTGGCCAAAGGGGAAAGGCAACCAGCAAGAGATTTTGCCTACTTTAGAACAAGGCGTCCCTACTGCCAAACCTGAGACAAACTGAAAGAAAGGCAAATTGCTTTGTCATTGACTGTAGGTAGGATCATCAATTATCACTAAGATTTTTCAGAGGTTCTAAAAACACCCTCTCTGGCCTGGAATTTTAAATGGATGTTTTTATGTTTAAATGTTTTTAAATCTCTTAGATTTCTTCTCCAACTAGCAGAAGTTACCTGCCAATGCAAGGGGGAAATAAGTGGGTAAAGGAATAGGAGATAGGTGAAGAAATAGTATAGTATGGTAGAAAGCAGATGTGGAAGTCAGGAGATCTGGGTTCTAGATCTTATTAACTCAGTGTCGTTGGGAAATTGAACTTAATTCTATAATTATTTATTAAGCACTTCCTATGGGCTAGATAGGGCCGGTAGGTGGCTCAGTGGATAGAGTGCCAAACTGGAGTCAGGAAGACTCCCTGAATTCAAATCTGGCCTCAGACCCTAGGCAAGTCATTTAATCCTGCTTGCCTCACTTTTCTCATCTATAAAATGAGCTAAAGAAGGAAATGTTAAACCACTCCAGTATTTTTGTCAAGAAAACCCCAAATAGGATCACAGAGAGTTGTACACAACTGAAAAAAATTGCACAACAACAACAACAACGTGTACTAGGTACTTTATTAGGTACAGGCCATATAAAGTGTGACTTTCTTTCTTCTTTTCCTCTGTCTTAGAGCTTATAGTATAATGGGGAAAATCAGATCTGTACAAAAAATAAACAGTATACGAGTCTTAATGTGATACAGGCAAAGTAGAATTACAAAGTACTGTAAGAAGTATGGTAAGGAGCAACATAAACATTTTGAAAAACAACATCAGGGTGCATCTGGGTAGCTCAGTGGATTGAGAGCCAAGCCTAGATTCAAATCTGACCTCAGACACTTCCCAGCTGTGTGACTCTTATTGCGACTAGGCAAGTCACTTGACCCCCATTGCCTAGCCTTACCACGATTCTGCCTTGGAGCCAATACACAGTATAGATTCCAAGATGGAAGGTAAGGGTTCAAATTAAAAAAAAAAAAAAACATCAGCAAAACTTTATAAGTGGACTGACAAACATATTTGGCAGGGAAGAAAAGGACAAAATTTATGATTTCATTGGTATGGAGTGTATCCAGGTAAGGAACTTCTACCAATGCAGGTCAGCACCTTGCCTGCAACTCAGAGCCTTGGGAAGTACCTGGAACATTGAAAAAGTAAGTGACTTCTCCACTCAGGATGACCTAGAAGCAGAACCTGAAATAAGGTCCTTTCTGGCTCCAATGCCCAGCTTTTTATCTACCACTCCAGGCTGCTTCATTAAGGTAGGAGACTTCCTTCAACTTTAATCTAAAATCCCACCCTCTATAGGAAGCCCTTCCCAACTCCTCTCAATTCAAGTCTTCTCTTGGTAAATTATTTTCTATTTATCTTGTAACTAGTTTGTTTGTATATGGTTTTTCTTTGTTGCATCTTCTATTAGATTGTGAACTTCTTGAGGGCAAAGATTTTCTTTTACTTCTCTTTGTATCTCACTAGTGCTTAGCATAGTGCCTGGCATGAGAGAGGAAACATTAGAGTTTAGTGTACTCCTCTCTCATATCTACAAATATCTAAAGAATGCATTGGACTGAATTCTGATCAGAAAAGTCAGGAAGTCAGAGTGAATCATTTTTCTGATCCTGGGTAGCATAAGGAGGCAGACAGGGAAGTATATGGATACTGGAGAGAGATCTGGCCAAGAAGGCAAAGTGACAGGGAGAATTCCAACATCTAGAGACTAAGAGAGGGCAGAGACTGGGCACAAAAGAAGAAAGCACTATGGCAGAAAGAGATCCTTGAGCAAGCCCTGGGCGTACAAATAAGTGCCATTTTATATGTCTATAGCCTATAACTCAGTACTAAGTGAACCTAGTGAATCAGTACTAAATGAATCACAAATTTAGGCTGGACATCAGTGCTTGTGAGTGTTGGCTCTAGCTGTGTACTGAGAGCATGGAACAAGTTCCAGGTAGTTATATGTCTTGGATCCCATGAGTAGGTCAAAGCATCCTAGACCAAAAGAGACCTAGCAATTCCATCACTTGGAACCTGGAGAAATTCTTATCAGGACAATAGTGGCCGAGTCAAGATTGCTACTTGACCCAAACTGGGTCAGGAACTTGCAGAACACTGCCCAGGAAGGCAGTGAATATATCTCTCCTGGTCATATCACTTTGTAACAATTTAAAATTTTCAGACACCAAGAAAGATCTATGAAAGCCGTAGAAGGACATAAAAGGACAGAACCTCAGGCCAGACATCCTCCCCTCAAAGTGTATAGAGCCCAGCACTACCATAATGCCCAAAGTCAAGAAGTAAGTTAGATGAATGAGTAAATTTAAAAAAAAACCTCAACCATAAAGGATTAAAGCAAGAGTTTAAATAAAGAACTAAAAATTATTTTAAAAACCAAATGAGAACTGTAGAGGAAAGAGTAAAACTAGAGAAGACATGATAATTTGAAATAAACAAGTACAAGTCAAGAGAAACATAAAAGGGCAAATGAGTGAAAAACCATGAGAAACTAAACAAAATAAAATTCTTAAACTGGAAGGTGACATATATACATATATATCATATTTTATGTTCACAAAGAGGAATATTTAAAAACAAGAAGGAGATAGTAAGGATCAGGAATAGATGACCCTTGAACCTCACTTTTAACTGAACTGGTTAAAGGAGAGAAGAAAATGCATATTCACATTTTGCCAGCAGACAAATAGGAAGCAAAAAAATTAAGGGAAAAGGAGGTAATTAAAGGGAGGATAGATTAAGGAAGACATTAATGAGAAACAAAATAGAATATTCAAGAAATAATGGGGGAGGGGGAGAAATATAAGAATAAGAGAATAGGATGGAAGGGAATAGATAGTTAGCAATCACAACTATAAATGTGAATGGGATGAATTCACTCAAAAAACTGAAGAAGATATCAGAATGGATTAGAAATCAGAATCCAGTAATGTGCTGTTCACAAGAAACACACTTGAAACCAAAAGATATACACAAAATTAAAATAAGGAACTAGAGTAGAATGTGTTATGCTTTAGCTGAAGTGAAAAAGGCAGAGGGTAACAATTATAATCTCAGATAAAGAAAAAAATACTAAAAAGATGTAAACAAGGAAACTACATTTGGCTAAAAGGAATGACAGGCAACAAATTAATATTAATATTAAATATATATGCTCCAAGTGGCATAGCATCAAAACTATTAAAGGAAATATTAAATAAGTTATAGGAAGAAAAAAAGATTAAAACTATAATAATGGGAAATCTCAATTTATCCCTCACAGATTCAGATAAACTGGACAAAAAATTAAACAAGAAAGCAAATAAGGACTAGAATAGAGTTTTAGAAAAGTTAAATATACTAGGCCTTTATTGAATGGGAATAGAAAGAGGTATCCCTAATTTTAAGCTCTGCAACATACATTCACAAAAATTGAAAAAAAAAGTATTGGGGCATAAAATCTTTCAAACAAATGCAAAAGAGCAGAAATATTAAATATGTGTTTTAGCAATTTCAATACAATAAAATTATATTCAATAAAGAGTCCTTGAATCAAAGATTGAATATCACTTAGAAACTAAATAACTTAATTCTAAAGAAAGAGTAGGTCAAAGAACACATTATGGAAGTAATCAATAATCTCATTAAAGGTAATAACAACAATGAGACAACATGCCAAAATTTGTGGGATACTGCTATGTTAGTACCAGGGGAATTTTCAAACTCTAAACCTTTCCATCACAAAAGAGAGAAATAGAAGATCAATGAATGAATTGAGCATGTAATTTAAAAACCAGAAAATCAACAAATTAAAAATCCTCACCTAAATGCCAAAATAGAAATCCTAAAACTGAAAGGAAAGATTAACAACATTTAAAGTAAAAAAGAAATGACAGTGAATAAATGAAACTAAAAGTTGGTTTTTTGA
This sequence comes from Gracilinanus agilis, assembly GCF_016433145.1. Lineage (NCBI taxonomy): Eukaryota > Metazoa > Chordata > Mammalia > Didelphimorphia > Didelphidae > Gracilinanus > Gracilinanus agilis. The sequence continues at coordinate 560,591,550 of NC_058131.1, read as the reverse complement.
AAGAAAAAATAAATAATGAAATGGATGTCATTAGCTAATTTAGTTTTTTTTTTATAAAGAAAGACAAATTCTAGTATCAAAATGAAAAAAAGTAAAATGTACAAGAAATAAAAAGCAATGATTAGGAGCTACTTTGCCCAACTACATGCAAGAAAATAATCTAAATGAAATGAAATGAATGAATATTTACAAAAGTATAAATTGCCCAGATTAGTAGAACTGGAAATAGAATCTTTAAATAAACCTTTAATAGGAAAAAAAGAATTTGAACAAGCCATAAGTGAACTCCAAAGAAAAGATATCCTAGAACCAGATGTATTTTTGAGTGATTTTTACAGTGTCTGACATGTTGTAAGCTACGTAATAAATGCTTATTGACATCCATACTGATAGTTTTCTAGTATCAAGTTATTTATGTGTGGAATTTAATGAACTGAAAAAAGTAAAAATATGTACTCTATTTCTTCCAGTCCTTAATCAAAATCATTTGGGGATTAAAAGGTATATCTATTACTTATTTTAATAAAAATTTTTTTTATTGTCTTTTGTTTTTATATCACCTCTGCTTCTTAGTTTCTTGGAAGATTCAGCTCAAGAGGCACCTTCTATGTTAAATCTTTTTCTCCTTCCCACTTTCTGAAAGAAATGTATTTGTTACATTAATATACCCAATCAAATCTCCCCCCTCCCATTCCCCTATTAGAGAAGGCATCATTTGACAAAAAGGTATATGTATATATAAAACTATGTCTTTTATTTATCAATTGTTTCTCTGGTGATGGACATATATAAGCCACTCTTCAAATAATATTTATGTTGCTGTATATAGTGTTCTCTGGGTTCTGCTCATTTCCCTCTTCATAATTTCATGTAGGTCTTTTTATATTTTTCCAAAATTAGTATCTTCATCATTTCTTATGGTTCAGTGGTATTCTATAACAATTAAATGCCACAACTTGTTTAGTCATTCCCCAATTGGTGGACATTCCCTCAGTTTTCAGTTCTTTGCCACCACAAAGAGAGTTGCTATAAATATTCTGGAATACATAGACTCTTCATTTTTCCCTGATCACTTTAGGGAATAAACCTAATAGTAATATTGTTGGGCCAAAAGACATACACATTTTTATGACTCTGAGCATAATTCCAGATTGCTTTCCAAAATGGTTGTATCAGTTCACAGTTCTACCAATGGTGTATTAATGTTCCCATTTTTTCACATCCCTTCCAACATTTGCTATTTTGCCCTTTTAACATTTTAGCCAGTCTGATAGATGTGAGATGATATCTTAGAGTTGTTTTGATTTACATTGCTCTAAACAATAATGATTTAGAGTATTTTTTCTTTTAGTTACATGTAACTTTGATTCCTTCATCCAAAAATTGTCTCTTCATATTTTTTGACCATGTATCAACTGGGGAATGACTCATATTTTTATATATTTGACAGAGTTTTTTTCTTGATTCCCATAGCTCCTAGAGCCTCCCTTGTCAAGTTGCTACACATTTTATTTAAAAAAAAAAAAAAAGAAATCCTTACCTTCTATCTTAGAATCAACACTGTGTATTAGCTCCAAGGCAGAAGATCTATATAAGGGTTAGGCAATGGATATTAAATGACTTGTCCAGGGTCACATAGGTAGGAAATGTTTGAGGCCAGATTTGAATCTAGGACCTCCCATCTCTAGGCTTGGCTTTCAATTCACTGAGCCACCTTACCTGTCCCCATTATGTATCTATTTTAAATATTACCAGGAATGTGATAGAGCCCATTCAAGAGAGCTTTTTAGAAAGACAATTGTTAAATTTTTAAAAATGTGAGCATTTACACCTCAGGAATAAGTAAATGCTACAAATCAAGGCTTGATTTATTGATGGTTTTTCTGTCTAGAGTTAAGAAAGTGATGGAGAAAATGTTAATAAAGCAGATCAAAATTTTAAAAACTTAAGACTTTAAAAAGTGTCATGTATACATTATTTTCAGATAGGTCAACATTTAAAGTACACCACTGCATATGGGGGTCAAGGGAGGGAATAAACATTTATATAGCAAATACTACATGCTGGGCACTATATTAAACACTACAAATATTATTTAATTTGATCTCCACAAAAACCCTTTGAGGTACATTCTGTTATTATTTCCATTTTGCAGTTGAGAAAAACTTGGGCAAACAAGTTGAATGACTTATCCAGGGCCAGTCTGCTATGCCACTTAGCTGTTTTTATATAACATTATATATGTACATATTGTCTTCTTTAGAATGTAAATTCCTTGAACATTGAACACAGTAAAAGCAATATTATATGATGATCAACTGTGAATGACTTAGCTGTTTTCAGCAACATGATGATCCAAGACAACTCCAAAGGAGTCATGATGAAAAATGCTGTCTACCTTCAGAGAAAAAGCTGATGATATATGAATGCAGATCAAAGCATACCATTTTCCACTGTATTTTTTCTGCAGCTTTTTTTTTGGATATGTGTCTTCTGCTACAGCAGGACTAATATGGAAATGTGTTTTGCATGATCAAACATGTTTAACCTATATCAAAGTGCTTATCATCTCATTGAGGGAATAACAGAGAGAGGGATTTTGTTAGAAAACGAATGAACAATTGTTTTTACACATAATTGGGAAAAAATAAAACATTGTAGAAGAGAAAAAGAAAAGTGTCAATTCCTTGACAGCAGGGATTATTTCTCTTTTGTCTTTACCTCACAGTGCTTGGCAAGTACAAGACACACTTTTATGGACTGATTTGTTGTTTGTTGATTGATTTCCAGTTTTAAATTTATCACCACTAATGACAATACTCTATTCTTTTTAACAAAAAGATAAGCAAAATCAATGTATGTAATGATTATTATATGTGATGCAGGTCTCTCACTCTACTATAGAAAAGACAGAGGTGCTTTCTCATACTTTCTCCAGGATTAGTCATCCTTCAGTTTATTTTAAATGTTATTTTCCTTTATATTATTGTAGTCATTGCATAGGAGTTTTTTTTCCTAGTTCTGTTTACTTAACACTTCATCAGTTCATATGATTCTTTTATACATTATTACATTTATATACAATAGTTTCTCCAGCTATTCTCCAATCAATCAAGAATTAAACCTAGAAAGAAGTGTGGGAAATTACTTTTTATTGAAGGAATCAGGAAAACTTCATAGATAGTATATAGTACTGGTTAGGCTTTGAAAGAAGAATATGGTTTTAAGAGGTGGGTATATGGAGAGAGTATTCTAGAGAGGACACAAGGCCTCCAAATTTGGGCCTCAGTTTCCCCATCTGTAAAATAAGGAAGTCGAGACTAGAAGATGTCTAAGGTCCTGATCAGTTCTAAAATTCCACTACAAATATTCATATAAATTTAGCCACCAGAATTTTGAGTCAAAAGTAGTTGTTTTCCTATATCAAATAATTTAACTCAAAGTAGTTATACACATTGAAATATGGGAGTAGTAAAGCATACATCCACCAAATTTATGGCCTAGATGTGGAGCAGAAACTAGCACCAGATGAACAAGGATTTGTTCCCCAATGGCAACAACTGGGACCTTGAGCCTCATACTTCTGTCTATTGTTGTCTCCATGCTTTGCTCCCAAGCAAAAACCTTCAATATCAAAGCATCATGACACCATGTTCCTGGGGCCTGCATTCCCCCCCCCCCCACACACTTTTTTTTTAAACCTTTACCATTTGCTTTGGAACCAATATTAATTGGTTCCAAGGCAGAAGAGCAGCAAGACAATTAGGTTAAGTGACTTGTCCAGAGTCACATAGCTAGGAAGTGTTTGAAGTCAGATTTGAATCCAGGACCTCCCATTTCCAGGCCTGGATCTCTATGCACTGAGCCATCTAGCTGCCCTTTCCTCATCTTCTAAAAGACTATGGGCTGTAGGGGGCAACTGGGTAGCTCAGTGGATTGAGAGCCAGGCCTAGAGATGGGAGGTCCTAGATTCAAATCTGGTCTCAGACACTTCCCAGCTGTGTGACCCTGGGTAAGTCACTTGACCCCCATTGCCTACCCTTACCACTCTTCTGCCTTGGAGCCAATATACAGTATTGACTCCAAGACGGAAGGTAAGGTTTTAAAAAAAAAAAAGACTATGGGTTGGACTCTCTGGAAGATGTTACTGGAACTTCCATTGTGATTATGCCGGTAATTGGGTTATCTTTTAGGATGCTTCTGCTACTCTTCTCCCACTGCCTCCCCAACTAAATTTATCTCAGGTGTAGTTATTGCAAGCTATGTACTACCTGATCTAAATAGCTGAATAAGTCAATAAATATAAAATTCCATTTATTCAGTTCCTTAGGGGCCCTTTTAATGGCACAGGCAAGGAAGGCCCTTTTTATTTCCAGGTCCTTTCCACACCCAGTTGCCATAGAAACAAGCAACAATCAATTGGATAGAGCAAATATTTCATTCTTATGTGATCTGACCACAAAGAATGTACATTTTGGGATGATTCCACTTAAAACAGGAAATATGCTAAAAATAAGCTTTCCCCAGCTTATAATAAAATGTGTCAGACACACGAGGAGATCTGGAGAACTTCTGTCACCTGTGGTGATTGGTGATGAGTTAGCCAGGAGCTTATTTAAAGAAAAGAAACTATATTGAATGGGGGAGGGCTTATGTACAAGTGACAAAAAATATTTTCCCATCTCCATTGGATTTGTCTCTCATAGGAATTTTGCTTGATTAAAAAAAAATTCTGCCTTAGGAGTTTATTGCCTATTCCTTTTTACATTTAGTTCTCCTACTTTATTCTTTTGTTTTTATATTGAATGTATTTCTTTTTCTTTTAAAAAAAACCTTTTCTTTCTGTTTTACTAACAACTCTAAGACAGAATAGTAAGGGATAGGCAATCTGGGTTAATTGACTTGCCCAGGGTTACAAAGCTAGAAGTGTCTAAGTCTAGATTTGAACCCAGGTCCTCACGATTCCAGACCTGGCACTCTATCTACTGTACCACCTAGCTGCCCCTAGCACATTCATTTCTGAATATCTCCCTTTCTGATTCCTCTATCTAGCGAGCCACTCCCTATAAGAAGATTTAAAAAGAAAGAGAAGGAAAAAAGCATTTTGGCCAAACCCGCCAAAATTATTTTCATCTGAGAATATCCAATATTCCACATCTTTAGTATCCCACTTCTGCAAGGAAAGAAGAGAGATGCATTTTCCCAATTATTCTCCAGGTTAAACCTTGCTATCATGATACCGTGTATAATTTTCTTTTATTGTTCCTTCCATTTACATTGTTGCTCTCATATATATTGTCTTCTTGGTTCTGCTTACTTGATTGCTCACAGTTATATCTTCCAATACTTCTTTGAAATTTTCACAATGCCATTTCTCATAGAAATGTAAGTCCATTACAGTCATGTGCTATAACTTATTTAGTCAATGCCCAATCTTTGGGCACCTACTTTTTCCTTCCAGTTTCTTGCTATCGTGAAAAATGTCACTATGAATATATTATATACAAGACCTTTCTGTCTTTGACCTCTTTGAAATAAATTCTAACTCATGAGATCTCTGAGTCAAAGAACACCAACATTTTATTTCAAACTTAATAGTTTCTTTAAAATAAATAGAGACACTGATCAAATTGAAGTCCCAATAACTCATATTTAGATAATACTTTAAGGTTATCAGAGTGCTTTCACTATGATATCTCTGAAAGCAAGTAGTCCACATATTATAATCTCCCTTTTATGAATCAGAAAATTGAGGATCCAAGAAGACAAATTACTTTCCTACAGTCATACAATTAATAACATTGAAGCAGGTCTTCTGACTTCAAGTCCAGTGCTCTTTCCACTATGCTATGTATTGCCTTAACAAAGCTCTGAATTTACTTACAACAATGAATCAGAAAATCCACATTTTTAAGCTAAATTTCCATCTTGATCATCTTGAATAAATTCCAGTATTAGCAAGTATGCTATAGCTTCCAAGTTGCTTCCAAAATTCAAGATTACCCTTAAAGGATGAACATATCTTGACCACAAGGACAAGATGCTTATCAACCAAAAAAGTCCTTTCACAGTAGCACATGAGAGCTACTTGGACAGGCAGGGTGGCTAACCAGAGACTCCTTTCAAAAAGGCACTTGAGAAGTAGCAACTTATCTTATCTTCATGATAGAAGTCATGTTGGCAACAGGAGAAATTGGTGGGAATGAATTGCTAGAATCATATAGCTCAGAGGTCATCTATTGAAATCTATATATGATTAAGAATTCCCTCTATAATATTTCCAACCAAATGACATTTAAAAATTTCACATGAAGACTTCTATTGAGGTATAAACTTTTTGAAAGAGCCCATTCTAATTTTAGATAGTTTTAGTTATTAGTAGATTTTCTTTACATTTAACCCAAATCTTCACATCTACAATTTGTTTCCACTGTTCCTAGCTCTGTCTTCTAGATCAAAACAGAGCAAGTTATCCCTCTATATGGCAGACCTTCAAATATTTGAAAACAACTTTCAGCCTGCCCCACTTCTTCCCCAAATACTGTCTTTTCTTCTACATATTGTTCATCACTGGTTCTTTCAACTGACCATCATAGGGCATGGTCTTGAGGTACCTTCCATTCTAGTCCCCTCTTCTCTGATCTTATCTCTTATCCATCACCCTCCTAAAATGTGGTACCCAGAGATGAGTCTGATACTCCAGATGTGGTTTGACTAGGGCTGAGCATAGCAGAACTATTAGGTCCTTATTCCTTTAAGGTATGCCTATTTTAATGCAGCCCAAGTTCACATTAGCTTGTTGTTGTTGTTGTTGTCACATTGTTGACTCCCAGGTTTTTGGTCCACTAAATCACTCAGATCTTTTTCAACTAATCAAAACATTTATTAAGCACCTACTATGTGACAGGCATTGTGCTAAGGGTGGGAAAATAAAAGTAGACAAAAAGCTAATCCCTGCCTTTAAGGAGCTCACTATCTAATGAGCAATTGTCTAGATCCCTGTTGGTGAAGGCTGCTCTGTTCCCTCTCTCCACAGTGCCTGAAGACAATTTTCACATGTCCTGCCTCTCTGCCTAGGCAGCTCAATAGGAACACTTCCTCCTTCTGCTCTCTGGGGGTAATGCGGTGGGCTCACATGTAGCTTAAAGTTGCAGTTTGGGCATACGATTTTGAAAAGGTTCACCAATGTTGGCCTAGACACATCTCCTCAATAGTGAGTGCCCTTTGTGAAGTTGATTTTCTAAACCAGAGAGTATTAATATTTATTGAACATCAACTATTAGCTTTGGTCTATCATTCAAACTACAAAGATCTTTCAGCTTTTTATTAGCTATCTCTCCTAGCTTTATGCCATTTATAGATTTGATAGGCTTTCCATCTATACCTTGATAGAAGTCTATGAAAAAAAAATGTTGAATAGGACATGCTTTAGAGTAAATCCCAGGGGCAGTCCACCAGAGAACTCCATCTAAGTTGACAGAGTGCTATTAATAATTACTCACTGAATCCAGACATTTAATGAGTTCTGACTCTACATAGCTATGCTATAAGCTAGCCCATATCTCTCTATATTGTCCATAACGATAGCATGGCAGCAAGGATTCTGGGCTACAATGTAGAATCTGGAACAAGATTGAGCAGGAGTGAAGTTAAAAAGATTAAATTAATGTACCAGGCAGATCCATCCACTACTAGGGAAGCAGAAAGAATGGGACACAAAGAGTTGGCTTATAGAACCAAGATTAGAGCAGAATGCTCATGTGCCTAAAATGGACAGTTTGACCAGCTTGACTGACCTGCCATGAGCTCTTAGGTGTTATAAGTGAGTCAGTCCTGCTTCTTTATAGAAATATGAACATGAAAGATCTATCACTATGGCAGTTGTTTAAAAAAAAAAGAGCTTGGCACAGTTGCTGAAGGAAATTCCCAGAGAGGCATTCCAAAAATGGTATAAGCAATGGTAGCGTCATTAGAATATGTAGAGAGTCTCCCAAGGGGACTACTTTGAGGGGGATAAGACTCATCTGGATGTCTACTTTCTGCCATGCTAATTAAAAAATCAGTCACATTACTTAGTAGTCACATCTCATATGTGAGGTTCTTTCTTCCAAGACTCAGAGTATAGAATTTTTCTAAACTACTCTTGCTCTTTAGCATGGTCCTACTAGCCCTGGGTTCAAATCTTGCCTTTGATATTTACTAGCTTTGTGATCAAAGTTGTCATTTAGTCATTTTTAGTTGTGTCTGACTCTTTGTGACCCTAATTGGGATTTTCTTGGCAAACATATTGGAGTAGTTTACCATATCCTTCTCCAGCTCATTTGACAGATGAGGAAATTAAAGCATCCAGGGTGAAGTGACTCACCCAGGATCACTAACTAATAAGTGTGTGAGACCAGAATTGGACTCAGGAAGATGAGTCTTCCTGATTCCAGACCCAGCACTCCATCCACTGTACCACCTGGCTTCCCAATGTGACCTCTCTGAGCCTTAGTTATTTCATCTGTATAATGGGGAAAATAATATTTATAGCATCTAACTCATACAAGAATAAGACCTTCCAAAATACTACAAATTTATATTGATTGTTTGCTGTGAATTGTATCGGGAAGGATGATTTTCTCCCATGTGCGAAACCATTAATATCTCTCCATTTCTTACATAACAGAATCTAAATGCTTCCGCCTCAACTTCAGGGCCACCCATCCTATTTTCCTTATTTCTCCCAATATTATCCTTTATTCATCTGTCCAAGTGAATATACTCACCATAATGGAACATACCTGCTTCTTAACTGATTCATGCCCTAGCCCTGTTATCTCTTTCTGGAATACTCTTCCCTTACATTTCTGCCTGCCATAATTCTGAGCATCCTTCAAGGCCTAGATCAAACACTGTCTTCTTTTTTATTTTTAAACCCTTACCTTCTTAGAATCAACACTAAGTATTAATTCCAAGCAGAAGAATAATTAAGGGCTAAGCAACAGGGGTAAAGCGACTTGTCCAGGGTCATATAGCTAGGAAAGTCTGAGGCCAGATTTGAACCCAGAACCTCCCAACTTTAGGCCTGGCTCTCAATCCACTGAGTCACCTAGCTCCCCCTAATGCCATTTTCTCTGTCAGTCCTATCCCAATCCTACAAAGCCTTTGTACTGCGCCCATAGCCAGCTCACTGTATTCTGCCTCCCACTATAGTTATTTCTGTATCTTTTGTCACCCTCCTCCACATCATAAGCTTCTGCAAGACAGGGATCATGTTCCCTATACCTTTTTATTTCCTTTAGTTATCAGTGCATTGCCCCAGACACAGTATACGCTAACTAAATATTCATTGAATTGAATTATGAGGGGATCATCTCTATAATAGGATCACAACTCGTACCTTCTTAGGAAAACTTGTTACTTTCACTAAAAAGGGCTTTTAAAAAATTTGGCAAATCCTACTGTATGCTTTCCTCAAAGCCAGCCCCAAAGCAAATCTAACCTAAAGAAAATAAACATGGAAATCTCTTCTAAGACTTTAGGAGTTTCAGTTTAGATTTTCCAGTATGCCAGAATTCAAGGATATTCGCTAGAGAAAAAAGGTTCGGGAAGCTGACATAGGGAAAAGATTAGGGTGGAAGCCAGACCAATGAAAGGCATTGTGATATAGTGGAGAAAATGCTTAACTTGGGGCCAACAGGAAGTTCAAATTCTAGTTTGAATGCTTTCTAGCAGTGGGATCCTGGGCATATCAGTTAAAGTCTTTGAGAATTCATTTCAGAAATCACAGAAGCTTAGAATTGGAAATGACCTCAGAAGCCACCGAGTCCAACTTGGACCTAAGAGTGATCTATAACAGTGATGGTGAACCTATGGCATGCCCAAGATGGCATGCAGAGCACTCGGTTGGCACGTGGCCTCCCCCTCCCCTCAGTTTGTGACTAGAAAGGCAGAAAGACTCAGGCAGAGCTACTCCCCTCCTCCTCTTCACCACGACTGATGACATTTTTTTTTCACATCCCTGCCACACTGCCCAGAAGCCCAATGGATGTGCACAGGGGATAAGGTGGGAGGTTCATAGACAGCAGAGCTGGAAAGGAGTGGAGCTCTCAGGACACTCTCCTCCCCTTGCTGAAGATTTTCCTCACATCACCTGCCTCTCCTCTCAGTAGTCCAAGGGGAGTGCTTTTTCCCTCTCCTGTGTAGGGTAATGGGGGGCAGGGCACCTCTGGCACTCAGTGGGGGGAGGGGTGTGGCATTCAGTCTGGGAGGTGGGGTGGAAGTGGGGCCCCGCACCCCTTCTCTAAAAGGTTTGCCATCGGTGTCCTATAAAGCAGGTGTACCAAGCCTCTACTTGAAATGTCCTCATCTGTAAAATGGGTATAATGTTTATACTAATAGCTCATAACATTATTCTAAGGTAAGTCCTTTGTAAGTCTTAAAAGAGATATGTGGATATGTTATTTTTATTCCAGAGGATGAAGAGATAGAAAAATCATCAACACTGTCCAGGGGTCAGAATCAGAAAACAGAATTAACTAACTGCTGTGAGCTCTTAGGTGTTAACGATCAGTCTGCTCTTTTTTTATAGGGATGTAAATAGGAAATTATAGAATATCTGTTAATATTGCAAATATTTTTTTAAAAGAAACCATGATGGGGAGGCTAGATGGCACAGTAGATAGAGTGCTAGGCCTGGAGTTAGGAGGACCTGGGTTCAAATCTGGCCTCAGATACTTTCTGGCTGTGTGACCCTGGGCAAGTCACTTAACCCTGTTTGCCTAGACCTTGCCCCATTGTCTCAGAATTGTTACTAAGATAGAAAGTAAGGGTTAAAATAACATAGCACAGGAACTGAAGGAAATTCCTGAAGAGGCATTCCAAAAATGATATAAGCAATGGCGACATCATTAGAAGATATGTAGAGTCTACTTTGAAAGAAATCAAACTTAGAGCAAATTAAATTCAAAAACCAGAGCTGAAGACAGAAATTAAATTAAAGGGGGCAGCCAAGAGGCTCAGTGGATAGAGAACTAGGCCTGGAGAAGGGAGATGTAGGTTTCAAATCTGGATTCAGATATTTCTGTGTGACCCTGGTCAAGTCACTTAACCCCCATTGCCTAGCCCTTACCACTCTTCTGCCTTGGAACCAACAACATTGATTTTTTTTTTCTAAACCCTTACCTTCAGTCTTAGAATCAATACTATTAATTGGTTCCAAGTGGTAAGGGCTAGGCAATGGGGGTCAAGTGACTTGCCCAGGGTCACACAACTAGGAAGTATCTGAGGGCAGATTTGAACCTAGGACCTCCCATCTCTAGACCTGGCTCTCAATCACTTAGCCACCCAGCTGCCCCCACAGTATTGATTTCAAGACAGAAAGCAAGGGTTAAAAAATAAAGATAAAGTAAGAAATCAAATATTACAAAATGAGCTATAGAGACAACAGAGAAGGAAGTGTTTTGTTTTAAAGTATATTTTTACTGATATCTTTTATATTTCTCACTGTATCCTTCCCTTATCTCTTACTGAATCAAGCCATCTCTTCTAATAGAGCTTCTAAAAAAAGAAAAAGGGAAAAATCCCCAAAAGTAACTAGGACATCAAAATATTCTGTTGTATGTGGGGAGCTTTGGGGTTCAGGGGATAGAGGACAAGTCCGGAGTTGGGAAGATCTGGGTTCAAATGTGGCCTCAGATACCTCCTAGCTGTGTGACCCTGGGCAAGTCACTTAACCCCAGTTGCCTAGCCCTTACTGTTCTTCTGCCTCAGAACCAATACTTAGTATCCATTCTAAGACAGAAGATGAGGGTTTAAAAAAATCTGTTGTATAAAGTGTTCTCTACCTTGATCATTATAATTTGGCAGCATTTGTGTTAGTTGTGTTCTTTTCCCTTACGTCTTCCAGGCTTTGTTTACTTTGCCTGGCATCATCTCATTCCCATACTTCTCTATCCTTTCTAACAGCATAATTATAATTCCATTATGTTTATGCACCATAATTTGTTCCGCCATTTCCCCAAATGTTGGCATCGACTTTTTCTCTGATTCTTTGCTACCCCAGAAAGTGCTTCTACCAAATATTTGGATGTGTATCTTTTTGCTGGATTTCTTTTTAGACAAGTGAGGCCATACCTAAAGGTCCCCGAGGGTCCCTGTTTTTGAAGCAATTGCCTCAGTGGCCCAATGGCCCCGTCGTCTGGGCAGCATTTGCCTGATGGGAAGGATGAAGGGTAAGATAGACCAAGGGTGCTGGCCAGACAAAAGTGCCAACACATCCTAACAATAGCACCTGCCATTAGTGTGCGTGGACGTATGTCTACACACATGTGTGAACACACACAGAAAATAAGAATAACAGGCATTTGCTTCAGCAAAGAAAAGGTTAAGTGACTCTTCCCATAGTCATAGTCAGGCACTTTTATTATAAGTTGAGTGTTTTAAAGTTTATGACATTTTAGACTCATCACAACCTTGTGAGTTGGGTTCACAAACATTATTATTGTCATTTAAAATTACATATATGTATCTTTTGTTTTTTATAACTTCTATGTTTTTCTTTTCTTTCTTTTTTTTTAACTCTTACTTCACGCCTTAGACCCAATACTGTATATTAGGTCCAAGGCAGAAGAGTGGTAAGGGCCAGACAACTGGAGTGAAGTGACTTGCCCACGGTCACACAGCTAGGATGTGTCTGGGACCAAATTTGAACCTAGGACCTTCCATCTACAGGTCTGGCTCTCTAACCACTGAGTCACCTAGCTGTTATTCAATGTACTCCTCCCCCCTTCCCTTCCCAAAGAACTATCTCTCATAACAAAAATCAGTCAATCGACAGGGTGCAGGGAAAAAATGGTTCAGCAAAAGAACTAATTCTGACAATGAATAAAGCATTCCATACCCACACACCTTCCTCAAAGAAAGGAAGGAGGTACATACTCACACTATTTAAAAAAAAATAAATATGTAGTCATTATAACTTCCTAGTATTCAAGTCGGGGTTATGTTCTTTTCACTGGTGTTGCTGTATTGCGTGCATATTATTCCCATTCTACAGATGAGGAAACTGAGGCTCAGAGAAATTCAGCAACTTGACCCCAGTCACACAGCTAGTAAGCCCGAGAGGCAAGAGTGGAACCAAGTCTTCTTTTGCTGCTACTGAACCACCATCTTGACTCCCAGAACCAAGTCTTAATGATTCCAAGCCTGGCTTTCTATTTATGACATCATTCTGCCTCTCCTATATTTAAAACAAAACTTTATAGTTCCAGATGTTGCTCATGAGGTAACTTGGTGCGTTTGTCCATCATTTCAGGAAATTCCTGTGAGTCGTGCCTGTCACTCATCTCCTCCCAGCTCCTGGAAAACATTTCAGCAGAAGGCAAGTGGAGTCAACATTCCAGGGCTATGGATGCTTCCCCTCCAGGCTCAGCTGTCTGGTCCCTGGGAAGAGCCACTGGAGGTGAGAAGGCACGCGGTGGCTCAGGAAAGTCTTCTCTGAGGGGTTGCCAAGAGGGTGACTCTCCATAGACATCCAATTATTTATCAGCAGAGAAGATATGGATGGCCACCATTTTCATAACATTTACGCTTCAGAGGGAGGACTCTGGGTGTCTGGTTTGTTTGGCTTTGAAAATGGGCAAAAGCCACTACCCATGTTTGTTTCTAAAACCAGCCTGGAAAAATTTCAGGGGTGAATTTATTTTTGCAAGTGTGTTTCTGCCAAATCGAGATAGGATCTCCTGGGGAAATGATGGGTACTGTGTAGCAAATGAAAAGAAACATGAAGTGCTGTGTATTTTTAGTTGCAAGGCCACTGCTAAGCAGGATAAGGGCTTATTGTTCAGTGACTGGAGTCTATTCACCCACCTCCCCACCCACCCCCAGACCATGATGGGCAGGAGAAGTGAACAGCGTCCTTCGGGCCCAGTGGAGATGGAAGGCAGCTAAATACTACTCGAATTCCAGTGATTCTTCCCATTGTGAGTTTCCCTTCTAGGTCCTGTCCTTCTCAATCGGTGATGGGATGAACACAGGTGTCCCTGTGGTCCATACTGGATGTGTGAGCCTGAAGAGCTGCAGGAGAAATGGAATTTTAATAAGTTGAATAAATTTTTAAATGTTAAATGTCAATAAAGAATCATTAAGAACTTGCCATGGGTCTGGCTTGCTCTGCTGAGTGCCAAGAACATAAGGAAAAGCAAAGAAAAGGTCCCTGCCCTCCGCGAGCTTACATTTTAATAGGGGAAGACAACATATATGCAAATAGGTTTATGCAAGATATTTCAGAGCGGATGGCTCTTTAGGCACTTGGGTGAAGCAGGAGGTCACAGGGCCTGGAGGCAGTGAGTCCTTAGTTTAAATTCATCCTCCAACCCAAGCTGTGTGATGCTGGGCAAAAATCACTTCACCTCTGTTCACTTCTGAGTCCTCATCTTCCTGAATTCAAATCTGATCCCAGGCATTCACTAGCTGTGGGACCCTGGGCAAGTCACTTCACCTCTGTCTCAGTGTCCTCATCTGTAAAATGGGGACAATAACAGCACCTGCCTTCCCAGAGTTGTTGTGAGGATGTAATAATTATAATTATAGAATGCTTAGGACAGTGCCTGGCACATAGGAAGTACAAAATTAATGTGAACTCTCTCTCTCTCCCTCTCTCTCCCTCTCTCTCCCTCTCTCTCTCTCTCCCTCTCTCTCCCTCTCTCTCATTCTCTCTCTCTCTCTCTCTCTCTCTCTCTCTCTCTCTCTCTCTCTCTCTCTCTCTCTCTCCAACCCAAGGCTGTGACTAGCTGTGTAACCCTGGGCAAAGCACTTCAGCTCTGTTTGCCTCAATGTTCTCATCTGTAAAATGGGGACAATTAATAGCACCTGCCTTCCCAGGATTATTGTGAGGATCTAGTGAGATAATAATTGTACAACATTTAGGGCAGTGCCTGGCACATAGTAAGTACTATATAAATTTAATCTCTCTCTCTCTCTCTCTCTCCACTCCAAGGCTGTGATTAGCTATGTGACCCTGAGCAAGTCACTTTGCCTCTGTTTGCCTTGGTTTCCTCATCTGTAAGATGGGGATAACAATAGCACCTACCGCCGGCTTCTAGTGAGGATCAAACGAGACAATATTTTTAAAGTAGTAGGCACATAAACCTTTGTTTCCTTCCTTCCCTTCCTCGTAGAGAATGTAATTTGATAGTTTTTTCCTCTACTTTTCTGTTCCTGAAATAAGCATGTAGCTTTTTCAAGGTTTTCTTATGGTATTTATTATTAGTAATAGAGGGAAATAATAAAACCAAACCTTCAATATGCCCCTCTTTCGATGTCCTTTGACCTCTGTAAGGGTTCATAAAGACATCAGATCAATTCTTTTTTTTTTTTTAAACCCTTACCTTCCATCTTGGACTCAATACTGTGAATTGGCTCCAAGGCAGAAGAGTGGTAAGGGTAGGCAATAGGGGTTAAGTGACTTGCCCAGGGTCACACAGCTGGGAAGTGTCTGAGGTCAGATTTGAACCTAGGACCTCCCGTCTCTAGGACTGGCTCTCAATCCACTGAGCTACTGAGCTACCCAGCTGCCCCCTATCAGATCAATTCTTGACCTCTGACATAAGCATTCCCAAAAGAACATGGCCATACTCCAGGAGGGATGCAGTTATGGCTGACCTTAGAGTCATCTTTGAACATGTAGTTTAGGGACTTTGGGGTTGGACCTGGAGTCAGGAAAACATGGATACAAAATCAAAATCTGCTTCTCATGCATGAGCTTCTTCCCTTTCTTCATGTCCTCAGAGCTTAGCACAGTGCCCAGCATTTAGCAGGCACTTATTAAATGTTTAGGGCAGCTGGGTGGTGCAGTGGATAGAGTGCTGGACCTTCAGTCAGGAAGACTCATCTTCCTGAGTTCAAATATGGCCCCAGGCATTCGCCAGCTGTGGGATCCTGGGCAAGTCACATACCCCTCTTTGCCTCAGTATCCTCATATGGAAAAGGAGATGAGAAGGAAATGGCAAACCACTCCAGTATTTTTGCCAAGAAAAACCCCAAACGGAGTCAGGAAGAGTCAAATATGACTGAAACAACAAAGAACAATAATAAATGTCTACACGGGCAAGTTATTTAGCCTCTCTGAATCTTACCTTTCTCATCTATAAGATGGAGAAAATAATTCTTATAGTGCTTACTTCACAGGATTCACAGGATCATTGGCTTATTCTTCACATTCTTAAAATATTTAAAAGGCATTTCCATGTAGGAAATAGAGAACCTGGAGCCAGAAAAGCTTGGGTTCAAGTCTCATTCTGATATATACTGACTATATGATCCTGTGTAAGTCACTTAACTTCTAGGAAGTCCTCTAGGCTACACCTGAAGACTCTAACTTGCATAAAAAGGTTCTAATACACATCAACAGAGGGAGTTCTTCCCTTTGCTCTCTCCATACCACTCAGCTAATAGGTCCAGTCCTTATCCTACCCCTAGCAATAATTCCTCAAATATGACAAATATTAAAAAAAAAGTGAACACGTATATCAAATGATATAGAACAAGGAACAGGAACAACAAAAACACTGATTAAGTGGAACTGAAATAAAATAAGAGCACCGAAATAGCTTTCCTGGACTTAAGTTTTCCTCATCTATAAAAGAATGGGGTTAGACTAGAGGAACCCCGAGGTCCATTCCAGCTCTAAATTTATGATGTGTTGTATGGAATGGGCACACAGGCAATGTGGTGGTTAGAGTGCCAAGCCTGGCGCCAAGAAGACTCATCTCCCTGAGTTCAAATCTGGCCTCAGATATTTTCTAGCTATGTGACCCTGGGAAAGTCATTTAATCCACTTTGCCTCAGTTTCCTCATTTATAAAATGAGCTGGAGATGGAAATGACAAAAGAGTCTGTTATCTTTGCCGAGAAAACCTCAATAGGGTCACGAAGTATGGGAAATGACCAAAAAATGACTAAACAACAAAAAATTGTAGGAGTATATAGATGGAAAAGAGAACCAAGGGCAAATAAGATGTTATCATTTATTTGTTAAATTTAAACATGTATATGAGCTGTTTTATAAATGTGTAAATAGCTTAGGGTTTCGGGTTTTATGTATATTTTAATTCTTTTTTTGTTAACTTAATTGTTCCTTTTTATTAAATTTATTGTTTATAGTAAAATTTATTAGGAGAGAAAAAGAGGTCATCAGGACCAAGTTGAACAGGGCTTTTTTTTTTTTTTTTTTTTTTTTTTTTTTTAAAAGTCCTTGTCAGGAAGAACTGGGCAATGGGTTTAAGTGACTTGTCCAGGGTCACACAACTACAAAGTGTGTGAGAGGAATTTGAACTCAGGACCCCCAGTCTCAAGGTCTGACTCTCAATCCACTGAGCCATACAACTGTCCCTGATTTTTATGAAATATTAATTTCCTTCCTGCTCTTTTATGATCTTTCCTGGACTTAAGTTTTCCTCGTCTATAAAAGAACGGGGTTAGACTAGAGGAACTCCAAGGTCCATTCCAACTCTAAATTTATGATTTGTGTTGTATGGAGTGGGCACACAGGCAATGCAGTGGTTAGAGTGCCAAGCCTGGTGCTTTTTTTTTTTTCACCCAGCTCTTCATTTTCCATATTCATGCCTTTGCAATGGCTATTCTTCTTGCTTGGAATGTACTCCATCTTTATCTCTGCCTTAATGAATCTTTTTTTCCCTTTAAGACACAGTTCAAGCACCCTCTTCTTCATGACATGACGCTTTTCTTGACTTACTCAACTGCTAGTTTTCTTCCTTCTTCTCCAATGATTTTGAATTTAATTACCTTATTTTTTTGTTGTTCTCTTCAAATTTGCTCTGGTTATACTGGATACATATACTTGTTGTCTACAGGTATACATTAGAATGTAAACTCCTTAAGATTAGATTGGGCATTTTTTATTTATTATATAATAAATATCATATAATAATATAATATGATATGATATAATACTATATTATTATAGAATATAATAATATATTATATAAATCATATAATATAATATTATCACACATCACATCATATTATATTTTATTATATTATATATTATTATATAATATATTATCATATCATATATTATTATATTATTTATTATATTTATTATTATACCTCAGCATATGGTAGATATTTAGTAAATGCTTGTTTATTGACTGATTGTGGCTTGGTTGATTGCCAAGAACATAAGCCCTTTGAGGGCAGTGACTCTTTTTGTCTCTCCTTGTAGCTCTAGCACTGAGCACAATAATAAGGACTTAATGAATGTGAGTTGATGGATTGAGTAATAGGCTGATTGATTGATATGGGCATGTTGGGCATGTCATATAGCCTGGGAGGGAAGGATGAAAGCCCGAATGAGCCTTTTTGAAGCGGGACCTAATGGAGTTTTGGGTGGCAGTGGGTTTTTCTTCTTTCTGACTTTCCCAGGTGGGAGAGGTAACCGAGAAGAAGTGGGAGGAATGGCATAGAATCTCTAGTAAAGAGAAACGATGAGAAATTTGGTTGGTTTGTGAAAGATATCCCATGCAATAAGCAGAACTGCAAAATCTGCTCACTAGAAAAATGATGAAGAACCCAAGAGAGAAAATTCAGCTCAAGAGAACCAAGCTGGAAAACCGTGTGCTCATGAAGGACAGAGGTGGTGGACACACTGGTGATGGGAGTCCAGGGGAGGTTGCTAATTTTAAGTGACTTCAGTGAAAGCAGTTTCAACTTGAAGCTGAAGGGCAGACATCGACTCCTGATTAGATGCAACCTTGGCTTCTTCTCCGAGGGAGTGAGAGATGTACCTTAACCTTGGCTCAGTGATGAAAATAAGGAGGAAGCAGCAAGAAAGGGCACGGTGACCCCATAGGTCAGGGCTAGAGCCAGTTGCTTGCAGGGAGTAAAATAAGGAGTGCCTGGTAGAGACTTGATAAATGCTTTCAACTTTTGACAAGGGTAACTGAGCAACAAACCTCTGTGCCCTTGTAACTCACCCGGTGGATGTGTATGTAGTCTGCATACCAAACTTTCTACAAGTACAAAGACAGACTTTGATTCCTCCTCTTCCATGATACTGCCCAGATCTCCCCATCCAAAGGAAATACTCCACCCCGCCTCTCCCAGTCTCTTATGCTTTTCTGTTTGACTGCTGCAGCCACTTTTTTCATTCTAACTTATCTTATCTCATTCCACTTCTTGGTTGAGAGTGAGAACTATGTCCTTGTGCATCGTGGAATCCCCAAGGCCTAGCAAATGCCTTGCATTTAGTAGATATTGACTTGCCTGAAGCATAACTCAAATATATTTCCAGTATATGTCGACTACAAAAACTGTCACCACATTTTGGCAAGTTTGGATGAGACAGCAAAAGATCGTCTTCATCAAAGACATAGGGGAAATTGATACAAATATATATGGCCAAGAGCAAAGTATTCTTCAATAGTTAAGTGGTCCAGGGGCAGCTGGGTAGCTCAGTAGATTGAGAGCCAGACCTAGAGACGGGAAGTCCTAGGTTTAAATCTGGCCTCAGACACTTCCCAGCTGTGTGACCCTGGGCAAGTCACTTGACCTCCATTGCCTACCCTTACCGCTCTTCCACCTAGGAGCCAATTCACAGTATTGACTTCAAGACAAAGGTAAAGGTTTAAAAAAATAGTTGAGTGGTCAAAGGATGAGTAACTTTCTAAGGAATTGCATATTGGGGGCAGTTGAGTAGCTGCAGAGGATTGAGAGCCAGGCCTAGAGATGGGAGGTTCTAGGTTCAAATTTGGCCTCAGACACTTCCCAGCTGTGTGACCCTGGGCAAGTCACTTAACCCCCATTGCCTAGCCCTTACTACTCTTCTGCCTTGGAATCAATACACAGTATTGATTCTAAGACAGAAAGTAAAGGTTATTATAAAATAAAATTTAAAAAAGGAATTGTGAACATTAACAGTCATCTGAAAAGATAACCCACATCACTGCGATAACACAAATACATAATAAAATCATTGTGAGGGTTTTTCCTCATACTATCAAAGTGCCAAAGATGACAAAAGACAGAACTAAGTGTTAAAAGGGCTGGAGGAAGACAATCACATGCTGCTGGTGGAGTACTGAATTGGTCCAACTATTCTAGAAATTTTCAGTTTGTAACCATGTAGGATGTCACTAAATTTTACAGACTCTGTGACCTAGTAATTGTACTGCTGGGAACGTGCCCTAAGAGGGATATCATATTCAAAGCAGCCATTTTTCCAGTAGGAAAAAAAAATACTGGAAATAATGGATGCCCTTTGATAGTAAATTGGCTGAACAAATTGTAGCATTACTATATAATGGAACATTTTTGTTCCTAAAAAAAAAATGTCAAATATGAGGGTTTTGAGCTGTGTGACCCTGGGCAAGTCACTTAACCCTCGTTGTCTATCCCTTAACATTTTTCTGCCTTGGAACCAATACACAGTATTGGTTCTAGGACAGAAGGCAAAGGTTTAAAAAAGTATGAGGGTTTCAGAAACACATGGGGAGATTTATATGAAATGATGGCCGCATAAGCGAGCAGAACCAGGAGAATGATATACACAATGACTACAATTACATTAACAAAACACCAACGGGCATCTGAACTCTGATTAATCTTACAAAATAACTCATCTCAGGCCTGTATAACATATGCTGAAACACACTCTCGGTAGAGAGGTGGGGGCCCCTAGGAGCTGTTTATGATAGCAGACACAGATGCCATGGCAGTTGATTTTGTTGAGCTGTTTTTCTTTGTAATAAGAGATAATTCAGTGGGGGGAGGAGGAAGGAGGGGACAAGATGACAGAAAAAATAAATGGAAAAAAACAAAGGATATCAGCAAAATTTAATTTTTTAAAATATTATCTATTTAAGGAGAAAAAGAATTCAAATCTAATGTGGGCATAAGAAGTCAGGTTCTTTTGTTAAATTTTGTAGCTCTATGATTCATGCTTGTTACTGACAGCAATGCCTTTTTTTTCCTCATGAATGGAAAAAGGCCGATTATGAAGTTCATGACTATGTTCCATCAACAGAAAAGACATTTTAAGAGAGAGAGAAAGAAGAGAGAAAGTGAGATAGCGTTTTCACAGCCACAAGATAAGATAAGGTAAAGAGAAACAGAAGGATGAAGTCTAATAAATAACTACTTTCTAGCACAGGGAAACAATTCTCTTTAATTAAGAAAGGAATATGAAGCAAATAAAAGAGAAAAAACCGTAACTATTTTATCAATGGAAATGTTTCTCATGAAAAAATTAGGGTAATAAAGGACTTCTGGTTTTTGCTTGAAATTGCAGGTTTTCATCGGCTCCCTAGCCATAGAAGAGGTCAAGAGTTCCCTATCCAAAAGGTAGGTGGAGGGAGACATTTTGGGCCAGAATTAACCTTGAGATACACAAACTGGTAGGGAAGAGGTGAAAGATAAAGAGCTGTATGTTTAGATCTTTCTTTAAAAACCACCAGTATTTATTATACATATTTGTTTCATAATCATCTACAACAGTACATAATTACTACCATTTGTTTTTTTGTTCATGCCATTTCTCAAAACTAAATACCAAGGGGGCAGCTGGGTAGCTCAGTGGATTGAGAGCCAGGCCTAGAGACAGGAGGTCCTAGGTTCAAATCTGGCCTCAGACACTTCCCAGCTGTGTGACCCTGGGCAAGTCATTGCCTAGCCCTTACCACTCTTCTGCCTTGGAGCCAATACACAGTATTGATTCCAATATGGAAGGTAAGGGTTAAAAAAAATACTAAACTAAATGCCAATCCCTCCCCTTTCTAACTTTGGGCTTGACTTAAGTCCCACTTATTCTGTGAAAACTTCTCTGAATCTTGATTCAAAGCTCTCTCTCTCTCCCTCCCTTCCTCCTTTTTCCTCCTTCTCTCTCTCTCTGTGTCTGTCTGTCTGTCTGTCTGTCTGTCTCTCTCTCTCTCTCTCTCTGTCAAAGAATACCTAGTACTGTTATTTGAGCACATACTTCCAAGGTAGATGGGATGGGATCAAGAGTTCATTTTTGGACGTGGATCATTTGTGATGCTAGCGAGTTATTTACTTGGAGCTGTCCACCAGGCATGGTAGGTATTCAATAAGTACTAAGTGAAATTATATAGAATTAAATTAAACTTGGCCATATAGAATATCTTGAACATCAGATGGCCTGAAAAGATCTCCAATGCTAGTCTCTGGGAAAGAACAATCCAGTATCCCATTAGTCAGGACATAAAGAAACGTAAGTGGAGATGGATAGGACATACGCTACGAAAACCGGAAGACAACGTAGCCAGACAAGCATTGAGCTGGAACCCTTCAGGGAGGAGGAAAGTTGGAAGACCAAAACAGACCTGGCGAAGATCTGCCGAAAATGAAACAAAAACAGTCGGAGTGACATGGGCCCAGCTAGGGGAAGTTGCCCAGAACAGAGTCCCTATGCTCCTAAGGAGTCAACAGGAATAATAAAATAAATAAATATAGAATTATAGCAGTGGTTCCCAAACTTTTTTGGCCTACCACCCCCTTTCCAGAAAAAATATTACTTACCCCCCTGGAAATTATGAAACTATTTATTGAACTCAGAATAGAATGTAATACAAAAAAAGTTTGGCCATCACCGCTTCCCTGGATTGCTGCAACACCCACCAGGGGGCGGTAGCGCCCACTTTGGGAATCACTGAATTGTAGGAAGAGCTATGGGATTTGGAGTCAGAGTATCTAGATTCATATCTTACCTCTCCAATTTATTAGCTGAATATCTTTGGGTAAATCAGATAATATTATGGGGCTTCCATTTCTTTGTCTGTAAAATGAAGTCCTTGGATTAGAGGGCCTCTGTGGTCCCTTTCTAGCCCTAAATCTATCATCCTTTGAACTCAAGTCTCCTGATTTCAGTACTAGCCTCTATCTAATATATTCTTTTGAATAATGTCAGTAGAAGTCATCAGAACTCCAATTATACAAAATGGAATACATCAGTAGAACTTGATTGAGGGCACCATATTAAAACCCGAAACTAAGATCATAAGATCTGTAAATACAAGTAGATTTTATAAGTAATTGGACTGACTACTTGCCAAATTGCCAAGAGATAGCAACATCCTTTATTCTCTACTGATTGATCTTCACTTGCTCTTCCAAACTTTCTTTTATCTCCTCAAGGCCCAAATACCACACCCAGCTCCCTCTCGAAGCTCTCTTGACTCCTACTTTACCAAGGAAACTGAAATCATCCACCCTTTTTAGGCTCTCTTGTTTCCCTTGCTCTACCTCTCACAACACTTTTCTATCAGCCCCAATCCTTTCATCCTCAGCTTTATTCTCAGATGAAAAGAGTCCTTTGGCATTCCTAGACTAACCCCTTGATCATCTCCCCATCTTCTCCAGCAGCTTGCCCTGTTATTCATTCTCAAGTTCTTACCTTCCAGGCTCCTCTGCTACCTATGAATATATTCAGATCTTCTATATTAAAAAAATCCTTCCCTTCTGCCTTATAATCCATTCTAAATATCCATTCTAAGGCAGAAGAATGGTAAGGACTAGACATTGGGGTTAAGTTACTTGCCCAGGGTCACATAGCTAGGACGTGCCTAAGGCCAAATTTGAACTCAGTTCCTTCCAACTCCAGGCCTGGTCCTCTATCTACTGTTCCCCCTCAGATCTATTTCTTTAAAAGGTTTCTCTTGACTATCTCGTCCCTTCAAGCTGTTGTCTTATATATTTTCTCTTTTTAATGTTCAGCCTTTTTTTTTTTTAAACCCTTACCTTCCGTCTTGGAATCAATACCATGTATTGGTTCCAAGGCAGAAGAGTGGTAAGGGCTAGGCAATGGGGTTTAAGTGACTTGCCCAGGGTCACACAAGGAGGAAGTGTCTGAGGCCAGATTTGAACCCAGGACCTCCCATCTCTGGGCCTGACTCTCAATCCACTGAGTCACCCAGCTGCCCCCAAACTTCTAAAAAACTGTCATCACTGACACACTCTAATTTGCATACCCAATCAATCCCTTGCAATCTGACTTATTTTACCACTAGACTAATAAGATACATTTTTAGAGTTTGCCAAATAATCTCACCTTCTAATTTCTATTTTCTCGGTGTTCAACTTCTTTGACTCTTTAAAAAATAGTTTTTGATGTTGTCAAACATCCTCTTGGGTACTCTATCTTCCCAAGGCTTCCATGCATGACTACAGTCCTGGTTCTCCTCTTACTTGTCTGACTGTTCCTCCTCAAGTCTCCTTTGCTGGAGCATCATTCATTTCCCACCTCCCGAGGCAGCTGTCCCCCAAGGCTCTGCCCTGGGAGATCTGCTCTTCCCCCTCTACATATCTTTTTTTAAGCTCATCAGATCCTGGGAATCTCATCTTTATGCACATGATTGCAAGTATATATAGGGTCTCTGTGTGTGTGTGTGTCTGTGTATAATCTCTCATCCAAGTCATAGCACATCTCTACATGAATTCTGAAACTCAGCGTGTCCAAAATGGAACTCATCATATTCTCACATCCAATCTCTGTATGGTTGGGTCATCCTGGACTACTTGGTTTTTACATATAAAACTCCTATCTCATGCCTTTGTTTTCTCTTGCCATAATGCTTTTTTCTAAGTAGCTATGGGTTTAGAATCCCTGGTTTTGAGGCAGCTTGGTGGCTCAGTGGATAGAGAACCAAGCCTAGAAAGGGGAGGTCCTGGGTTCAAATCTGGCCTCATACATTTCCTAGTTGTGTGACCCTGAGCAAGTCACTTAACATCTATTGCCCAGCCCTTACTGCTCTTCTGCTCTGGAACCGATACACAGCATTGATTCTAAGAGAGAAGGTAAGGGTTTAAAAAAAAATTCTGGTTCTTAAAGTCCAACTCAAGTGTTTCCTTCTATATCAACTTTTCCTGGACTCCATCTTCCCTCATAAGGTTACCTTTTATTTATTTTGTATTTGTTGCCTATATAATAATAAATGAATATTCTGTCAGCTCTATTGAAATCCAAATTCCTTGAAGGCAGGGACCATTTTAATTTTGTCTCTGTATCTCCAGCACTTAGCATCATCCATCTTGCAAACCAAGAATGTATTGTATCCCTGCCTCTGCCTCCCAGGGGTGGCATCTGAATTGGCGGGTTTCCTCTCCCTCCAGCCTTTCTCATCTTCTCCCATCATCATCATTCTAGCTCATAGTGCTCTCTTTTCTAGTTAGCCATTCAGTAAACATTTCTTAACTACCTATTATGTGCCAGGGATCTTGCCAAGCACCGGAGGTACAAAGAAAGGTAAAAGTCTATCTTTACTCTCACAGTCTAATGGGGAAGAGAGAGAAAATGATTATTTAAATGTTTTTATTAAAATTATATATATTATCATAATTATATGTTATGTAAATATCACACACATATAAAAATATATATGATACATTCGAAATAATCAGCAGAGAGAAAGCACTAGAATTATGTGAGATTGGGAAAGGCTTTCGGAATAGGGTGGAATTTTATCTGAGCCATGAAGGAAGCCAGGAAAGCCGGGAAGCAGAGATGAGAAAAGAGAA
Source organism: Gracilinanus agilis (assembly GCF_016433145.1). Lineage (NCBI taxonomy): Eukaryota > Metazoa > Chordata > Mammalia > Didelphimorphia > Didelphidae > Gracilinanus > Gracilinanus agilis. The sequence continues at coordinate 560,566,024 of NC_058131.1, read as the reverse complement.
CATTCCAGGTATGGGAAATAGCCAGAGAAAATCTCCAAGGTCAGGAGACAGAGTTCCTTGTATGAGGAACAATAAGGAAGCCAGTCTCACTGGATCACAGAGTGTGCAAGAAGCCTGGAAAAGGAGGGGACGTGGGGAGGGAGAGAAGGTTACGGAGGGCCACGAATCACAAACAGGATTTTATATTTTATTCCTGAGGTGACAGGGAGCCGTTGGAATGAGTGGAGTGGGGCATGTGTGACATAGTCAAATTTTTAGAAAGGGTGTGAAGTAATCTATTTACAGGACTTGGATCCCTCACCCTAGCGGCGGGACACTAGGAGTCACAGAGTCATGTGGAGTATCTGATGACCGGACTCCTGGGTTCCCCATCAGGGTGGGCATCCTGAGCGTCCGTGCTGGAGCCAGTGAAGCATCTCCATGGAAGGAGGAGGGAGTGGGTTTTTAAATGAGTGTGGGAAGCAGAGATGGTTCTCTTTGCTTCTGTACCTGTCTCTGAGCTGGCATTTCTCTCTGAGTTGTTCCTTATCTGATTTGGCCATCTCTGGCAAGGGGCAGCCTGAGCCAGCTAAATAGAGAATCACATTTACCTATAAAAGAAGAAAGGCTGAAATTGCTCTCTCTCGACCTCTCTCCATTTTTTCTCTATTTTTACTAATAAATGCTTATAAATCTGGTAAGAAATAAAAACAATTTTAAATAAAGAATAATAAATAATAAAATAAATAATAATTTTTATTTATCACAGAAAATCACTCTGACTACTGAATGGAGGATGAACTGGAGTGGGGAGAGATTTATAGAAGACAGACTCACCTGCAAAACTATAGTGCAGGCTTGAGGTGATGAGGGCCTGCACCAGGGTGGTGGCAGTGAAAGGAGAGAGGAGGGCATAAGATGTTAAGAAGGTAGAATTGATGGGCCGTGGCCACAAATTGGATATTGGTTGGAGTAGGGGTTAAAAGAAAGGAAAGAATCAAGAACGACACCTATGTTGAGAACCTAGGTGTCCCCTCAACAGTAACAAGGAAGTTAGAAAGAAGGGAGGGTTTGGGGCAGGAGGAGAGGAGATAATGAGTTTAATTTTGAATATATTCCATTTAATATGTCTCTGGCACATCCGGTTTGAGCTGTCCAATAGACAGTTGGAGATGTGAGAATGGCAGTCAGTAGAGGTTAGGGGTAGATAAGTAGACTTGAGAACTGGTAGCATGGAGATGGTACTGAATCTATGGGAGTGGAAGACCAAGTGAAATATGGAAGGAGAAGTGGAATACACAGTTACTGGACCTGAACTGGATGGGGATCCAGCAAAGAAGAATGAGAAGGAGAGATCAGATCGATAGGAGGAGAATCAGGAAAGAGCAGTGTCAAAAAAACCAAGAAAGAAGAAAATACCAAGGAGAAAATGATCAACGGTACCAAAGGCTAAAGGTCAAGAATGTTGAGGATTGAGGAAAGGTCAATAGATTTTGCAATTAAGAGATCATTAGTAACTTTGGAGGGAGCAGTTCCTATTGAATTAGCTTAGAAGCTACAGATGACTTTCTCAAGGAGTTTAGCCACAAAAGGTAGGGAGAGCTATGAGATCAGAGTTAACAGGATAGATGAATCAAGGAAGGGTTTTTGTAGGTGGTAAAGAAGCAGCCCTTGGACAAAGAGAGAGGGGTTTTTTGAGCCTCTTTCTTAAGATCTTTTCCAGTTACATGTAAAAATAGTTTTTATATTTACTTTTTAAAATTTTGGGTTCCAAATTCTCTACTTTCCTTCCACCCTCATTGAGAAGGCAAGCAATTTGATGTAGGGTAAACATGTGCAATCATGCAAAACATATTTCCATATTAATCATATTGTGAAAGAAAACACAGACCAAAAGAAAATAACCAAGAAAAATAAAGGTTAAAAAAAAGTATGCTTTGATCTGCATTCAGACTATCAGTTCTTTATCTGAGGGTGGAAGGCATTTTTCATCGTAAGTCCTTTGGAATTGTCTTGGATCATTGTATTGATGAGAATAGCCAAGTCATTCACAGTTGATCATCATACTATACTGCTGTCATTATGTACAGTGTTCTTCTGGTTCTGCTCACTTCACTGTGTTTTAGTTTATGTAAATCTTTCTGGGTTTCTTTAAAAGCTGTTCTTTTCTGCTCTTCATTTTTTAGAGCACAATAGTATTGCATTACAATTGGGCACCACTGTTTATTCAGTTATTCTCCAATTGACTGGCATCCCCTCAATTTCTAATTCTTTGCCACCACAAAAAGAGCTGCTATATTTTTTAAAATATAGGTTCTTTATATATATATATATTTAAAAAAATCTCTTGGGGTCACAGAGATAGTAGTGATATTGCGGGGTCAAAAGTCATGCATGGATTTTTATTCCTTTAGGCATAGTTCCAGATTGCTCTCCAGAATGGTTAGATCAGTTCACAATTCTACCAACAGTATATTAGCTTACCTGTTTTCCCACATCCTATTCAACATTAGTCATTTTCTTTGTTAGCCAATCTGCTAGGTGTAAAGGGATACCTCAGAATTGTTGGGGTTTTTTTTAAACCCTTGTACTTCGGTGTATTTTCTCATAGGTGGAAGATTGGTAAGGGTGGGCAATGGGGGGTCAAGTGACTTGCCCAGGGTCACACAGCTGGGAAGTGGCTGAGGCTGGGTTTGAACCTAGGACCTCCTGTCTCTAGGCCTGACTCTCACTCCACTGAGCTACCCAGCTGCCCCTCAGAATTGTTTTAATGTGCATTTCTCTTATCAATAATGATTTAGATCATTTTTTCATATGATAGATATCTTTGATTTCTTTTGAAAACTGACTATTCACATCCTTTGACCATTTATCATTTGGGGAATGACTTGTATACTTATACATTTGACTCAGTTCTCTATGTTTGAGAAATGAGAGCTTTATCAGAGAAACCTGCTGTAAACTGCCTCTCCACCCATTTTCTGCTTTCCTCTAATCTTGGATGCCTTGGTTTTGTTTGAATAAAACTGTTAATATAATGAAAATTAATCATTTTACATCCCATAAAGCTATTTCTTATTTGGTCATAAATTCTTCTCTTACCTATAGATCTGACAAGTACACTATTTTATACTCCCCTAATTTGTTTATGGTGTTATCCTTTATGTCTAAGACATGTAATCTACTCTGCTATCTACTTTTATTTTATGTGTGAGTTCATCCCATTCACAGATATGATTACTGTGCATTTTTCTCTAGTCTACTTCCTCCCCCCACTCCACTTATCCTTCTCTCTCCTTTAACTCTGTACCTCCCCAAAAGTGTTTTTTTCTGACTACTGTCTCCCCCAATTTGCTTTCCCTTCTATAAGCAACCCCCTTCTCTTGTCCCCCTTCTCTCCTGTTTCCCTATATGGTAAGAGAGATTTCTATATTCAACTGAGTGTGTATGCTATTCCCAATTTTGAGCCAATTCCACTGAGAGTAAAGTTCAAATATTACCTTCACCTCTTCCCCTCCACTGTAAAAACCCTTTTGGACCTCTTTCACATGAGACAATTTATCTCATTCTACTTTGTCCTTCTCCTTACTCCCGGTACATCTCTCTTTATGACTGATTAATTTTATTTTTGGATATTATTCCAGCATATTTGACTCACACTTATACCTCTGTCTATATGTACCTTCTAACTGACCCAATCATGATAACGTTCTTAGGAGTTATAAGTATCATCTCTCCAAGAAGGAATGTAAACAGTTTAACCTTATTGAATCCTTATAGATTTATCTTTTCTGACTATCTTTTTATGATTCCCTTGAGTCTTATATTAAAAGTCAAATTTTTTATCTCTGGTCTTTTCATCAGGAATGCTTGGAAGTTCTCTATTTTCACTAAATATCCATTTTCCTCCCTGAAGGAATATACTCAGTTTTGATGGGAAGGTAATTCTTGGTTGTAAACTTAGCTCCTTTACCCTCCAGAATATCATTTTGACTGTCTGATCATTTAAAGGAGAAGTTGCTAAATCATGTGTTATCTTGACTGTGACTCCATGATATTTGAATTATTTCCTTCTGATTGCTTATATTTTCTCCTTGACCTGGGAGTTATGGAATTTAGCTATAATGTTCTTGAGTTTTCATTTTGGGATTTCTTTCAGGAGATGATTGGTGAGTTCTTTTAATTTGTATTTTGACCTTTGATTCTACGATATTGGGGCAGCTTTCCTTGACAATTTCTTGAAAGATGATATCTAGGCTCCTTTTTTTTAAATCAGGTTTTCAGGTAATGCAATAATTCCTAAATTATCTCTCCCTGATCTATTTTTAGTGTGGTTATTTTTCCAATAAGATCTTTTGAATTTTCTTCTATTTTTTTCTTCTATTTTGATTTACTGTCTCTAGATGTCTCATGTAATAATTAGCTTTCACTTGTCCTATTCTGCTTTTTAAGGAGTTCTCTTCAGTGAGAATTTGTATTTCCTTTTCTATTTGACTAATTTGACTTTTTATTAAATTAAATTAAATTAAAATTTAAAAAAAATTTATTTTGAATATTTTCCCCTAGTTACATGTTTCATGTTCTTTCCCTCTCCTCCACTAATTCTACTTTTTAAGAAATTCTTTACTTCAGTGAATCTTTTTACAACTTTTTTTCATTTGGCCTATTATGGTTTATAAGGTGTTATTTTCTCCAGCATTTTTTGTGCCTCCTTTACCAAGCTGTTGACTCTTTCCCCATGATTTTATTACATTACTCTCATTTATTTTTTATCTACTTCTTATTTGATTTTGAAAATCTTTTTGAGCTCTTCAAGGGCCTAAGACAAATTCTCATTTTTCTTAAAGGCTTTGCAAGTAACTACTTTGATTTTGTTGTCTTCTTCTGAATTTGTGTTTTGAAATTTGCTGTCATCATAGTAACATTACACAATCAGATTCTTTTTTTGTTGTTGTTGTTTGCTCATTTTCTAGCTTATTTCTTAACTTTTAATATTATGTTAAAGTTGGACTATGCATCTGGGGTGGAGGAGATACTGTCCCAAGCTTCAGGTTTTTCATGTTGTTCTCAGAGTTAGTTCTGTAGGTCTGGAAATTTTCAGTTCTTCCTAGGTGGTATGACCTAAGGAGAGGTGTGGTCACTGCTCTCTTAGCTTGTGCTCTGGTCATTGAGTTTGATCACAAGAAATCTTTTCCAACCTGGATCCTACTAGTGCTCTTCCTCACCCTGGAACTACAATCCTGAACTGCATATAGGCAATATAAACAATGCAATAGGGGCTAGCAAAGGGTCCCCTCTAATCTCCTGAACAATTGTCTGACTCCCTTACTTTCTGTGAACCTCCAGAAGCTTCCATTGCCCATTAAGTTATCCACAAGACCTGTTACAGATTTGTCAGGGTGCAGCCTGCATTAGTGTGACCTGTGGCCTACTGCATTCCACTCTCACCCCAGTGAAATAGACCTTTCCTTGCTGACCTTCTAAGTTGTCTTGGTTGAGAAAATGGTTTCGTTTCATTCTTCCCTTGGTTCTGCTGTTCTCAAATTCCTTCGAGGAATTATTTTGATGTTGTTTGGAAGGGAACTTAGAAGAGCTCAGGCCTTTACTCTGTCATTGTTGACAAAGAGAGTTAGAAGAAAAGCAAGAGAAAATGGATGAAAGAGAGGGTAATCTGTTGGAGGAGATAAAACAGAAGGGTTGCATTTAGAAGGGTTTGCCTTGGCAAAGAGAAGAGTCACCACTTCATGTGAGACAGGGGAAAAAGAGATACTGGCAGAAGACATCTGAGTGATAAGAGATAAGATGGAGGGGAAAGGAGGGAGGCCATAATGAACAGCCTCAAATTCTTCAGTAAAACATATAAGCAAGTTTCTTAGCCTCAAATTACTTTGTAATGATTTATTTTTGTATATGTTATATCTGCTAGCAAAATGTAAGGTCCTTGAGAGAAGGAAATTTTCTTTTTAATCATTTCATACCTACTACCAGCACAGAGAACTTTACATACTAGGCACTAAAATACTTGACTAATTAGATCTCACCTATTTAGAAAGAGAACCCGAATTAGAAATAAAGATAACAGTAAATTGTATTTATCTAGCATTTTGAAATTTTAAAAGTGCTTTCTCTGCAGCAGTGTTATGAGCTAGGTACTTGGGAGCAGGTAGTATTACAGCAAATGAATTTTACAGATGAGGAGACTGAGGCTTAGAATTTTTTTACGTGATTTTCCCGTAGTCATACAGTGTGTGTGACAGCTGGGATATAAATTATTAACCATAAATCCTTGGCGGGTTAAGTTCATGATCATCAAGGCCAACTTGGTGGGCAGAATGACTGACAAGGCAATATGTTTAGCCATTTACCAATGCCCATTTTAGACAGCAGTGAGAGAGGGGTTAGCAGCTCTCCATAAACAAACAAAATTCTTTCCCTTTGAGTTGCAGTTGGCTTACGGAAAGAGAGAAGACAAGAAGGCTCGATGGGGGAAACGGGCTGACTTAAAGATATACAATAGTAGAATTATGCCACAGGCCCCTCTCCAGTTTGGACTCCCAGCCTCTCTGTCTCTGTTTCTCACCCCACTCCCTTGTGTTCCATAAGGGAGGTATTCCTCTTGCGAAGAGCCCTCTCACTACATCCCTCTTGCTGTGCCTCTAATTGAGAGTGAGAGGGAGACCCAGAGGAAGAGAGAGAACAAGCCAATTGAAACACAATTCCCCTATCCCCCAGGCAGCTGAACATATGGTAAAAGAATAATATGGTTAATTTGGAAACAGTCATTTCTAAAGAGAAGTCAGCCCAACAACACTAAATGATCCCTAGCCTATCAGGGTGGTTTCAATGGGATTTTTACCTGCCTCCGGATCAGCAGGCAACTTAGAATAGAAAAATTAGGAATCTGGGTTTAGTCAGTTGAGCTAGATGCCTTAATGGGCTCCTCAGGGAGGGAGGTTGTGAAACCTCCTTTCCTATTAAGAGAGGGATAAATACTGTAACTGCCTCTCTTAGATTCCTTAGGCCAGCATTTCAGATACAATCAGAAAATCTATAAGCCTCTGACAATTTTTACCAGTTATTTGGCACGGTGGGTAAAGGCCTGGATTAGCAGCTTACAAAGCTGGGTTAGTTCCAGCTTTTCCAGAAACTAATAAGAGGACCTTGGACAATTCATTTAGCTGGTCATTTTAATCAGAAATATTTATCGAGTGCCTTTGATCATACAAGATGCCATATTGGGTGCTGATTGGGAAACTAGAGTAAAACTTCTTCCAGCCTTTGAGTTACAGAATTATAATTTGCGCTAAAACATATGCATATTTCATTTACAAAAAAACAATAATAACAAATCTATGCTAGACGACAGCATATATACTAAGTGAATGGCGTGGGCAATTAGTGCCACAATTACAATGAGTGCTATAGCAATTAGTACTGTAGGAGATCAGGAGAGAGAAGGATCGCTTCTGCCTGGGATTGTCAGGGAAGACTTTATGGAGATGATAAGTTCTAATACTGTATAACCATGGGCAAGTCACTTAACTCCTCTCAGCCTTATTTTTCTCATCTGTAAAATTTGGGTTAATACCTATAGTACTCGGGGCAACTAGGTAGCTCAGTGGATTGAGAGCCAGACCTAGAGATGGGAGGTCCTAGGTTCAAATCTGCCCTCAGACACTTCCTAGCTGTGTGATCCTGGACAAGTCACTTAACCCCCATTGCCTAGCTCTTAACTGCTCAGGATTGATTCTAAGATTGAAGGTAAGGGTTTAAAAAACTACCTCTAGTACCTACCATTCAGGTTTTATTATGGATTTCAAGATGATGAACATAAGGTACTTTGAGAACTCTAAAATACAGCATAAATATGTTAACACTATCATTATCATCACCATTATTTAACCTGGCTCTAGAGTGATAGGGAAGATCAAGAAACCAACAGGAGAAGGGAGACCCCATCAGGTATGATAGCAGTCAGTCATATCATGCCAAATTTGGAGTCGAAGAGGCTACCACTCTGCTCTCCTCAGAGAGGAGGTGTCAGGCTAGAATTGATCTCTCTGCTCCCTTAAATATGGTTAGTTTAGAGGATGAAGTTTTTAGGTTCAAACTAACTTCTGATTGTTATTTCAATACGAAGAGTGGGGAAGGCTCTCAGGCTCTATATCCAGACCCTGATTCCTATCCATCCATATACTAATTCCACAATAAACAGCCAAAGCAATTATCAAAGAAAATCCATTTATCCAAACTGGTAGCAAAACTAAAATTGGAGAACGTATACAGAGGAAAATATATACCAGACAAAACAGAATGAAAGAAAACGGACCTATATATTACTTTGAAGCGAGCCCTACAAGTACTTTATAAGTAAAACTAGTAAGTAGCAGAGGTGGGATTTGAACCTCGGTCTTTATGAAGCCTAGTACTCTTTCTGTGAAATTACCCTGCTGACTTGGACAAAGACAATTCCAGAAACTTACAGAAAGTTATAGGCTTGCGCTTGGAAGCTTTGAAACTTTCAGAGAAACTTTCAACATGCCCTTGAATGGAAGATTATCCTAGAGCTTTCTGAAAAAGATGTGGAATATGAACTTAGCCTCTAAGTGAGCATTATGCTTTGAAATTCTAAGATAAGATCCCTCTGCCCTAGAGAAGGGGAAAAATCTGAAATTATCACCATGTCCTGGGCTAAAACTTAGTAACTCGTGGTAGAGAAAATTCCAAGCTTGGGGTCAGAAGTGTGAGATATGTATGCCGTGGTAGGCATTTGAACTATAAAGTTGGAGAGCATCATTGTCCATGCCCTCAAAGACTTTACAGTTTATTGGGGAGGGTGGATAAGACAAGTACACAAATAAGAATGATGCGAGGTGATAAGGACCCAGAAAAGGTCAAGATAAAGTCCTCTGAGCAATCTGAGAAGTATATCCTACTCTTTCTAAAGCTTATAAATGAAAGGGAAAAGGAGACGGAGATAGAAACATTTTAAGACCAATTAATATTGAAGGCAGGTGGGAAAGTCCTGAGTGGTTGAAAAATAATATTTCAACAAAATTACAGTCTCATCATGACACAGTGGGTAGAATACCAAGCCTGGAGTCGGGAAGACGCCAAGTTCAAATCTGGATTCAGACACTTACTAGTTGTGTGATTCTGGGCAAGTCACTTAAACTTTGTTTGCCTCAGTTTCCTCATCTGCAAAATGATCTTGAGAAGGAAATGGCAAACTACATCAGTATCTTTGCCAAGAAAATTCCAAAAGGGATCATAAAGAGTTGGACACAATTGAAACAACTAAACAATATAGATAGACACTGCCTTCAATTGTGTTATTTTATGACATAAAAGATATAGTCTTGGTCTTAGAGTCAGGAAAACCTAGGTTCTGATCCTTCCTCGGACACTGGCTATGTGACCAGGAGCAAGTTACTTAAATTCTCTGAGTCTCAGCTCCTTATGTGTATCTAATTAGGGGAGAATTTGATTCCCCCCTCCATTGATAATCATGGAAGCAAGGGGCAGATCTCAGGGTATTAACAGATTGTTGCACTTTGTTAACAAATATGAATGCCTCGTAATCTCTGTTATCTGCCCTTGTGTTTACATTTTCTGAGAAAGTAGGACCAAATCCTCCATCCTTAAATGTTAGAGGGTTAGACTAGAATCTGTCCCTACGATCTCTTCCAGTTCCAAATCCAAGATTCCCTATAAATGTTTGCAAGTTTGGGGAGGGGACAGTGGGGTGATTCAGGGGCCAAGGGTAAAGAGGATTTATGGGTAAACAGTGTAGGTGAGAATGATGGGATTTCAGGAGAGTTCTGTAAAAGAGTCCATGTTATATATTATAAATGAGATATGTAAGATGAAAAATACTCCAAGAATTATTTTGATAAGATTTAATAATAATAATAATAATAAGCAAAAGAAAAATAGCCTCAGTAAAAGAGAAAAGCTTCCCAGACCGCAACACCCGAGAGAGAACCCAGAGCCATCAGAGCAGAGAGCCCCCCAAAGGCGGGGTTTCCAGCAAATTTATTTCTTAAAACGTCAGGACGCCAAGGGAGGACGCAACTTAAAGGGATGCTGGGTAAATGTCGTTCAGGTGTATCAAATTCCTATTTACACAGATATGAGTGCTTTGAAAAGTTTCAGGAGATATGAAAATGTAAGATGGTTTAATTCATTGTAGCCTCCTCTGAGTCATCCCCTCCAACTAACTAGTCTCCATTGCATGTTTCGAACTTTAGCCTTCCAAATGCTTCCAAGTTCATCCAGTCATCATCTTCAGTCATTTCAGTTGTGTTCAACTCTTCTTGACCCCATTTGGGGTTTTCTTGGCAAAGATATTGGAATGGCTTGCCATTTCCTTCTTCAATTCATCTTACAGATGAGGAAACTGAGGCAAAGTGAGTTAAGTGACTTGCTTAGGGTCACATAGCTAGTAAGTATCCGAGGTCAGATTTGAATTCAGAAAATGAGTCTTCCTGATTCCAGGCCTGCCACTCTCTAGCCACTGTGCTGCCTACTTGCCCTATCCAGTCACCCTCAGGCCAAGAGATAGACTGTTAATGTCACATCCGGTTTGCCAGTTACAGATTAAGAGACACCGAGATCTCATATTTCCCTATTAGATCTTAAGTGATTGAACCAGATAAACTTCACATCTCCTCCACTTCTGACCCCTAACAATGTTTGTGAAAACTGACCTGCATTGATTCCTTGCATGTCATCAAACATAAAAGCATTTGAAGCAATATTAGTCTTTGGTCATTGGAGAGGCAGCCATGCATTACAGAGAGAGACCTAGACTTGAAATGCTGAATTAGCCTCCAATCCATTAAGAAAGATCTGGGTTTGGGGAGCAGCGGGGTGATGGGGTGATGCAGTGGATTGAGATCCTGGCCTAGAAACAAGAGGTTCTGGCTTCCAATCTGGCCTTAGATACTTCTTAGCTGTATGACCCTGGGCAAGTCAACTCCCATTCCTAGCCCTTATCACTCATCTTCCTTGGAACCAATATACAGTAAGATTGAACTGTAAGATTGAAGGTAAATGTTTTTTGTTTGTTTGTTTTTAAAGATCTGGGTTCTAATCCAGCCTTTGTCATTTTTTTCCCCAAGGAAGTGACAGAGGGACACGATTCACTCTCTGGCCTTTGCCACCATGCTTTAGCTGCCTCCTCCCTTGTCCCTTGCAGCCTCCTTTTTCCATTGGTAATTTCCTCTGGGAACTTGCATTTTGAAGAAAAGTCCAGATCGTCTTCATTCTCCTGACTTCACCATTAAATCCCAACAGGACCTCCTCCTCCCTTTGGCTTTCCAGCTTCCTTTTATGTATTCTCTCCTCTCACCCACCCAATTAAGATGTAAACAACTTGAGGGCAGAACTTAGTCTTCTTTTTAGTTTGTAACTAGAACACTTGGCACAGTTTCTGGCACACTGTAGGCACTTGGGAAGTGCTTGGTGAGGACTTGACACTTGCTAGCTATGACCATGGATCAACCCCTCCCTTAGCCTGCCAGTGCTGTAGGGCTCCAGCCTAGCCCAGGCAATCTCTGAGATGACAAATTGCAATAAAGATGTCAGCCAGCATTAGAAGAGGGACTTTGCTTGTCTAGGACCTCCCTGGATCACTGAAACCAAAGGTCCAGTGGGCCCTTGTCTCTCCCTACTTGATTATTTAGGAGACAGGTAAAAAATACCTCAGAAGAGTGTGGAATCTGAAGTCCCGTGACCTGAATTTAAATCTGGACTGTGTCACAAGTTGTATGTCCTTTAGCTAGTGACTTCAAGGATTCTCGGTCTCAGTTGCCTTCTTTGTAAGATAAACAGGTTCTAGGAAATGGCCTCTGAGGTCTCTTCTGATTCCAAATCGATGATTCATTTTCTCTTTTTTACCCTTTTTAAAAAAATGATGAACTCAATTAATTAGATCAGATGGCACAGGAAATGCTGGATGAGCCTCCAACCCTGAAATGCTGACCTTGTGCCTCCAAGAAAGAGTGAATCATTCTTTTCCCCCAAACTGATGTTGAAACATAAATAAGAGCATCCCTATAGCAACCACTGCATGTAGCCTGCAATTGAAGATTACAAAGGAACAGAGCGAGCCCTTTTCTCATCTTCTTGGATTCGACTTTTATTATTGTTGCTTTACCTGAAGCAGATGAGCAAGAAAAGGGAAGGGTTAACCCCAAAGGAGGCACCTCCCTATTCCCTGTCGAATTCATTCATCAATGATCTTTAGAAAGCACAGGATAACATCACAGCAGATGCAGGTTTGGGGGTGGCGGTGGGGTGCAGGCATTTAATGAGAGATGCACCAGATCAGGAGTTTCTGTTGGGCTAATTCCCACGCTCCTTTCCGAAGTAAGTGAAAACACCAGGGAAAAAAGAGGGCCATTTCTGGGGCTTAGACGCCCAGGACTGACCATGAACTGTTCATCTTAGGGCCTTGCTGGGATTTTCTTCTTCCCTCCTCCTCCTTCTCTGCAGGGTTCATAATTAGCTTGGCAATGTCTTTTGTAGAGGGACTATTTATAGATGCAGAGCCCTCTCTACAGGGTGTGTTTTAGGCAAAGTGATGAAACTGGATCTTCAACCTCTCTCCTGCCGGCTTTGGCCAGGCCTCCTGGATCCAGCCATTATTTCCCTCTATGGATTAATTGTACCTGTGTGAGGCCAGGGAGTCCACACAAATGAGTTTTGTTTGTATTTAACGGTCTACATGCATTATCTCATTTGATCTTCTCAGCCAACCTGTGTGGGAGATGCTGTTATTATTCCCATTTTGTAGCTGAGAAAACTGAGGTAGACAGGCTAAGTGAGTTGCTCAGACTCACACAATTAAGGTCAGACCTGTGTTTTCCTGACTCTAAGTTTAGAGTTCTATCCATTGGCTGTCCCAAGCTGCCTCTTGGGACAGGGAGAGAAGTTTGGGAGGCTTCCTTGGAACCTGTTAAGAAATAAAGGTCAGGGGCAACAAGATGACTCAATGTATAGATCCAGGCTAGGAGCCTGGAGGTCCTGGGTTCAAATGTGGTCCTGGACACTTCCTTGCTGTGTGGCCCTGGGCAAGTCACTTAACCTCCATTGCCTACTCCTTACTGCTCTTCTGTCTTGGAACCAATACTTAGTATCTATTGTGTGACAAAAGGTAAGGGGTTTAAAAAGAAGAGATAAGGGACAGTTGCTTTGGTATTCTAGACTTCTAGTTCTCTACCCTCTTCCTTCTACTTTTCACTTATTTTCCCTTGGACTCCCAAAGTCTAGCTCCTTCTTGAAGCTTTATTGTGACCCCAGCACTCCTTTACCCAGCCTCCCACTTGTGGAGCACATGGTCCAGCTCCACACTGACCATTTATTATTCTGTGTTCCAAAATTAGATACTCCACCTCCTTTCCATGAAAACTCCAATTCCCTTACTAGTCTCTTTTAAATTTTACTGGAAATGTAGCCACTCCAAGAATCACAATGAACCTCCAGCTGTCCTTTCTAATACCTCAAAAAGTTATTAAAATTCCTTATGGATAGCCATTTGTTTGGGATTTTGCCTTATTTGAAGGTAGTGTCACCTTTCATCCCAACCTCTATAAGGAGCTCTGGAATTAGCCTCCCCTGACTAGTTCTCTATTCATAGGTTATAGGAGAAAGAACATTGACTTTGGAGTCAAAGGATAAAGACGAGGCTGGATTTCATCATTACAGGGAGTGCTCAATGCGGAAACTCCCGACTAATGCAAACCAGTAGCTTCTCTACATCTTAGAGAGTTGCCTACAACACTGAGAGGTTTAAGGGGCTTGCCCAGAGTCACATGGCTGGCATATGTCAGAGCTGGGACTTGAACCCAAGTCAGCCCACCTCTAAGATTAACTTTCTCTCCACTAAGCCAGAGGGGCTGAGTTAAATCAAATCATACTTTTAAAGATGACCTATCTGACCTTAAGAAGCCATTTCACCTCTATGGACCATGTTTCCTCAACTGTAAAAGGAAGAGGTTGGATTATACAGCTTCTAAGGTCCTGTTCTAAGGTCCTACGATCCTTTTTCCTGGAGGATTTTCCTAGACATTTTGAGAGGACTTGCTTGAAATGTTCAACTACTCAGAAAATGGCAATTGGAGTGTCCCAGGGTCTCCCAGTAACCCTCTTGGGAGAGGGAGTGTAGAGGGGAGTTTCTTCCTTTCTGAAGAGTGGGGGCTGGAAGCCACCAACTCTCTCTTTTTATTTTTTCCATTTTTGTCTATGTTAACCAAAAAAGACTTAGGGGGTTACAGAGTTAGGGACCCCACTTCTCCGTAGATTTAGGCGATGGGAAGAGTGGGTTTGGAGTCTGGAGGCAGAAAGGAAGTGGATTAGAAAGGAGAGTAATCCTGAGCCTGGGGCTTGTAGACAAAGGAGTCTTCTGTCTGAAAAGGGGAACCGCAAATCTGAGGACCTAAAAGTGATGCCTTAAGCCTGGATGAAACTAGTTGAGTAATTTAATACTGTTTTCTTGATTTTTCCCCCCTTTTTGGTCCAGACCTATGATTTCATTGGGATGGTAACTTCCCTCTGCCAATACAAATGGGCAGCTGTTCTGCAACTTAAGAGAATAGCCCAGAGGCCTCGAGAGGGTGCGTCCCACAGCATATTTTATATATATATATATATATATATGTAT
>NC_058131.1:560494922-560541496 GCF_016433145.1 Gracilinanus agilis | reverse complement strand
CTTCTTCTTCTTCTTCTTCTTCTTCTTCTTCTTCTTCTTCTTCTTCTTCTTCTTCTTCTTCTTCTTCTTCTTCTTCTTCTTCTTCTCCTTCTTTTTAAAAATCTTTACCTTCTATCTTAGAATCAATACTGTGTTTTGGTTCCAAGACAGAGGAGAGGTAGAAACTAGGCAATGAGGGTTAAATGACTTGCCCAAGGTCACACAGCTAGGAAGTGTTTGAGGCCAGTTTTGAACCCAACATCTCTCATCTCTAGGCCTGACTCTCGGTCCATTGAGCCACCTAGCTGCCCTCACTATTGCTGCTTATCAAAGAAAGGGCCTGACTTCCAGGAAAGAGAAGTCTAAATTTAAAAAAAAATGAGTTCATGCCTGCAAAAATGTCTTTTCTAGTTTTACCCTGAATCTGTTTTGCTCAAAACTCATGCTGAGTGCTTCTGGGCATCCTCTCCCAAAGACCAAGGTAATCTAGTTATGTTCCAGGAATTACACCCATTAAGGAAATGAACAATTTCACTGAAACACTAAACTGTGTCCTTTCCATTTCTTTGTCTACCTCCCTGCATGTTAAGACTGAGGTGTTTATGAATCCAGAGGGCTGCTCTGACCATTTGTCTTTGTCCAAAAATAAACATGGGAGAAAAGGGAAGGATGTGAAGGTCTCTCAAGAATATGATCATAAGCCACCCTCTGAAAACCTCACAAGATCCCTGAGCAAACCCCCAGGGGTGGTCTTATTTTTAATTAAAACAAACAAGGCCCTTTCAGCTGCTATAGACAAATATGTGTTGAAAAGAATCAGGGACAGATGTCAAAAACGGAAAGGAAGAAAAGCATTGAAATGAATACAGAGTGATACAAATGCCCTAGCAGTTTTTTACATACATAGTGTAAAGTACACATAGTGTACACATAGTGCCCAGCACATAGTAGGTATTTAATAAATGCTTAAGTTGTTTGATTAAAAAGAACCTACCCAAATGCTTAGACTTTACATGAACATATATAAAAT
This sequence comes from Gracilinanus agilis, assembly GCF_016433145.1. Classification (NCBI taxonomy): domain Eukaryota; kingdom Metazoa; phylum Chordata; class Mammalia; order Didelphimorphia; family Didelphidae; genus Gracilinanus; species Gracilinanus agilis. Next base: position 560,540,487 of record NC_058131.1, on the reverse strand, counting down.
ATATTGATATAACATCTTACCACTTACTTAGTCTGTGTGATCTTGACCAAGTCTTTTAACTTTTTGCACTTCAGTTATCTCATCTATATAATGGGAGGGCTGAACTCAATGACCCATGGGCTCTTCCAGCTCTCAGTCTTTGATCTTATGATCTTACATTACAAGTTCCACCTGAGGCCCAGGGCTAGCTAAACTCTGAGCTCATGTGGACCAGGTTCAATCTTGGGAACAAACCCAAAAGAGTAATTATCTTTGATTCATTATACCCCAACCTAGAGCCAATTCTGGGAAATCTCCAAACAGATTATGATTTTTCATGGCTACGATTTTACCAATATGGATAGTGGGATCTTCAACTCTCATACAAGCTCAAAGTAACAAATTCATGATGGGTACAGAGCAATTTTTTTTAAATTCAATTTTACTTTACTTTCAGTTCTAAGTTCTCTCTCTCCCCAACCCCTCCACCTTTTGAGAAGGCAACAGAAACAAAATCCATTACAATTATGGGTAGGTAGGCAAAACAAATTCCTTCATTGCTCATATCCAAGGAAGAAAGGAAGAGAGAGAAGAAAATATGCTTTAATCTGTAGTCTGAGTTCATCAGCTCTTGATCTCTAGATATCATGGTTCATCAAGAGTCCTTTGGAATTGTGGTTTATTATTGTATTGATCAGAGTTAAGAAGTCTTTAAAAGACTATATCTTTGCAAAAAAAATCACACATCTTTATAATATTGCTATTATTGTATGAATTGTTCTGCTGCTCTACTCACTTCTCTTTGCATCAGCTCATACAGGTCTTCCCAGGTTTTATCACATTCGTGTACCAGAAATTGTTGTCATTTTCCTGTTGATGGACATCTCTGGAGTTTTTAATTCTTTGCTACCCAAAACAAGGTGCTATAAATATTTTTGCATGCGTCTTTTCCCTCTTTCTTTAATTTATCTGAGGTATACATCTAGTAGGGTTATTGCTGGGTCAAAAGGTATATAATTTAATAGCCTTTGGGGTGTAATTCCAAATTGTTTTCCAGAATGGTTGGACTAGTCCACCAATAGTACATTTTTTAAAATGTCCACCAGTAGCATATTAGTGTACCAGTTTTCCCATGGCCCCTTCTGCTTCATTCAGTCACTTAACCTTTGTTTGCCTTAGTCCGTTGGAGAAGGAAATGGTAAACTACTCCAGTATCCTTGCCAAGAGAACCTCATGAACTGTAGGGTCTGTGGAATTACAAAGAGACAAGACTGAATGATTGAACAGCAACTTTGGAATCTATCATTTTCCCTTTTTGTTATCTTAGCCAACCTGATGGGTGCCTGGTGCTATTTCAGAGTTGTTTTCATTTGAATTTCTCTGATTATCAGTGATTCAGTTTTTTTTTCTCATGTAGCTATTAATAGCTTGGATTTCTTTCTCTGAAATTTTTTTATTCACATTGTTTGATCATTTGTAAATTGGGAAAAGGCTCTTTTTTCTTGTAAATTTTATTTAGTTCCTATATGTCTTAGAAATTAAACTCTTATTAAAGAAACTTGCTGCAAAGATTTTTTCCCCAGTTCTCTACTTTTCTTCTAATTTCAGCTATATTGGTTTAGTTTATGCAAAACTAAAAATTTTAAATAATTAAAATTATCCATTTTATCTACTGTAAGCCTCTCTGTCACTTTTTTGGTCACAAATTCATTCCCCTTCATGTAAATTTAACAACTATTTCTTCCATGTTTCAGTAATTTGCTTATAATGCCAACTTTTTTGTCTAGAAAGATTATGCTCCTTTTTAGAGCTTATCTTAGTATATGATGTGAGATGTTGCTTATACCTAGTTTCTGCCAAACTACTTTCTAATTTTCCCCCACAGTTATTGCTAACTATGATAATATATTATAACAATATTATAATAATAACTATAATAATATAATAATAATACCCAATAGCTAGAATCTTTGAGTTTATCAAATACTAGGTTAATGTGTTCATTTACTTCTTTATATTTCTATATATTATATGACTAATCTAGTCCAATGATCAACCTCTCAACTATTTACCCAATACCAAATTATTTTTACTATTCCAAATTTATACTACAGCTTGAGATCTGCTAGTGCTAGGTGCCCTTCCTTCACATTCTCCCCACCCCCCATTGATTCCCTTGATGTTCTTAATCTTTTGTTCCTCTATGAATTGTATTTTTACTTTTTTCTGGCTCTATAAAGTAATTCCTTGGTAGAACACTTAATAAATAAATAGATAGTATAGTTATTTTTATTAAATGTACTTGTCCTCCTCACGAACAATTAATGTTTCTCCAGCGGTTTAGATCTATATTTATGTGATATGTTTTGTATTTGTGTTCATATAGAAAGTCCTCATACATATCTTGGCAAGTAGATTCCCATGTATTTTATATTGTTCGTTATTTTAAATGGAATTTCTCTTACTATCTTTTCCTGCTAGGATTTCTTGGTAATAAAAAAAATACCCATGATTCATGTGGTTTTAGTTAATTGCTAAAGTTAGTAGTCTTGATTAGTTTTCTAGTTGTCTCTTTAAGATTTTCTAAGTAAACCATTATATAATCTGCAAAATATAATATGTTTCCTCTTTGCTTATATTCTTATTTTTATATTTTTGTTATATTCTCATTTCTGTAGTTAGCATTTTAGTACCATATTAAATAATAATAGTGATAATAGACATCCTTGCTTCATTCTTGATCTTATTAGAAAAGCTTTTAGCTTATCTCCACACAGATAAAGCTTGTTCTTGGTTGTAGATAGACATTACTTATCATTTTAAGGCCATTTATCATCTTCATTTTCTGCCATAACTCAGGGTTGTTTTAATGTGAATTTCTCTAATCAGTAGTAATTTTGAATATTATTTTCATATAACTATAGATAGCTTTGATTTCTCCAACTGAAAACTACCAGTTCAGATCCTTTGACCACTTATTAATTGGGGAATGACTTGTATTTTTATAAATTTGACTAACTTCTCTCTATATTTGAGAAGTAAGGCCTTTATCAGAGCACTTACTTTAAAACATTTTCTCCAACTTTCTTCTTTCTTCCCAATCTTGGTTGCATTGGTTTTGTTTGTACAAAATCTATTAAATTGAATATACTCAAAATTATTTATTTTGTTTGGTCATAGATTCTTCCCTTAGGCATAGATCTGACAGGTAAACAATTTCATGCTCCCTGATTTGTTTATGGTATTTGATGAGTCTTAAAAAGGAATATAGAAATCCAGGAGAGGATGGAATTGGGTTGGAACGTTTGTTCTGCATCTCTATCACTATGATTTATACAGAGTATTAGCAGAATGAGGTCATTAACACACCTGTTACATAAATGCATCCATGCAAGTTGGGGCAACTGAAAGATACTAATGGCTCACATGTTGTCTCTCATGTTATAACTTCTTTTTGTTCTTTAATAAACATAATTGATATTAAAACAAGGTTAAGAACAAGATTGAAAATAAAAATGGGCAATTCCTTTTTTAAAAACACTCTTAATTTTATTGTCTTTATGAATTTTCTCTAATGTAAGCAATATGTGTCTTGTTTCACAACATAACAGAGAAAGATGTATAATGATATATATGTGTGTATATATAAATATAAGGGAGAGGGTTGGAAAGGAGGGAAAAACATTTTTAAAAAAGTTTTATTAATTTCATGTTGAATAAGAGGGTTTTGAGAAGAAATCAGGTTGATAATAATCATATAAAAAAGAAAGAAAAGAATACTGATCAACCACTTAAAAATACAGAGAGCAAAAGAAAATGCAGAATGGGACCTTGACAAGCAAAGCCGTGTTGGAACTACCATGTTAAATACACACACACACACACACACACACACACACACACACACACACACACATATATATATATATACATACATCTACTGGAGATTCACACAATTTCGTATATAGTCCTCTTCTTTCTATTCTTTGAATATGGAAATGTTCAAGTTTGTTAATGCTTATCAAGTTCATCATAATAAAAGAGAAATTTTAAAAAGTTTCTTCCCAATCTCCTTAAGTCAGAATGGAAATTTTAAAAGACCAAAAAAAAAAATCCTTGAAACTTTATAGAAAGCAATTTTAATTTCAGAGACAGCAAAAGTCTTCTTGTATCTCTTCTGTTCTCTTTGAGGCTCCTCTCTTGAGAGGAAAGTCTTGGTATTCTGGGACAGAGGAGGGGGATGTAAAAGAAATTCAAGAAGAAAGGATGCAAAATCACTGTTTAGGAATCCCCCACTTCGTCTTCCAGTGTAAGCCTTCAGTTCTTTCCAGATAGCCATGCTATTGTAAGGACATGAAATTTGTAGGGGGGCAGACTATCCTGCCACCAACTATGCCAAAAGTAAGGGGGCAGATCTGCTCTGCACTGATTATATCAATTGTAGGGTGCCCTACTCTCCAGAGAATACTGATACCAAAGAAAGAGTAGTCCATGCCAGCTTAGTTATTAATAGGTTTTGTTAGGGTTAATTAGGTTAATTGGTTCATTAGCGGGGCTTACTCACAAGAGACCAGCCGTGGGCGGCAGGAGGACAAAGTAACATGGTGGATCCACTCATCAACCCCAAGCCAGGTCAGATATTATATCAAAACAGAACAAAGAAGGTGTAGCGCCAGCAATGGCCCAGGGTCATGTGCAAGTTTTCCCATGAGATAGTTGGAGCTTTTCTGCTGTTTACATTTAATCAAGGTAGTTTATATTTTCTTTTCTTTCTTTTTTTTAAACCCTGAACTTCTGTGTATTGGCTCCTAGGTGGAAGAGTGGTAAGGGTGGGCAATGGGGGTCAAGTGACTTGCCCAGGGTCACACAGCTGGGAAGTGTCTGAGGCCGGATTTGAACCTAGGACCTCCCGTCTCTAGCCTGACTCTCAATCCACTGAGCTACCCAGCTGCCCTAGTTTATATTTTCTGTGGAGTCATGCGTTCCATTGTCACTAGCTACTACTGTATGGCTATGAACTATTATACTACATAGCTTTAGTTATGCTATGTATAGAAGCCGACTGATACATGCCGGGTATCCTTTAGTGTGTTTCATGATAGCTTAAAATTTCAGTAAGTGTTTGGGGACATTGTATTTTGGTGAAATTGTATTTTTTGGATCATAGATTTTGAACATGGAAAGGATCACTGAGGTTGTCTAGTCTCCACTCTTTCATTTTGAAGGTTAAAAAAAAAAGGCCCAGTGATTTATCCAATGTCACCCAAGTAGCAACCAGTTAAGAGTTTTTTTCCTAGCAACTTAACCAATAATTTCTTTATTTTATTCCAATAACAAATTTACACATTTACCAAAGTTATATGATTCATGTTGTCTCCCACTGTTTTTCCCTCCCCCCTTAGAGTTGACAAGCAACGTCAGACTTTCTTTTAACCCTTACCTTCTGTCTTAGTGTTGATTCTAAGACAGAAGAGTGGCAAGGCTAGATAATCGGGGTTAAGTGATTTGCCTGGGGTTGTCCAGTTTAGGAAGTGTGTGAAGCCAGATTTGAACCCAGGTCCTCCTGACTCCAGACCTGGTGCCCTATCAACTGTGCTACCTACCGACCAGAGTTTGAATTCAGGTTCCTTGACTTTCAATGAGGTATTCTTTCCAACGCATCAAAAAACTATTGAGGCCTTATATTGAGTATAGCATATTCTTCTTCCTGAAAACAAGACCTGAAGACAAAACACTTCCCAAACTCCCACAGTTCTATTAGAGAAAATTAGAATACAGTTAGCTTTAAACAGCAACCAAACCAAATGAACATCCATTTAGAACTATTTATACTTTAAAATCAGTTTCTCTGTATATGTTCATGACAGCCCATTAATGACTCCATTTTTGTCACCTTCCAAGCTGTTCATTCATCTCTGTTTCCACGTCTGGATTCGTCCCTTCACGCAGCTCTCGTGGCTGGGTGCTGTTCTTTTGGGTCTCTGAGCCAGCGAGAGCTAGTGGGGAGGGAGCTTGACTCGGAGGACTGCGAGGTTTGGACTCCAGCTGAGGCGGAAGCTTGTGTTCCTGGATAAGTCCCTGACTTCTCCGAACCTCAGCTACCTCATCAGGAAAGCGCGGCAGCATAATCATCTTTGTCGTCTTCCAGCGTACAACAGAGGCGTGTTGATGAGCGATGTAGACATGTGCTTGCATGATGCAGCCACGCCATCGAGGGCAGTTAGTGTGGTGTGCTGTTGCGTGGTGTGCCATGCCGGCCCGATGTGGTATGTCCTGGAGGGACGCTGGAAAGGCTCTTGTTAAACATTTATCTACCCATCACTAGCTGGCCCGTAGCTCTTAGAGCCCCGGGCTGAGGACTCGTCATTCGCACTAGGCAGAGCTCAGAGGGAAGCGGCCGGAAGCCTGACCCCAAAGAGGGGAGCGTGTGCTCGGTCGCCCGGAGTCTCAGAGAAAGCCTAAATTGGGGTTTGACACAGGTCTCCGGTCTCCCCCAAAGGAATCCCCGATGGATCAATCTGTACACTGGCAACACTAAAACAGCGCCCTACTACGCTTCCCGAAGACGTAAGAAGGAGCCCCAGGCTGCCAAGGACTCCCAGGAGTCCACAAAGCAATACAGATAAAATACCACGCGCCACCCATGGCTTCTATCACAATTTTACTGGAGGAGAAGCCCTCAGGGGCCTTTGTGGGAGCAGACTTCCCTTCCCTTGTTCGCCCTGTACCTTTGGCCACTCGAGTTCCACATGCTCTAGCCAGCCGGGTATGCTCGGCATCTCCTCAGCAGAAATGCCAGCTGCCACTCAGGAACTCTCCCCTTCTCTAATTCATGAAGCAGAGAACCCTGAAGTGTTCCCAATGAGCCAGGCCCCGAGCTAAGGGCCAAAGAGACAAATGCCAGCGAACAGGACAGGCTCTGTCCTTAAGGAGCATCCATTCTGATGGGGGAAGACCTCACGTAAAGGGGATCTCTAAGCGTGGGAATTACACACATGGCGGCAGGATGGAAATATGGCCAAGGAGTAGCACGAAGACAATACTAAGAAAGATAAGTCGAAGGCTCCAAGGTTGTATGGGGCGAGGAAGAAGATGAGGATGACAGCTGGAGTGGAGGTCCACTATAGCTAGCAACGGCTGGCTTAGCTCAGGATGGATTTCTATTCATCTGTGCTCAGGAAAATAAATATGGTTAAGGAGTGCTTAGATGGCTCAGTGGATTGAGAACCAGACCTGGAGACAAGAGGTCCTGGGTTCAAATGTGGCCTTAGATACTTCCTAGCTGTGTGACCCTGGGCAAGTCACTTAACCCCCACTGCCTACCCTAACCACACTTCTGCTTTGGAAGGGATACTTAGTATTTCTTTTAAGATGGAAGGCAAGGGTTTTAAGGGGAAAAAAAAGAAAAGCAATACAGAGCAGAAGAGGCAACTAAGAACTTGAATTCCAGTGTCTCACTTAGACAAGCAGATAATTCACTGCAAAGTAAAATTAGCTGCCCCAGGTGCTATTGGGAAGAAGGGAAAAGAGACTGATTCCCTTTCCTTCTTGTAGGAAGTCCTAGGAAATGCCAACAAAGCCCCAGACAAAATACTCAAAAGGAAAAGTGAATCAGTGAGAGTCCAAATCAATTTTCCTTTTAAAGTCCAATGAATGGGCCGATCTTCCTGCTCATTTGCTAATCATCTTCATCTCAACACCTCAGGATAAGAACCAAAAGAACTAACCAGTGGCTTCTGGTTGACCACATTCTTCCACAAGATTTTGGCACAGGTCCCCATTCATATTCATTCCATTGCTGAAATGATGTCCAGACAAGGCTTTGTCATTCTAACGTGCAGGTCCATATGAATCTCTTCCTTCTGATTTAGAAGCTGTATGCCCAGCTCTGTGGCAGGAATCCCAATTTAGCAGACGGGAGGAAGTGAACTTGGAGGGGGGAAGGAAGTAGAGCTCCCTTGAACACCCATTACTTTTGTATTCCTCCAATTATTACTGATTGAATATTTTTTCAAGTAATTGTTTACCACGTACGTATCATTCTTTGTGAATTGTTTCTTGTTTCTTTTAATCATTCTACAGCACCTTGAAATGTTTCTCAGTGTCTATTGTTATATTGAATCTCTGGGAGCTTGAAGTTCACCTTTGATTGACAAATAAGTCAGTTGGATGGAATGTTCCCAGGGAGTCATGCGAGAGGCAGGAGGAGGGGCAGTTGAGAATCCTGAAGAGATTCTGGGTTTTTGACCTGTGCTGAGGCTGGAGATCGGTGGATCCTGGTCTTGGAGTGAGAGGGTGCAAACATCTCTCTGCAAACTCTTCCTGTTCTTGAGATACCGTTCCAACCTGTACCTGACCACCACCTTGGTGTCTACTGCCCCTAGATATTAGGAGTTTCATCATCTAGATATCTAGGTTTCCCAGGGCCCGGGAGGGATCTGGGAAGTGGGCAGGAGACGAAGAAGAGTGGTCATAACTCAACTGTAAGGCTGAAGATCTATTGAAGAAGAAGTCAGATATCCCAGCAGTTTACCTACTCTGGTTTAGTCCTGGCCAGGCTGAACCAGAGGGAAACTACATTGATTCTTCATGTGCCAGCAGTTGAGATTTTATTAGTAACCATTAGAATAGGGTCTCCTATACCACAGTCCTTTACCCATATCCTTCTTGTTTAATATAAAGTTTAAAGTACCTTCCTAAAGCAGTTTCAAAGCTTGTTTTGGGAAGGGAGAAATCGCAGTCAGAATACAAGGCATTATCCTAGCTAAAGAGCCCAAATCAACATACCAATTAACCCCAGGTGGGTCCTGAAGGGATAAACCTCTTAGACCTGAAGGATCCTGCCTGGGCAACTGTTATAAGGGAGAAGGGTCATCTTATTCTCTCTGTACATCAATTTACCATCTCAAATAGATCAAGAGACCTCTCATAATTATAACACTATGTATTATAGATGTTAAATTTTGTTTGTTGTAACTGCTGTGAATATTTTCTCCAATATTTTTTACCTTGATTATCTTGCTTAATATTTTTATGTAGTCAAATTAATCTTTTTTTATCCTCCATGATTCTCCTCCATGATCCAAAATTCAGTCATGATGAATTTTCTATTCATTTAATAGTTTGTGTGTTATTGACTTTTTGTAAGTGTAAAAATATATTCTTCTTTTCTTATCTTTAATGACTCATTTATGTTTAATTCTCTGGTGCTAGAACTTATTGAGGTATAAGGTGATTTTTTCATCATATTTCTAGTCAACCATCCTAGCATTTACTAAATAACGAATTCTTTAGCTAGTTTTCATTGTCTACGGTTTTATCAAACAGCAATTTTAGTATGTATTTAGTTCTATTGCTATAATTTCTTTTCTGTTTCAGGGCTTTGTTTTTTAACTTTTGCCCAGAAGCAGATAGTTTTTTTTAAAAATAAGATTTGTCTTTTTTATTTTATGTTTTGAAACATAGAAGGATAAGTCCATTTTCACCTTTAAAAAATTAACTTGATATTCTTGTCTTTTTCCATGTAAATTCCATTATGATCATATCTAGTTCTAACTTAAAATTTTTTCTTTTAAAAAATTCTCAGCTTAAAGGTCTTTTGCATACATACAATAGAGCATAAAAGAGGATTCTATATGACACCATGAATCTTCGTTTCATAATACTTACATTAAAAAAAGGATATAATAAACTCCCTATATTACTTTAAAAATTGTCCTGCTTGTTTGTTTCCTTCTGGAATTACTTTAGTTCTCTTACGTGCATTAAAAAAACCTCAATGACCCTCTTTGAGGGGAAAGACATCAATATCTACAGTCCTTTCCCCCAATTAGAGAGAAATGCCTCTTGCCCAAAAATGTAGATTTCTTTTTGTACTTTGTGTCAATCACCTCTCTGATAGAATATGAGAGAACATGTTTGTTTGTTTTTTAAATTTTTTTAAACCCTTAACTTCTGGGTATTGGCTCCTAGGTGGAAGAGTGGCAAGGGTGGGCAATGGGGGTCAAGTGACTTGCCCAGGGTCACACAGCTGGGAAGTGTCTGAGGCTGGATTTGAACCTAGGACCTCCCATCTCTAGGCCTGACTCTCAATCCACTGAGCTACCCAGCTGCCCCAGAGAATATGTTTTATGATAGATCCTCTGGTAATACAGTTGGACATTGGATTGGTTAGAGTTCTTAAGTATTTCAGAGTTGATTTTTCCCCCCATTTTACTATCTTTGAATAAATTGTTCTGATTCTACTCACTTCACTTCATACTACTTAAGATTATCTTCTATAGTCCCTCTCACAATATTTTATGGCATATTAATTTTCCTTTAATTTCTATACCACAATTCGATCAACCATTTTCCAATTTATAAGAGGTCATCTAGGGTACCTTCTTAGATTTTATTCCTTTTTTCCTTCTCTCTTTTTTATTCCCAGTCTATCCCCCTTTTGGGATCAAGAAGATTATTTTTTCTTGTGACTATTCCTTTTCCAGTATTATAATTACTTTTAACATGCTTCCATGCCTAATATTGCTTATTTCTTTGGCTTGAGGTATTTCTAAGCCAAATTGTGTTTGTTTGGCTATGTTTGACCCTCCTTTATTCATTTCATATAAGAGTGAGATTCATTTAATGTCCACTTCCCTAACTCTACCCTCTCATACATCCTGATTACAGGAATTATTAGGAACAGCAAATTCTACTATCTTCTTTTTCTTTTTTACACAGGTGTATTTATTCCTTTTATCTTCCTCTCTTCTTTGTCCTCTTCATATCTTCCAAACAGATCTACCCCCTAGCACCTCTGTTTGTCTTATTTAGTTAACTCCCTTAATACACTTTGAAGACATGAATCTTTTGAAGAGACTATTGTTTCTTCTCCATTAGAATTTTTGTACTACATCATCACACATGTCCTTCTAATTACTTAAACAAATCTAACTTTTTAGGTTTCTCTAGGCTTTTGTATTTAAATTTTCTATTTTCCTCTGGTCTTTTCATCAAAAATGCTTTAAAGTCCTCTCTATTCTGTGAAAGACTCCATTTCCCCCTGTAGAATTATATTCAGCAATGTAAATTATTCATGATTGTGAGCTTGTATTTTTTTGTTTTTTAGAATATTCTAAGATCTCTGTTTTTTAGTAGAAGTTGTCAAGTTTGGGATGATCCTGAGTGTGGCTATTTGGTACATGAACTTCTTTCTAGATGCTTGCAATATTTTTTCTTTGACATGGGGGCTTTGAGTTTGGGCATATATTCCTAAGGCTTTTTCTTTTGGGATTCTTTCAAGAGATGATTGATAGATTCTGCCTTTGTCTTCTTGGTCTAATAGATTTCAGGAGTTTTTATTTATTGTTTCTTTAAATATAGTGGTCCCAGCTTTTAAAAATCATCTTTTTTTTTTCAGGAGGGTCTAATGATTCTTATATTATCTTCTTGACTTGTTTTCCAGGTTAGTTGTTTTTTTTTTAACATTTCCCCATTTCTTTCCATTTCCCCCTATCTTTTGTGTTTGTGATTATGAAATCAATGGAACCAATGATTTCTATTTGATTTATTCTAGTTTTGAGGGATTCCATTTTTTTAACAAGGCTTACCACTTTCTAGTCTAGAGTACTTATCTTCTTCCAATTCTTTCTTTCAGTTTTATTTCTTTGAATTATCTCCTGTATCATTCTTTTTAAATATACATGTTGTCCTTATGAAAAATCCATATTTTTGAGTCCATATTTTTATGGAGTTGCTATTTCTTTTTTATGATTTCTAGATTAGCAGTAATTTTTGGAACTCTCTCTTCCCTGATTTATTCGTTTCTCACTCTTTCAGTTTCTGATTGTGGAAAGATTAGATCCCTTCTTCTGCTGTTCTTTTGGGTTGGGAGGTTAACCCTACTTAATTTTGTGCTGAATCACTTTGTTTCTTGTGTTGATATCTACCTCCATTAGTTTCACCCTTCCTATCCCCTACTCATTGAGACTGAGAGTGGTGGTTCTTAAAGAACTTCTCCTTATCTTTGGTAAGGTCTGGACTGCCCTAGGTTGCTGCTCCTGGGAGTTTCCAAGTTCCCTGCCCTGGAGCTTTCTGAGCACTCCATCGCTTTCTCAGGGGAGCCCTTCACTTCAAGAAATTGTGGTTATATATGTCTCTTGCCCATCTCTGGTAATCCAGAGATTGTAATATGCCCTAGCACTGCCTTTGCTTATGGGCATCTTTCTCTTTGTCCTTGGGCTTATGTATGACTTTTTCAGCAGTTCTAGGGTAGAAGAATTGACTTATTAAAGGTTCTCATTGGATTTCTTGATCATTACTTGGTCTGGTGTGAATTTTAAGGATTTTCTAAATAAAACATGCAGTTGCTAGCTTGTCTAAAACTATGTTAAACAGAAGTAATCAGAATGGGTATTAAAATTTTTTTTATCTTTTTACTAGGAATACCTCTAATATTTCTCCATTAGATAGAATTTAGGGTCTACATTTCACAAATGTAACTTTCTTTTCAATCTCTCTTCCATCTTTTCTCTCCCCTTCTCTTGCCTTTTGCTAAAAGCTAGTTAAAATCTAGTTGACAGATATTAATGGGAATCACACTAGTGGAGGCTCATGAGTGAATGTATTACAAAGCCAACCCTTCTAAATTACTCCTAGAATTTGCACTAGTAGTAGTCATCTGTACTTTTTGGGAACCTCATCTCATGGGTACAAATTAAGGTTGGGGGAGTGGCCTTACAGGAAGTCTATACTAATATTGAATGATCATTATATTCTTAGTAGAATAAAAATGTTATTTAATCACAATTTTAAAAAGTATTGCAATACTTTATGTAGCTAATATTTTTTGTATTTTTCATTTATTATACTGAAAAATAATTAGCTTATGATTTTCTTTTTTTAATATTGTTATATTTTATAGAAAAGATTATGCTCGCTTTATAAAGAATTGGGCACTATTCCATCTTCATCTATATTTACAAATAATCTACGAATTAGAAATATAGGAATCATTTGTTATTTGAAGTTCTGAAAATATTTATATGCAAAGTCTTCTAGGCTACATTTTGTGTGTGTGTGGAATAATTTATTGATAACATACCTTGTTTCTTTTTAAAAATTTTTTATTAAAAGGGACAGCTTGATGACTGAGTGGATGGAGAGCCAGGCCTAGAGAAGGGAGATCCTAGGTTCACATCTGACCTCAGACACTTCCTAGCTGTGTGACCCTGGGCAAGTCACTTAACCTCCATTGCCTAGCCCTTACCTCTCTTTTGCTTTAGAGCCAATACTCAGTATTGATTCTAAGATGGAAGGTAAGGGTTAAAATTTTTTTTTAATCAAACTTTGTCTTATTGGTACAATTGGACAATTCACATTTTAAAAAATAATCATCCATTTCACTTGAATTTCTAAATACGTATGTAGGCATACGTACTCTTTCCTGATGACATATTTAATTCATTTTGTATTTCTTAAAATTTATTTATGAATTTTTTTTAAACCCTTAACTTCTGTGTATTGACTTATAGGTGGAAGATTGGTAAAGGTAGGCAATGGGGGTCAAGTGAGTTGCCCAGGGTCACACAGCTGGGAAGTATCTGAGGCCAGATTTGAACCTAGGACCCCCTGTCTCTAGGCCTGGCTCTCAATCTACTGAGCTACCCAGCTGTCCCTATTTATGAATTTTTGATAATTCGTGTCTTCATTATTTTATTGAGACAAGAAAAGAGACCTCCATATCCATACAAATTTTTATACTCTAAACCTTAGCATTTAAATGATGTTAGTCCTTCCTGATAGAAATAGTTCTAAAAATTGATCAAAACATGAAAAAAAAATCTCTAATCTAAATATTCACACAAATGTCCATTTGCATAGAAAGGAGATACCTATCTCCATGTGTCATTTTATTTAAGCAAAAAGTTAAGTTCCATTCCTCTTCCTACCCTTTTCTCTGTATCTTTGGAAATGGTCAGAAATTGGTCAAGAAGTATCAACTATACATCTGGGGGTGGAGAAGAACAGAGTTGTTGGTTCAGTAAATTGTTTCTTTCATATAAGAACTGCTACTTTATTAGCTAAATACATTTTTTTGGAGCCAGAAAGACTGGGAGCCTTCACAAATAGAACTGATGCAACAGACTAAAAGCTTAAAAGAACAGGGTTTCAGATGTGACTATAGTCAAGGCAACAAATATGTATTAAAAATCTGCTATGTGCCTGGTACTGGGCTAAATGCTGGTTGACATGAGAGGAAGGGAATTTAAATCAACTGGTAGGAGCACAAGCAGAGAAACTGATTGAAATATGTAACCTAGGTCAGTGATTGCTAACCTTTTAGAGAGGGGTGGGTAATATAAGAAATGTCCTCAGGGGAGGGAAAGGGGAGCAGCCCAGCCCTGTGTCCCTCTGGCTTTCTAGTAATGAACTTTGGTGAACTCTGTGCTGGGACAACGGCATGCATGACCACATAGAGGCTCTGAGTGCACCACTCGGGCACATGCACAATAGGTTCCCCATCATGGCCCTAGCCCATTTTAGAGTCTAAGGAATGTAATGCAGAGGTCAGTTTAGTAGATGATTATCAGTTAGCATAAATTGTTACTCAGTATCTTAAGAGAACCAAATAGCTCTATTCTCCCACAATATTATCTACTTGTTACATGTTTATTTCTTATCAATTTTGCTTTTTTTCTTACATAATCACTGAAAACCGGGCAAAAAGCTAATCAATATTTTATAATATGTAATTTTTTCTTGACTTGTTAATTGTTCTTTCATTATCTTTACTATTTTGAAGTTTGAAAATTCTATAGCTTAAAAAATTGAGTTTTGTATTTCACCCTCCTGGAATGCTATGATTTTTTTCTGTACCTAGAGCTATTGTTAGCTGGACTGGGGAATTTTCTCCAATTATTTCTTCTAATGTAGAATAAAGAGACAGCATTGGGTAATAAATAAAAGGACCCTAAAACTAAGAAAGGCTTGAGTCAAAGCTCTACTTTTTGGCTATGTGACCTTGACTAAGTCTCTTAGTTCCCCAGGTGCCTCTCTAAGACTCTGAAGTGTGTGTCTCCATTTTTTCTTATCCTCTCCAACATTTGTCATTTTCCCCTTTTATCATTTCAACCAATCTGAGAGGTATGAGATAATACATCAGAGTTATTCTGTTTGCATTTCTCTAATCAATAATGATTTAGAGCTTTTTTCATAAAGTCAAATATAGATGTGATTTCTTCATCAAACAATGGTCTCTTCATAGCTTTTGAGTATTTCTCAATTGGGGAATGGCTCATCTTTTTACAAACATTAATTTTGGAAAAAACATGGAAAGACCCACATGAAATTATGAAGAGTGAAATGAGCAGAACCAAGAGAACATTATATACAGCAATAGACATGTTGTTTGAAGAATAACTTGTGTATGTCTGCCTCCAGAGAAAGAACTAATAAATAGAAAGAAGTTAAGACATGGTTTTATATGGATGTAGATCTTTTTGTCAAATGGTGCCTCACCTAATGGGGTGAGGGGAGGAACAGAGGGAGGGAGTTAACTGGGTATTTTAATATGACAAATGAACAAATAAAAAATTTAAAAAGCTTCTCCCCCACCCCCCCTGTGGCAGATGAGTTGTTGGGCTTTGGTGAATGAGATTTTCCACAAAAACAAAGAATATCAGTATTTTTATTTCTTATTTTTATCTCCTATTTGGGGTTAGCATAATATTTGAACCTCTTAAGTTCTCAAGTGATTATTTTATCTTCTGAGACAATTTTAAGGTGATTGTTTTATTTCCAATTTGGTCTTCTAAGGTGATTATTTTATCCTGAATTGTCAGTAATTGTTTTCAAGTTATGACACTATGTGGGCTTTTTCGCTGATTTTATTTTCATCACCCATTGCAGTTTACTAAATTATTCACCTTCTAACTTCTTTGATATTTTAAACTCTTCTGTTTTGATTTGCATTTTTAAGTTCATTGATATTTTTTTATTTTTTTTCAAAAGAAAGAAATTTAATGAAATAGTACAGTAAACTACAACAAAACATTACCCTCTCTATACCTGGGAATTCACTCTTGAACAAATATATTAATCCGTGGTGGATATAAATGGATGATAAATTATTTATTACATTGATATCTTTTTAAAACTGTATTAAAATGTTACATTCCTTTAGTGCGTTTATAACTCTAAACAAACTGTGATCTCATCCGTGTGGATACTCTAATTAACAGTGTAGATTACAACTGATTTATGGCTTTTTATCCCCGATATTCTGCCACCTGCTAGAAGCCTTCTTTTAGGTCTTTTAAAAAATGTCATGGGGATACTAATACAAGCACTCAGGCTATCCATCTGTTCTTTTTTGCTCCAGTGACAAGGCTGACTCACCTCCTTTTCTGACCACACATTTCTGGTATGATATCCTTTTTGACACTACTTGTTTGCCTATCATCATTGGTAATAACACTACAACCTACTTACACCCATCATTTTTCTCTTCCCTGCCACCTGGGTAACCCACTATTTTATTTTTGGGAGATTTGAGTACTACATAATTTGTAGCCATATAGCATTGCTGGGAGAATGCTGGTATTAAAAGGATGGGTTTGTGTTTCAAAGACAAGCTTAGGATCTTTTTTTCCCCTTAATTTAATTTAATTTAATTAAAAAATATTTCCCATGTTTACATGATACATTTTCTTTCCCTCCCCTCCCCAGAGCCAACAAGCAATTCTACTGAGTTATATAAATGTCATCACTTGATACTTATTTCCATATTATTCATTTTTGCAATAGAGCAGTTTTTTGAACTCCAAACCCCACATCATGTACCCATATAAACAAGGGATAAGTCATAAGTTTTTCTTCTGTGTTTCTCCAAAAGAGAGAAGATGCGGTTGCAGCCTCTGTTTTCCCTCTTGTCCTTGTCTTTCTATCCTAGGTAACTTATGGAAGGGGAAGTCACTTTGCTCTCCAGGCCTTCTCTTCCACAAGACTGGCCAAGAGGCTGAGTTGAAAATGGAAGTTATGGAGAAGTTCCCACACCACCTCTGACTTCTCTCTGGGGCAGTAAGGACAATGGAAGATGCACTATTCATCACTCTGCTCCTTTGGGACTCTGCACTGATGCCTAAGAAGGACAAGCTCTGTCACTAGTGGGAATTAGAGTTTTCCACAATTGCAGAGGTAAGTCATTTAACCAACCTGGCCTCAGTTTCCTTACCTGTAAGATGAGGGGACTGAAGATGAACTCTGAATTCCCTTAATCTAGATAAAGGATTCTTACTCCCCCCTTTTTTCTGTCTCATGGACTTCTTTGGCAGCATGGTGAAACCTTTGGACCCTGCCTTAGAATTATATTTTGAATAATTGAAGAAAGTGATAAATTTCAATTCGAGTTCAGTGAAAATAAAGATGTTATTTTTTCCCCTCTAAGTCCCCAGATCCCTTGAGATCTATCCATGAACCTACTGGTTAAGAAGGCTTACTCTACATCTGAGGTCCTTTGGAGGTACGCTATATCGGTCAGTTAGGAGAGAAAGTCACCCTGCTTGTACTCTGCAGCCATCTTAACCCGGAAGTCTGTACATCTGAGGTCAAAGGGGGTTACTACTGCTACCATCACCACAATTGACCTCATCTGGTCCCTTGCCTCATACCCTTCCCCAGAGCTATAACTTGGAATTCTGTCACTGGGGTAAGTTGAATTGGATGTGGAGGAGGAGAGACTCAATAAGATATGCCCACTCTTCTATTGGATAGGGGGACATTCTCGATGGTGACATATGGTGGCCATAATACATTCCCAGGCAAGAACTGTGCAGGAGAAGTGATATAAAGGAGATCAGAAGGGAGAGCTATGATCAAGGGCCAAAAATGAGCCAAAGAAGTTAAGGCCCTGGATTTCATTTTACATCTAAGAATAAGCTGAAGTTTCCTAGGTCACATCGCATGTGAAGAATTTGTCTATGAAGACATTATAGGAGGAAATGAACAAGCCAGAAAGGGCAGGCACTGAGAGGTTGTGATTTGTTTTGTTGGAAGGAATATCTCAATAAGGGTCAAATGAACTCTATAACCCTTAAAGCTCTATATAAATGTTAGCTATTATTACTGATGAAATCATAAATCCATTGAAGCATGCTATTTCAGGGAGCATCCCTAACCTTAGCCAGCTGTCTCTCACAAAGTGTGCCAGGGGGCATAAAGACATGTGAGAGGATGCAGATGAGCTGGTGTGAACAACCAATGTACCTGCACTTCTTAAGCACTGCCCACCAAGTCTAGCAAGGATCTGTGAGAAAACGTATAATAGGAAGAGTGCTGTACTGGGCATTAGGAGCCCAGGGTCTTCTCCTACCTCTTCAGCCATATCTGTCACTTTTGGGCAGTCACATCTTTTCTGCCTCCGTTTCCTAATCTGTAAAATTAGACAGAGAGGCATTGGTAGAGTTGAACTAGATAATCTCTCATCTTTTCCAGCTCTGAATCATGTGCCACTGACCTTGGGAAATTCATACGATTACTGTAGGGTTCAGTTTTCCTAGCTATAAAATTCTAAGGTCCATTATAGGTTTGATGCTGTATATAAATCTAATATCCTTCCGAATCACTTCTATAGATGGTGAGTTCAGGACTAGGATGTTCTTTGCATGTGAAAAACAGAACAATAAAGAAAGAGCCATCCCATGGTTAGACTTTTTCTAAGCCAAGGAAGAGAACAAAGAGAGAGAGAGAGACAGAGAGAGAGAGAGAGAGAGAGAGAGAGAGACAGAGAGAGAGAGAGAGAGAGAGAGACAGAGAGAGACAGAGAGAGACAGAGAGAGAGACAGAGAGAGAGAGAGACAGAGAGAGAGACAAAGAGATAGAGAAAGAGAGAGACAGAGAGAGACAGAGAGACAAAGAGAGAGAGAGACAAGAGAGAGACAGAGAGACAAAGAGAGAGACAGAGAGACAGAGACACAGAGAGAGACAGAGAGAGACAGAGACACAGAGAGACAGAGAGATTGTCACCAAATTAGGCACAAGCCTCGGAAACTCGATAGCATCCTTGCTCAGCATAAATTTAATCAGGATCTGATGGAACTAATCTGAATTTGACAAGCTCTCTAAGATAACAGTTTGTCAATTATTCATTTCAACAGGCAGAGTGATAACCGAAAGCTTCAAGACAGCATCCCAGGGAAATCAAATGTGCAGGCATGGGAAGCTTCCAGATGGAATGAAAGATCATTAAGAGTGGCTCCTGTCCCCTGGGGTCCCACTCAAGGTGCCACGACCCAGAAGGCTATGACAATAATAATGATATCTGTGAAGCACATAGCACCTTATAATTACAAAGTATTTTCATGGACATTATTTAATTCAATTCATGAGCATTCATTATGGCCAAGTGGACTGTGCATGGTGCTGGGGATAGAAAGACAAAATAGGAAAAAGTCCTTGTCCTCAAGGAGTATATATTCTATGGGATTGGGTATGGTATGGAAACATGTATATAAATAAATATAAAATATATGCAGAAGCAGTAAAGGACTGATAGAAAGCCAGCCTGGATCCAGGAAGATCTGGGTTCTAGTCCTGCCTCTGATGTATTGGCTTTGTGATCCCAGGCAAATCCTTTAGCTTTTCAGTGTCCCAGGAGACTCTATAAAGAGTTGCTGATGAATCAGCAAACATTCATTAAGTGCTTATTATGTGCAAGGCACTAGAAATATGAAGACAAAACTCACAGCAGCTCCAGCCCTCAAGGAGCTTACATTCTATTGGCGGGTGACAAAATGGGCATACATATGCATCCACATATAAATAATATACACACACACAAAAGAGGTAAAATGAAGGGGCAGCTAGGTGGCATAGTACATAGAGCACTGAGCTTGGAATCAAGTAGACTCATCTTTCTGAGTTCAAATCCATCCTCAGACACTTATCTGTTGTGTGACCCTGGGCAAGTATTTAACCATGTTTTGCCTCATTTTCCTCATCTTTAAAATGAGTTGGAGAAGGAAATGGAAATCCACTCTAGAATCTTTGCCAAGAAGACTCCAAATGGGGTCACAAAGTATCAGACACAATTGAAATAATTGAACAACAATAACACCAAGGTGCAATTACAATTGGCAGAGGGCTTTTCCTTACTGAGACCTTCCAAACAAACAAAAAAAATACAAAGTAACAATGGATTTGAAAGGAAAGATCTCATTAGATGACCTTATGAGGGCAGGTAATGAAAGTGTTCTTATCTCTGTTTTACAAATAAGGAAACTGAGGCTTAAAGGACTTGTCCAAGGTCCCATTATTAAGAAGTGGTAGAATCAAGACATGAACCCCAGACTACAAGGGCTGTGCCCTTTGGACTCTACCATGACATCGAGATAGCATCCTGAGATGCTGTGACCCAAATATCAGGGGATCTGGGTTCTAACCCAGGTTCTTGCAGTAACTACTTTGTGGACCAAGGGTATCACTTAGCCTCTGAGAGGTATAAGCTTCTATCCTGCAGATTTGCTTTAAGGATCAAATAAGATATAAGAAAAAGGCTTTGAAAAATATAAAGTTGTATGTAAGATTAATTATTATTAGTATAATCATCCCATCCCTCTCCCTTCAACCCTAGCATCAGCCAACTAGTCATAGGTTTCTGGTGATATTTTTGCTGACTTTTTCCTAATAGTTTCTTTTTTTTTTTTGGTAAAAGTATAGATATTTATTTATTTTCTAGATAATATAATACAATATGATACATATGATTTGTCGTAAACATATAATTATATTAAATATGCTCATTCAAGAGAAACAAATTCTCACATTGACCAATCCCCCCCAGATCTGTCTCATTCCTTTTTCTCCTCCCTCCTGCCCCTCTCACCTCCCTAAGAAGGTAGTTAATATTGTATAGGTTGTACATATATTATTATATATTACATATATATTATATACATGAATTATATATTATATACATGAATTATGTATATAATATATTTCCCTGTTTGTTATTTTGTGAAACAAGAGAAATAGTGCTCATACTAGAGAGAAATTCATGGAAGAAATAAAAGAAATGGTATGTTTGAATCTTGGACTTAGATGAGACTAAACTTGGACCATTTCCTAAAGGGATGAACAAGGAGGAAAGAGGAAGGAAGGTTAGTTCAGGCTTACCTAATGATCTAATGTGGCATTCTGCATTGTCTGCACCACACAGGGTCAATCTGCTACTCACATAACTCTGAGAATTCAGTCTCGTGCTAGGATGCTGGAACCAATTTGTAGCCTTGAATTTTCTCTGCTTGGATCACAGAATCCTATATTGGGAGCTGAAAGAAACTGTAACCGTCACTGAGATCCCCACCTCTTTGTAGATGAGCAAACAAAGGGCCAGAAATGTTTAAAGACTTCCCCAGTCACAGTAAATCTCCCAGATGAGATTCAGATCCTGACCTTCCTAACTCCATGGGCAGCATCCTATCCATTTCACCATGTCTTTGAATGTCTCCTGGTGTGCCCATGGCCTTTGTGAGCTTAGCCCAACCTGACTCCCTCCAAGATCATCCCCACTCCACAAAGGATGACAGAATCTCTTGGAGCAACCTGAGTGTACAAGGTGTGGCCTGGAGCTCCCACTACCTGAAGAAAACAACAAACAAATCGCAGGTATGGCTAAGCCTCTAAGCAGAGTTTTGAAAAATTCGAACGTTAGTCAAGAAAATTATTCATGGTAAACTTGTCACAGAGACTTTGAGACTGAAACTTTCCAAAGGGAAAGACAGATAAACAGACAGACACACCAAAAGTATAACAATTGGAAAAACCACTGAAAAGTCTGTGAAATCAGTTCCCAGGTCCTTTTGCAAGTCCTGTCTCCTGGGCCTCTAGGTACTGCTGGTCTTACTGAGGTAAAAAGAGAAGCACAATTATCCCTTCCACATCTCAATTTTCCCCATCATGGTTTGATAGGTCACAAGTTGGCATAAGAAATTGAATGGAAATGGCTGGGTGGGGGGGAAGTTTTGCAGAAGCCGTAGACAACCTGCAAAGGCCAGCGGAAGACACAGAAAAAGTTTGGCAACTCAGAAATGCATACTTACTCCAAATTTTACAACAGGCCACTGTACACACCACAGAAAAGAAACAGAAAAGATTCAGACTTCTTTGGTAAAAAGGGAGGGCCAAAAATGTTTACATGAATTTTCCAGATTGTCAGGGTGTCACGTCTCTACCTCCAGAGACATGGAAATGTTAACTTTTTAGGTTGGGGGGAGGCCTCACCTCTAGTAGGTCATCTTGGCTGTTAGTCACATTGTCAAATAGTTAGGAATAGCTCAGATCTAGACATCCATCTTTATCTTTTTATCTCTTTCTCCCATCCCTTCCTCCCTTCTCAGCCATCTCCTTATCGAGCATCCTTGCCCTTAACCGTGCCCTTCTAGCAGAATATCATAGGATTTAAACTTAGCAAAAATTGGTTTTGCAGGAATAAAAATATGGCAGCCAAAACAAAGTTATAGAAGACAATCCTACAGAAATGACATGCATAGACATTATGTTCCTTAAAGGTCCAAATTCCAAATAGAAGTTGAAAATAGGTTATTACAGAGACCCGAGATTATTAGAGGGGATAGAAACTTTTAGACGAGCTCGGGCAATGCAATCCAAGACAGAGTGACAGTAAATGAGGAAAGAGCTAGGTTTGTGGTTGAGAGTAAAATCTTTTGGCTGTGAGATGCTAATTTCCCCCATGAGGGACAGACTTCAGTTGTCCATGAACAGGGCATTTTTCTTCCCTGGATAAGATTTTCAAATTGTTCTCCTTGTGTGCTAGTGTCCGTTGGAGGTTTTGAATCTCCTGGGTAACTCCTGACATGAGTCATCTCAAATGAATACCCAGGACCCTGGGAAACAGAATTCTCTGGCCCCCAAAATATAGGCATTTAGAAAAAGTAACATTAAAAAAGGGCCGTTCATTGTGTTTCTCTGTGTGTGTGTGTGTGTGTGTGTGTGTGTGTGTGTGTGTGTGTGTGATCTCTATGTCGAGCTTTTCTTTTGGCCATTAATAATGGTATTCGGAGACAGTGGAGTATGTATGTATCCTGCTCCGTAAAGTCAATTCTAGGCAAAACAGTAACAAAGTAGGTAAAGCGTGTCTTCACCATATTCTATATTGGAACCAAAACTAGAAGGGCAGTCAGGAGGCTTTGGGTTCTCAGTGCCAGTCAATAAACAATAACAATAGTTAAGTCAATAAACATTTAATAAGCACTTACTGTGTGCCAAGACCTATACTAAATGTTGAAGACACAAATAAAGGAAAGATAGGGTCCCTACTTTCAAGGAATTCACATTCTAGTTGGGGAGGCAACTAGTGAATAATTTTGTTTTTGCCAGATTGTTGTTGTTGAGTCATTTCAGTCATGTCTGACTCTTTGTGACCCTATTTGGGGATTTCCTTCTTCCTTCCTTCCTTCCTTCCTTCCTTCCTTCCTTCCTTCCTTCCTTTCTTTCTTTCTTTCTTTCTTTCTTTCTTTCTTTCTTTCTTTCTTTCTTTCTTTCTTTCTTCTTTAAAATGATCTGTCATAAAAGCTTTTATTGGATGGAACCAAAGAAGTAGTCATATACATAAAAATGTATTTAAAAGGAATAGTCGAATACATAAAATATTAAATTAGTAAAGGAAATGGATTTATCAGACAAGAACATGAACTTGTCAATGATATATTTACTAGAAATAAACCTAGCCCTTTTGAAGGAATATTAACTCTTTCAAATTGGGGATTTCTTCATGAAGATACTGGAACGATTTGTCACTTCCTTTTCCAGCTCATCTTACAGATGAGGAAACTAAAGCAAAAAGAGTTAAGTGACTTGCCTAGGGTCTCACAACTAGCATGTGTCTGAAGGCAGAATTGGACTCAGCAAGTTGAGTCTTTTAACTCTAGACCCAGAGCTCTATGCACTGTGCCACTGAGCTGCCCACTTGCAAGATAAATGGTATCAATTTACAGTATAAGTGGAAGGTAATCTTAGAGGGAAAGCATTAGCAATGGGAAGAACCCAGAAAGCCCTCCTTTGGAATGCCATTCTGCCTCTTTGTGTTTTCATTTTTTTTTCAACTATAAAATAGGAGATTAAACTTGATTTCTAAGATTCCTTCTAATCCTAAAATGCTGTGGTCTTTCCAATGCCCCTCTGCTTCCTCACTGTATACCTCTGAACCTAGGGCCACCATGCTACCAACAGGGATACTACACCTGAAGGACCTCCCCCAAACTACTTCTTTATTTCCTTACCCTTTCTTTGTCCTCCCCCCCCACCCCAAAAAAATCACTATTTCTTAGCTAGTTGTTCTAGAAGAAGGCCATGATCTGTTATACTTATTTGCTATGATAATCACCCTCTGGCATTACTCTGGGCAAGTCACAACCTCCCTGGGCTAGTTTCTTCATCTGTAAAGTGAGGGGGCTGAAGTCTCTTTAATCTCTTAGAATTTAGGTATAAATGACTATCCTCCTCCCAGAAAGCTGCCATACTGAAAGAGACCCTTTGGAGAGGTGGTGCCTTAATCCAAAGGAAGAAATTTCAGGAAGAAGACAAGAAGACTGAGAGTTAAAAGGGCTTTTAGAGAATGATCTAGCCCAAAGCCCTCACTTGACAGATGTGGAAACTGAGGCTCAGAGAGGAAAAATAACTTGCCTGGTGTCATAAAGATAGTAGAGAGCCAGAGTCAGGATTCTAAAGCCAGGTTCTCTCAGTTCAAAGCCAGGCCTCTTTCCATTCTATCATGTTTTATGGGAGGGGAGGAAGGGGGTGCGGGATGGAGATTGTCTTTTTGGAGCTCCTCAAATCACACCCACCTGTGAGTATGACAGGCACTCTTCCATGCTGGACGTTTTCCATTCCAGGCTTGAAATATACCCATCTGTAAGAGCTCCCTTCCCCCAGCCCTTCCCCTTGGGCTTCATTACCCATTGTATCTCCTGCCCTTTGATGTCTGATAAGCCTAATTCATCTCTTTCATATCTCTACAATAGAGCCTCCTAATTACTTTGCTTAGGCAGCCCATTATCCAAATATTAAACATTTGGTCTTCCCAGCCTTCCCTCCTGCCCCTCCACCCCCCCAAGCATTCTGACTTCATCTGGCTGATTGCAAAATTCAGTTTTTCCCAAATCACGGGATGAGAAAGAAGCCCTTTTTCTCCATTGCCGGCATCCATGGTATAGGGCAAATGCCGGCATGCCTTCCCCTCGCCACTAGCTCTCTGGACACATTTCTGCCCTGGGAAGAGGGTGAAAAGCCCCCGGCCACTCTCGTGAATGGTTTTTCCTGTCCCAAAGCCCAGTTGGGCAGAGGCTTAGCCTCTGGGGCTCAGAGGAAACCGCACTCCACTCCAGGGGAGTTCCGTTCATTAGCCACCATTCACATTGATGAATGAGGCCCTCCATGGGGAAAGTTCCATAGAGTAGGGGGTGCTTTAACCCTTTTTCCTTCAGGAAATGCTACTTAGCACATGACTGATACCCTGCGATGGTGCCCATGGGCCAGATCGCCCAAGCGCTGCCTTCTTTCAGAGTATCTGACTGAATCTAGCTCACTCTGTGGGCTGGACAAAAGCAAGGTTGCAGGAAGAGGGCGCTTACTGGATCTTTGGGAAGACTGTGGAATCTGTTGGAAAGAATGTGTGAGCTGGGCGTTGGCGACATGGGTGCCAGCTTCTACCCGGACCTCTAAGATTCTGGGGAAGTCACCCAACCTCCCGGCCCCCCATTTCCTCGACTCTGAAATGAGAAGATTAGACTCAATGCTTTATTTCTTTTTTAAACCCTTCCCTTCTGGTTTTGAATAGATACAAGTATTGGTTCCGAAGCAGAAGAGCAGGAAGAGCTAGACAGTTGTGGTTAAATGACTTGTCTCAGCTAGGAAGGGTCTGAAACCAGATTGGAGCCCAGGTCCTCCCAACTCCAGGCCCCACACTTTATCCACTGGGCTACCTGCCTAGCCGTCTCCAAACTATATGTTATATTAGCCCCCCCTTTTGCTCTAACAGTCCTAATTTTGTGAAAGCTCTAAGTCTGTCTGAGGCCTTCTTGGATGCTTTTGAATCCTAATCCTTCTCAGCACTGCCTCCCTCTTCCTCCTGCCCCTGTGTGCCCCCTCCTCACCATAATGAGCTACTCCGGCCATTTCCTGTTTGAGAGGATTGTGATCTGATGCTAGATGTGAAATGGTTTAAAATGCTTTCTCCCTCCCTTCCTGACACACAAGAATATTTGTATTTTAAGAGGGGACCCCAGGGAGCAAGAGCCTAATGGAATAAGTCTAGGCCCGGAATTTCAGGAACTGCAGCAGCTGGCCTGGGTGCAAATGGGGAAGTGGAAAGGGGGAATAATTTGGGATCTCAAAGCAGAGCATAAAATGTGTAAATGTTAGCCTTAATCTAGAGGCAGAATCAAGTCTCTGTCCTCCTTAATAAAAAATGGAGGGGAACAGATACACAGAGACTGCCAGTCAGTGACACTGAGGGCCAAGTATTTATTAAGTGCCTAATATATGCTAAGTGCCAGGGATACAAAGACAGAAATAAAAATGCCCTCCCTTGAAGTGCTGACAGCCTATCGAAAAATACTGGAAGGAATATTTGCCTGACTTTGTTCCATTAGACAATGAGATAATGTTAAAAAATGAAACCCCCAAAACCAAGAACAAAAAAACTCATGTTGCATTTGCATAATTTTTTTTTGTTGTTGTTTTTAAACCGTTACCTTCTGTCTTGGATTCAATACTATGTATTTGCTCCAAGGCAGAAGAGTGGTAAAGGTAGGTAATGGGGGTCAAATGACTTGCCCAGGGTCACACAGCTGGGAAGTGTCTGAGGCCAAATTTGAACCTAGAACCTCCCGTCACTAGGTCTGGCTCTTAATCCACTGAGCTACCCAGATGCCCCCTTGCATAATGTTTTAAGGATGAAAAAGCACTTTCCTTACAACCATTTTGTGATGAGGTGAAATGATTTCCTCTAGGTCAAATAGCTAGTAAACGTTAGAAATGGGATCTGAACTCTGTGTGTGTGTGTGTGTGTGTGTGTGTGTGTGTGTGTTTCAAATCTAAATCCAGGACTCTAGGCTGAGATGTTCTAGCCCCCTGAGGTCTGCCTACAGGGCCAAGAAGCTCTGCTTATTGCTTGGGTCTAGCTTTCTCATGAAGCAGGACTAATGGAAGATCCCAGTATGTCCATGAAAATTCAGAGGGGACCGCTTGATCATTCCTGGAAGATACTTCAGAGATCATCTAGTCTAAGACCCTGATTTAACAGATGAGGAATGGGAGGCCCATAGAACATGCAGTGAGGGGCCGCCACATAGCTTAGTGGATTGAGAGCCAGGCCTAGAGATGGAGGTCCTTGGTTCAAATATGACTTCAGACACTTCCTAGCTGTGTGACCCTGGGCAAGTCATTTAACCCCTATTGCCTGGCCCTTACCACTCTTCTGCCTTGGAACCAATATACAATATTGATTCTAAGATGGAAGGTAAGGGTTTAAAAAAAAAAGAACATGCAGTGACTTTCCCAAGGCCACACAGCTATGTCTTCTGACTTGAAATCCTGTATTCTTTCTCATAGACCAAGCTACTAGATTATTTACTTGGTTTACGACAACATGCTAAGATATCTCCAAATGCTAGACTACTAGAGATAATCACTTATACGAGAGACTTTATTTTAATTCATGGCTGCACCCAGCATCTTCCACTTCTCCCAGATGCCTTCCTCCTCTTCTCTCTGCTTGGATATGAAATTCTCTCTTGCTGTCACTCCAAGTTCCTGGTCACAAAGCAAGCAAAGAACCGACACTTCAAAGCATCCAATTTAATTATGTTTTCCGTTGTGTTAATTAGTCATGTAGCAAAGCAAACAAATTAAATGGACATTTTAATATGTGATCCCTTTAAGATAGAGCCTGCCCCCAAGCAGAAACCTGGCCCATCATGAACGTTGTTAGTTCTAATTAGGCCAGCAATGCTGAGCTAGCGATAGGTGGGGGTTGGGGGGGGGAAGGAGGGGGCAGGGAGAGGAAGGCAGTCAGATGTTAAGACATGTTTACCTATTTTTTTCCTCTGCCTTCCCAACCCCCTAGGACATAACAGGGGAAGGTTTTTCTTTTGGAAGAATGCCTCCTTTGTATTTCCTTTGCTTTCTTTTCCTTCCTAATTAGGAATTATGTTTGGTGATCAAATTCATTAATCTTAGCCAGCAAGGGTGAGATCAAACACCAGGGAGTATCGAGTTTGATCGATAACCTGCTGCCGAAAGAGTCTGGAAAACCAACTCCTACTCCTTTCAGCATAGCCTTTAATTAGGACAAGATGAGACAGCCCCAACGGAAAGAGATGAAATAAAGAGGAGGTCCTCTCCGCGCCGGGGAGAAGAGATAGAAGTCAGGGATGATGGGAAGATGAGAAACCAGGAGGAATAAAGGCAACGGACCACGTGGCCAAGGATTTCTGGCTCAGTCAGTGTTGGGCCCTGAATATGCCGCCATATGTGGCCAGGAAACTCCCAGCGAGGAGGACCATCTAAGGGTTTATTCACTGGAGTCTGTCAAAGGCACTTCACTAGTTACGTGGCACTGGGCTATTCACTTAGCCCTTGGATGGAGGTGAATGACTGCGATCTCTTAACACCTACTATGTGCCCAAAGCTAGGTTTGGCGCTGGAGACACAAAGACAAAATACCAGCATGCGGGAAATCTACCTTTTACTAAAAAAATAAAACCTCACATCAGTTGATACAGCATCAACAAACATTAATTGAACCCTTATTGGGTATGTGCTAAGTGCTGGGGATACTCGCCCATATTTGAAACTTACTTGCCTGCCATGAGAGCAAAAGAGCACGCCTTGATATTCCAATGGATGTGTGGTCTCATAGATATGCAGACTTCAAAGGGCATAGGATCATAGATAAAAGGAATCTCAGAGGCTAGCTAGTTCAACCCTTTCATTTTACAAAAGAGGAAACTGAGGTCAAGGGAGGTGAAATGACTTGGTGAAATCCTACATCAAATGACTTCAGAAACAATGTTCTTTCATCTCATGAAAGAACCACTCCTCTAGTGGTTCAGGTCTTAGGTAGTCCATACCAGCTCAGCTGTGACTGTGTTCATGTCTACTCCAAAAAGAGAGTCATGCCACATTCTAGGAATCTAGGTGTCTTGATTTTTTACATGGCGACCGGTGTAGCACTCTGACCATTCCTAATACCTGTTATGTACCTGGTTTATCTCCTTTTCCAGTCCTGCATATCTTGTACTAGATTTTTATGTTGTTTACATGCTTTCCTCACTGGGGACACATTTTAGCCTGCTCACAAAACAACCACATATTAACCATAGATATCACCATTGGTCTTTGGGACATTCACAATTTTGGTTCTTTGGACGTTTGCGTTTCTAGAAGAATACTGATTTTGAAAAATATATTTTTTAAACCTTTTGCCTTAGAATTGAATCTGAGTATTGCTTCCAAGGCAGAAGAGTGGTAAGAACTAGGCAACTGGGGTCAAGTGATTTGCCTAGAGAAATACAGCTAGGAAGTGTCTGAGGTCAGATTTGAACCCAGGACCTCCCATCTCTAGACCAGGTTCTCAATCCACTGAACCACTTAATTGCCCTGAAAGGATGGGTTTTTGTTTCTGGAAGAAAAGAAGGAAACATTCATTTTCATTTTAAAGTGATTATGTATTTACTTTAATCCTTCCATCCTCTCACCCCTTCCTCACCCATTGAGGAAGCAAGCAATATAGCATTTATACGTGGGGAATCATGTAAAACAGATTTCCATATTAGCCATTTTTTTAAAGCTAGAAAAATAAAGAGAGAAAACTATACTTGAATTTATGAACTCATCAGTTTTCTTCAGAGTGGAGAGCATTTTTTCATCATGACTCCCTTGTATTGTATCGATGAGAGTAGCTAAGTCTTTCACACTTGCTCTCATCACTATAGTACTGCTGTTATTGTGTACAAGGTTCTCCTGCTTCTATTCATTTCACTTTGTGTCAGTTCATAGAAGGAAACATTTATTAAGCACTTTCTTATTTGATCTTCACAACAACACTGAAAAGTAGGTGTTATTATTATCCCCATTTCATAGATGAGGAAAATGAGGCAAAACAGAGGTTAGCTGACTTGCCCAGGGGGTGACAACTAATAAATGTCTGAGGGTAGAATTAAATTCAGGTCTTCTTGACTATGCCAAACACTGTATCCCTGCACTAATTGTAGGTTTCTAGGAGAAATTTGGAGTCATTTAAAGGCTGTACAATTTTCCCAAATACGAATCAACCTGTTCTCTTCCTCATTCAATTCTGCAATAATTCATTATTCATCTGTAATATCTGTCCAAGATGGATGTGACCAACTCTATGGGCCACCCATTCACTAGAATATCAAAGTTTGGGCAATAGACTTTCTACCTCTAGTTTCCCTGGTGTGGGTAGTTAGTTTGAACTCTTCTGAGTGATTATGGATCTCTTCTAGAAGCTTTAGGAGATTCTGGGACTCGATGAAATCATCACAATATCATATACACATAGGAGTTAGGGTAATGTCTATTGCAAGCATGTGTGAAGTCTTTCCCCACTGATGGAAGGGACAGATAAGAATAGTTTCTTCCAAGGACCACAAAGACAACAGAAACAAGCATTGCGGTCGAGCTTAGAGCTTGATCAGAAATCAAAGATGCCAGGGTCATCCTCTGCACTCTGGACCATCACAAGTCATCCTGATTTTTGTCCCGCCACTGGATTTTGATTACTCCGGGAGACAGAGTGAGGCTGATAACTTTGTACAGCTCTTCCTCACTTAAATTCAGTTCAAGACATTGTCCCTGGATGTCACTGATCCTGTTCAAAAATGAAGGACCACCAACAACAGCAATAGGCAAAGAAGGGCATCAGAAACTCTTATCCTCTATAGGCAGGCCATTTGCATTTGTATTCTAGGATGGACATATTCCTCTGTACAGGCAATCATATTTGGTGAACATCTCTCTCTCTCTCTCTCTCTCTTTTTTTGGTAATGTTTCACATGATAACAATGTGGCCATCGAACAAAATTATCTCTGTTCTTACATCTTTCAAGGAATCTCAAATGAGCCTAAAATATGTTAAGGAAGCATTTTTTGAAGGCAAACCTTCGAAATAAGATTTCTCTTTATTAAAATCAAATACTTTTATGTATAGTTAAAAAAATAAGTGCAATAGCAGATCTTATATTTTTATTAAATTGTGGAACCAAAGACATGGTTTCCTGTAGAATGTCACTTGAGAAAGCCTAATCATCATCTCTTTACATCTTCTCCAAGGATTGCTTTGATCAATATGTATATTAATCTCACAAAAATTTTGCTAAGTCGGGGAAGTGAGCATCTGAAACAGTAATTATTGATATTGTCTTGATCACATTTTCCAGGATGAATAATGACTGATATCTTTTCCTATAGCATTTAGTATCCCAACTACTAATCAATTCCTTATTGCCACCAAAAGTACACCACCTCCAATACTATATTCTTTGTATATATTTAGTTTGGTCTGGCTTATCTCTCCTTTTGTGTTTCCTTTAGGGCTATTCTGTTTACTTGTATATTTTTCTATTTCGATATTTTCATTTCTACTTCCTCATATATTTCCTCACATTGCGGAGCATAACAATAGAGTCCAAATGTGACTCTACTGTCACTGGTAGAGAGTAATTTTCCACTGAAATCTTGATAGGTCTTTTCTATTTTTCATCGGTTTCCCCCCTTACGGTTTCATTTTTAAATGCTGTTGGGTTCATCTGGATTAACTGGTTATTTTGTGATCTTGTTTTTCTATCTACTGTTTCTTATCATTTTAAAAGCTCAGTGCTGCTCATAATCTTCCACCAAAAGACTTTAAAAAATGAGTTTATATTCAGATAAATGATGTCTTTGACTCCCATATTTTTCTTCCTGTTAAAGAGATCAAAATGTTTTTGGCTGTGGTGGTTTCAAGGCTCCTATGGATGAATGAACTAAAAAAAGCATTTATTAAGCAGTTATAATGTACCAAGCACTCCATTAAACACTTAGGCACAAATACAAAGTCAAAGTGAGTCCCTACCCTCAACATGCTTATGTGCTGAAGTGAAGGAGAAAACACACAGAGTGGAGCAGGAATGGTGGAGAGGTCTATAAGGGAGAAAGACCAACACAGCCCAATCCAGAAAAAATGGCAGAGTGGATTTCATCATGCTTCTGGGTTCTAGGCTTTTGAAAAGAAGAAAAAGACCAGAGAGTGGGAAGGAAATTATATTTCTTTTACTTTGATTAAAATATTTTGGGAAATGTATTTGTTCTTTTTTCATTTCCCATTTTCAATATCAACATCTTCTTAAAATTAGTCTTGAAAAATTATTTTAATTGTACTCATTATTATTTCTCATCTCTTTCCTTCTTTCCTTCCTTCCTTTCTTCCTCCCTCCCTACTTCCATTCTTTCCTTCCTTCCTTCCTTCCTTTCTCAAAATTTTATTTTCCCATTCATATGTAGTAGTAATTTTCAATATCTGTTTTCCAAAATTATAAGATCCAAACCATTTCCCTCCCTTTATCACCTCCCCCCACTTAGAGATGATAAGCAATTTGATCTGGGTCATATATGCATTATCATGTAAAACATATTTCCATATTGGTCATTGTTATAAGAGCACATTCATAAAAAACCAAAACCCCAAAATAAAAGAGTAAATAAACTGATGCGAAAGATAGTGTGCTTTAATCTGCATTCAACTCCAACCATTCTTTTTCTGGAGACAGATAGCATTCCCCATCACAAGTCCTTCAGAATTGTCTCAGATCATTGCATTGCTGACAGTAGCCATATTTTTCACAGTTGATCATTGTACAATATTGCTGTTACTGTGTAGAATGTTCTCCTGGTTCTGCTTATTTTTCTCTGCATCAGTTCATGTAGATCTTTCCAGCTTTTTCTGAAATCATCCAACTCATTGTTTCATTGTTTCTTATGGCACAGTAGTATTCCATCACCAACATATACCACAATTTGTTCAGCCATTCCCAAATGATGGACATTCTCTCAATTTCCAATTCTTGTGGCAAATCGTTTCCTAACTGTTAAAAGTCAGTTTTGTGTGTGTTTTATTTGATGCTTACTATATCTAGTACCTCCTTACTCTCTTTTCTTTAGCTCTTACTTTCTCTCTTTAGTAATAACTCAAAGACAGAAGGGGCAAGGGCTAGGCAAATGGGGTTAAGTGACTTGCCTAGGGTCATACAGCTAGGAAGTATTTAAGGCCAGATTTGAACCAAGCTCAACACCAAACCTGGGGAATTCTATCCACTGTGCTACCTAGCTACTCCTTTCTTCTCTTTTTTTTGTGAAGAAAATATCCATGACATAGAGACATGAAGCTTCTGTGAAAGAAAGCTTTTGGCCTCCTTCATTTTTTAATCTTAAGCCATATTTTCCAACATTTTCTAATTTTCCTTTACCCACTTTAGCATTGAAGTTACTGAATATTAAGGGGTTATATATCTAAAGCCTACCCATTAACTCTTTTTGTTTTTAAGAAACAAGGTAGGAAAAGGATGAAGTAACCCATGTCAAAAGGCAGGGCCTACTGTGTCAAATAACTTAGACAGAAGGGGCTACCATTGTCTAGAAGAAGGAAAGAAAAACCAAGAAATGGCTGGCAGCTAGGTGGTGCAGTGAATAATGTATTGGGACTGGAATCCTGAAGATCTTAGCCCAAATCCAGCCTCAGACACTTACTAGGTATTTGATCCTGGCAAAGTAACTTACCCGCTGTTTGCCTCAGTTTTCTCAACTGTAAAATAGGGATAATAATAGCAATTATTTCACAGGGTTGTCATGAAGATCACACTTGTAAAGTGCTTTGCACAATGCCTGGCACATAGTAGGTGCTTAATAAATGCCTATTTCCTCTCAGTTGAAGGAGTTCTCACAGAGCATCATAGGATCATAGATCTACCTAGAACTGGGATCTCACAGGCCATCAAGTCTGACTCCTTTATATCTCAGATGAGAAAACTGGCCCAAAGAGACTTTGACTTGGCCAAGTTCACACAGGTACTAAAGGGTAGTATTTGAACCTAGTTTCTCTGATTGTGGACTAATATTCTTCCTACTATACCATACCACAAGGAAGAAGTAGTTGAAGTGATGCTCCTCCTCCCCTAGGTTCTACAGCCGAGAAACCAGAAGGTAAAAGAAAAGGATCCCGCGGTTAGAGTGAAAGATGTGGCCATAATGGTAAACAAGAAGGTGGGGATGGAGCCCTGCGTGAAAGAGGGTCCTTACAATATACACATGGAGTAGGAGTAGCTTTAATAAAGATTTGAATGGGGAATGAGTAGGTTTTTTTCCCCAGTGATTTCCTAAAGCTTGGTTAAATATAGAGAAACACTGTGGTCTGGGTCAAAAGAAGAGCCAGCCGGTACTATAGTAGATACAGTGCTGGGCGGAGAGCCAGAAGAACTGAGTTCAGATTGATCATGGGTAAATCCTTGGTAGGCTTCAGTTTCCTCATCTGTAAAACGAAGGGGTTACATTCAATAGCATTCTAGGGTCCCTTCTAGTGTGAGTTCAAATTCAGCTTCAGATACTAGCCATGTGTTCCTGGGCTAATTAAATCACAACCTCAGTTTTCTTATCTGCAAAATAGATCTAATAATCTCGCCTTCCTCCTAGGATGAGTATGAGGATCAAAGTAGATAATTGTAAAGACCTTAGCACAGTGGCTGGCACGTAGTTAAGTAATTATGTACATTAATTATTTTAATATCATTCTAGTCCTAAATTTGTAATTCTCTGAAACTATCAGTATTAATTTATTTCCATGTATCTTGATTTTTTTTAAGCTTAAAAAGACAACTTTCTGTCTTAGTAACAGCTCCAAGACAGATGGGCAAGAGCTAAGTGACTACCCAAGGTCACAAAGCTAGGAAGTGTCTGAGGCAAAATTTGAACCCAAGTCCTCTGGACTTCAGGCCTTATGTTTTATCTTCTGTGCCACCTAGCTGTCCCTTTATCTCGAGTCTTGCTAAATTCTGTTTTTTAGGGGGAACTTAAGAAATTATAGCCCTATTGTTCAAAATTGGTTGAGGCTGAGGGCCTCCTATACTGGACATGAAAATCAGGAGTTGGATAGTTTTTTTAAAAACATTTATTAATATTCATTTTTAACATGGTTACATGATTCATGCTCCTACTTTCCCCTTCACCCCCCGACCTCCCCCCACCCATGGCCGACGCACATTTCCACTGGTTTTAACATGTGTCATTGATCAAGACCTATTTCCAAATTGTTGGTAGTTGCATTGGTGTGGTAGTTTCGAGTCTACATCCCCAATCATGTCCGCCTCAACCCATGCGTTCAATCAGTTGTTTTTCTTATATGTTTCCTCTCCTGCAGTTCTTCCTCTGAATGTGGGTAGTGTTCTTTTGCATAAATCCCTCAGAATTGTCCTGGGTCATTGTATTGCTGCTGGTACAGAGGTCCATTACATTCTATTTTACCACAGTGTATTAGTCTCTGTGTACAATGTTCTGGCTCTGCTCCTTTCACTCTGCATCAGTTCCTGGAGGTCTTTTCAGTTCACATGGAATTCCTCCAGTTTATTATTCCTTTGAGCACAATAGTATTCCATCACCAGCATATACCACAATTTGTTCAGCCATTCCCCAATTGAAGGACATCCCCTCCTTTTCCAGTTCTTTGCCACCACAAAAAGCACAGTCTTTCATACAAGTCTGTTTATCTATGATCTCTTTGGGGTACAAACCCAACAATGGTATGGCTGGATCAAAGGGCAGGCATTCTTTTATAGCCCTTTGAGCATAGTTCCAAACTGCCAGCCAGAATGGTTGGATCAGTTCACAACTCCACCAGCAATGCGTTAATGAGGAGTTGGATAGTTTTTGATTTGATGAAAATGTAAAGTGATTTATTCCTGGTACTCTTATTTCTGAAATGTGATATTTGTTTCCTTCCAGTTCCAGAACCCCTTCATACAGATCAGGAAAACTTGGAGATCTGTGTTTCTCCATTGTCCATTGCCAATGAAATTTTCCTAATGGAGAATATTCTCCTTAGAGTCCAACTCTACATTTTGATAGTCTCCAAGTTCATGGAGAGGGAAAAAGAGAATATGCCCTTGATCTTGTAGCTAATGGTCCCTTGTATTATCTGTGTTTATAGGGCCCCCCCTTTTTTTTAAACCCTTGTACTTTCGGTGTATTGTCTCATAGGTGGAAGAGTGGTAAGGGTGGGCAATGGGGGTCAAGTGACCTGCCCAGGGTCACACAGCTGGGAAGTGGCTGAGGCCGGGTTTGAACCCAGGACCTCCTGTCTCTAGGCCTGACTCTCACTCCACTGAGCTACCCAGCTGCCCCCTATAGGGCCCCTTTTGTTTGCTGGGATTCCTTATAAAATCTCAAGAATGAGTTTGGTTGATTCAACTTGTTGAATTGTTTGTTTGAGTCAGTAGCATTCAGCATGGGCTTCTAAACCCTATGGGGAGATATTTCTTCCAGTCTCATGTCAGAAATCTAAACCCGGGTGTCCTTGTATGAGGTATTTCAGGAGCATCTACCATTTTGAGTTGCTTTATGAAATTTGGAAACACAAATATAAAGATGGAAATATCAGAGTCTCCAGCTTAGCAATTGTTTAAAGAGTTTATATGATTTTAGAAAGCTAGCTTGAGATGTTTGGTGTGGTGACAAGTGAGAACAATATCCATTGAAAACTATCTCCAGGAATATGACTTCAACCCTTCCCCTCAAAATTTGTTTCCACTCCCTTGAACCTCTCCGAGCCAGCTTTAGCCTTATTTTGCTCAGTTCCAGGCCACCATAGCACACCCTAGACCCATGGTGGCAAACCTATGGCATGTGTGCCAGAGGGGGCACTCTGAGCCCTCTCTGTGGGTATGTATACATTGCCCCAGCACAGAGTTTGTAGAATTTGTTACTAGAAAGCCAGAGAGAGGGATGTGGGGCTGGGCTACTCTGCTCCCCCTCACCTGAAGACATTTCTTACATCACCTGCCCCTCTAAAAGGTTTACTATCACTGCCCTAGACATTAACAGTTTCACTCCTTCAACTCTCCCTCTTCATCATCTCCCAGATTTTTAGCTCTTCCTTCATTTGAATGTAAGTTGCTTGAGGGCAAATAGTTCCATAAACTTTTATTTGAATCCTCAGTGCTTAGCACAATGCCTATCATATATATATATTGATAGATCTAGAACTGGGAGGGATCTCACAGGCCATCAAGTCCAACTCCTATATATTTCAGATGAGAAAACTAGCCCAAGGAGGTTTTATATATGCATATATATAAGTACTTAATAAATGTTCTATCTCTACTATCTAAAAACAGTGGTAATAAAAGGGTTGTAAGGTGCAAAGTTGCTGAAGAGGCACCTTTCCATCTGTTTTCCATAAGATCCATCACAATGAACCCTTGGTCAGAAGACAGCCCCGGGGGAGTCCCTGAGACCAGGATTAGTGGTTTTTTTCTCCCTAGAAGTTGGATCAGCTTCTTACATTCTGGGTAGACAGGAATGTGGAGGCATCTGTACCCAAAGACTAGAGCTCAAAGCAATCTCCTTTCTAAATCAGTATGATGTAGGGAAAGGAGTACCGGACCTGAGATCAGAACATCTGAGTTGGATTTGGGGTTCTGCTGGGCTCTCTCATCTCTATATAACCAGGTATAGCATGAGAGAATGGATAGTCATATCTAAGTGAAAAAAGGCCTCGAGTACTGGGTAGGCTGGAAGCTCGATATGGGTCAACAGAGTAACACGGCAGTCAAAAATAAGCAAATCTGATTTTCTGCTGCTTTAACTGGGTGGTGTAGTGAGTTTCTCCATGACTAGAGGTCTTTGAATGAAAGCTGGGTAGTTATTCTTGTCAGGGAAATTGTAGAGAGAGGATTTGGTCAGTTGCCCTTTGAGGACTCTTCCAATTGCAGATTCTATGATTCTACAGCACAGTGTCAAGAGTGGGACTTTGGGAAACATCTATGATTAGGAGGTAAATGCACATATTTCCCTGTGGAAAAATGCAGGGAAATTCATGCATTAACACATTTTTTGGATTTTAGCCACCAAACCTTTGGACCTTCTTTTCCTGGACCAAAGATGATTCAAGTCCCTGAACATCTTTTAGAGCAAGGAAAGCCCCAATGCAAACACTACATTCTGATCACTTGTCTCTTCTCCTCAACCCTCTACTCACCCCAGCCTTTTTGTCCCCCAAAAAAGAGGCTGCTTTGCCCTAAATCAGTGGCTCTCAAAGTGTGGTCTGGGAACCTCTGAAAGTTCCCTGAGAGACCTTTTCAGTGGGTCAACAAATAAAAACTATTTTGATACTATTAAAATGTTTTGGGGCAACTAGGTGGTTCATGGATAGAGAGCTAGGCCTGGAGACAGAAAGTCCTAGGTTTAAATCTGGACCCAGATGCTTAGTCCTAGCTGTGTGATCCTGGGCAAGTCATTTAACCTCAGTTGCCTAGCCTTTACTACTCTTCTGCCTTGGAACCAATACTTACTATTAATCCTAAGACAGAAGGTAAGGATTGATATTTTTTAAAAAAGATGCTTCAGTTTCGAAGAGTAAATATCAATAGATGTAACTCATGTAAACAAAAGCTCAAGAGTGTAAAGAGGTCTTTAGATCAGAAGCTTGAGAACTCCTGTAGTACAACAATTTCTCATTAGAAGCAGCAGCTTTCGAGAGATGTAAGGAATTGCTGAAGGAAGCAGGAGGAATGCTCGCACATCTGGACGTTAGTTGAATTGATCAATGACTGCTCAATAGCTTTGGCAGCATTATTGTTATTTCCTAAACAATGCCCCAAATATTAGCAAAGGCAGTGGCAGACAAAGACCGAGATGCTGATAGAATCATGTGCCATTCCCTATTTTTGTGAGGGTAATGAGCCTGAAAACTGAAGTCTTGCTTCTTCCCAAATAGTGGCCCAATCCAGAGAAGGTGCCAACCTGCCTTGGTAGAGAGAGCTTCCTTGCCTAGAGTTGCTATAACAATGAAATCCCAGATCTGGTCTCTAACCCCTAGCCCTGCTCACTGTTTTAGTGATAATCAAGGGGGAGAATGTCACCATTAAGACCTGCTCCCTTTCCTCATGGACCAAATAGGATGTTAGATCTCATGCTGGAAGGGACTTCAAAGGCTACTTCATCCAATCTCCTCATTTTACAAAGGAGAAAACTGAGGCCTTAAAAATTAAGTGGTTTACCCAAGCTTATACAATAAGTCACTTAGAACCAGGATTTGAACACACGTCCTTTGCCTCCAGAGATGGCATCCTTTCCATTGTTTTTGTCCAGGCTTTCATAGGGTAATATTATGCATAAAAGGAAACAGGAATGTTACTTAGGATATGCAACCGAAAAAAAGCCTTCTAGTGACCTCTTCATATCATCTCAAATGCCTAATTCTTAGATGATTTCCTATGATGTCTAGAGGGTCTTTAGTTAAAATGGACAGTTGCATGGATCTCTGATATTAAATGATATATAAGGAGTATCTGAGGGTTCAGAATGCAATGAAATCCATTTAATGTAATTTCTAGTCACAGGAAAGAATGAGTTCAGTGTCTGAATCTTTTGACATTAAGTTAAATATTAATATTGTGTAATTATAATTTTGTACTCCTGGACTCCATTTCCTAGAATCCTACTTTCATCCTCACGTTACATGCTTATGTTTTGGAGATAAAGTTTCTGTAACCCCGCCCTCGCTTTCTCTTCTCCTGCTAACATGGTTGGCAAAACTTCTCTTTACTCAGGCTTTTACTTTTGTCTTTTTATTTCCTCTACTTTAAGTGATTATTAATAAATCTTATAAAATATAATACTTGGAGTTATTGGATATTAATTAAATTAATTAATTAAATCTTACAATAGCAACATTAAAAAAAACAACTCTTACCTTCTGCATTAGAATCAATACTGTGTATTGGTTTCAAGGAAGATGAGTGGTAAGGGCTAGGCAATGGAGGTTAAGTGACTTGCCCAGGGTCTCACAGCTAGAAAGCATATGAGGCCAGATATGAACCTAGGACCTCCTGTCTCTAGGTCTGGCTCTCAATCTACTGAGCTACCCAAATGCCCCCAATAGCACCATTTTAAAGGAGAAGGTCACTGCTATGGGATTAGAGATCAAAATGCTGGAATTGGATTAGACAGGGTAGTTTATCCTTATTGTGAAAGTCTGGGTCCCCAACAGATGGGTAACTATAATAATAGTAGCAGCTTATACTTATATTCTTTAAGATTGGCAAAATGTTTTCCATGTGTTTTCATTTGATATAGCTACCTTGTGAAGTATATGCTATTATTAAGCTCGTTTTACAGATAGGGCCACTGAGGCTCAGAAAACTTAAATAACTTGTCCAAGTATACATAGTAAACAGGGGCAAGATTGGGACCCAGGTCTTCCAGACTCAAAGTCCTGTGTTCTATTTAAATAAAGAGTCCCAGGAGGACGATCTAGCAAAAAAGGTAATATGCCAGTGTTTATCCTGTCAGAACCCCATTAAACTATAATTTAGAGCTGGTTGAAAGGGGAGGGGCACCTCAAGAACTGTTAAGTTTAGAATGATTTGAAAGAAACAATTTGAATGGGAACATTTGAGAAAGAACATGGAGCATAATACCAAAGAAAGAGGTAGACTATGGGTAGCAAGAAGATCTGGTTTCTGGTTCTAGTTCTGCCATTGATTAGATAAAAAACCTTAGTCTGATCACAGAATCTCTCGTTTCTCTTGAAATGTCTCTAGGTTTGCCCATCTCTAAAACAAGAGGGCTTTACTAGATCATCTCTATGGTCCCCTCCAAAGTCTACAATTCCTATATTCTCCATTGAAGAACATGTTAAAAAAAAGGCCTTTGTCCCAACTCTTAGTACAGACACCAGCAGAAGTAATAGAAAGTCAGGGGATATGATTGTGATAAGAGTGTGGGGAGAGGAGAGGAATTGAATTGAGTAAGGAATTGAGATGAGGGAACAGGGCTAAATTTCTAGTAAGGTGAGGAAGGGCTAAGATGTTCCATTGATTTCAAAGAGAACCTAGATCTGTGTTAAAGACAATTTACCCGATTCCTTCCATTTTAGGGATTGGATTAGGAAATGACCTTAGAATTCACCAAATGAGACTCTGGGGTTGGGGAACAATTATTCTCCATTGCTGTTCCTCCTAAAGGAGCTCTGAGGTGATCTTGGAAGACTGACTCCTGGAATTTGAGCCATGGCGTGGACATTCAGAGTACCACCTCCACACAGGTAGCATTAAGCATATGAAAAATTTGGTCTTGGTGGTGGATGCTCAAAAGGCAGCCAGCCATTGTAGCAGAGACAAGGGTAAGGTTTAGCATGGCAGAAAGCCATGGATATTTCATGACACCTCAACAGAAATGAACGAAAATGGTCAGCAGATGGCAGTAGGACTAGCAAGCTTCTGGAAACTTTGTCCATCACAATCTGGAACTTTGTCTTATTTACCCAGTTGCTTTGGGCAAAGTGAATGTGCCTGTTACAAAGGGGGCAGATGTCTCTGTTGTGAAGAAGCCTTGCTTGCCATTACTTACTTTGGGCAGTTGGGTACTCATGCTTTGCTGCTCCTTGGGACCAGAGAAGACAGCTTTGGTACTATGGATGCAGAAAAGTCTGGAGGAAGGAAAGCTAGATATAGAATGAAGATACTTGGTTCGATCACTAGATCCATCTGATGTTAGGCTAATAACTTAACTGCTCTGGACTGAGTTCTTTCTTTATAAAATGAGGAAGCTTGATTAGAAATACTCTGAAGGTCCCTTTTGGCTTTGGATTTAAGATCCAATGACTACTTGCTCCTCAGTAGCACTCTTGGGATCCAGGGAAGTAAAAAAATTATTAGAACATAAAGAGTAGGTTTGCAGTACATCTAAGGGAGGGGGAAGCCTACTATAGAACTGAGTAGACAGTGAAATGTATATAATACATGCAGATGCACAATACACTTGAACCCATACATAGATTTACAATAAGCCTTATGTTTTTACTGGAGACAAAACTAGATTTGGAATAAGAGGATCTAGGGACCTTTCTGTTCTGCTACTTAGTACTTGTGTAATCTTGGGCAAGTTGACCTGTTGAGGTCACATTTTCCTCAATAGGTTGGGTTAGATTAATATTGCCAAACTCTATTTGAGTTTGAAACGGGGGTCACTAAAACATACATAAGGATCCCTAGGAACTGCACATTGTCTTAGAAAGTCAAATATTATCTGCTTAATCATATTTTTTTCTATTAAATATTTCCCCAAACATTTTGATCTAGTTCTGGACACACTCAGAAGTGTTGTGGCTCACACGCTGCCTGCAGGGCCACACTGCCCAACACCTTAGAGTGAGATGACCTTTCTTTGGAAGGTGGCAAGGTGCAGGCGAAGGACCACTGTATTATTTTGAATTACAGGATATGGTTTTGAATCCCAGGTCTGCCTCTGTGATCATGGGAAAGTATGTCATTTAAACTCATCGGGCCTCAGTTTCTTCATCTATAAAAAGAGCAGATTGGACTATATTCATTCAACAAGCATTTATTTAGCACCTACGATGTGCCAGGCACTGGGCTCAGAGATACAAAGACAATAATGAAACATTCCCTGCCCTAGAGGAGCTTACATTCTGTAGGGGAAAACAACATACACACAGCAAAGCAAATATCAAATATTTACAAAGTAGATACAAAGTAATTTCAGGTGGTTGAGGATGGGGTGGGGAAGGGCACTGGCAACTGGAGTAGGTGGGAGAGGAAATGAGGCCAGGCTTCTCATGGGAGGCGGCACCTGAATTGAACCCTAAAGGAAACTAAGGAGTTCTATGCGGTGAAGGGGTTTGGGGATGGGGGAAAGTGCATTCCAGGCATGAATTACAGGCTATGTCAAAGGCACAGGGATAGGAGATGGAATGTTGTATGTGTAAACAGGCC
Organism: Gracilinanus agilis; assembly: GCF_016433145.1. Taxonomy (NCBI): domain Eukaryota; kingdom Metazoa; phylum Chordata; class Mammalia; order Didelphimorphia; family Didelphidae; genus Gracilinanus; species Gracilinanus agilis. Next base: position 560,497,447 of record NC_058131.1, on the reverse strand, counting down.
AGTTGGTTTGGAATGTAAAGTGCATGAAAGAGAGTAACGTGCAATAATCCTGGAAAGGTAGGCTGGGGCCAGAAGGGCTTTAAATGTCCAATAGAAGAATATGTTTTATCCCACAGGGAAGAGGGAGCCATGGGAGACTCTTGAGAATGAACTACAGGTCCAAATAGACCTGTGCTTTTGAAATATGAATCTTGTGTGGCTGATGAATTGAAGAAGCGAAAGGTTGGACATGGGGAAAGTAGGGGACAATTGCAATAGTCTAGGCTAGAGGTGATGAGGGAGAATTAAGCTAGTGTCTGAGTGGAAAAGAGAAAAAAGCAAGAAATATTGTGGATGTAGAAACAAGAAGACTGAGCAACTGAGAAAGGGAGAGTGAACAGCCAAGGATGACATTGAGCTTTGAAACCTGGTTGACTGGAAGGATTGGCTCTCAACAGGAGGAAATTCAGGAAGAACTAGAGCTTTTTGGAGGATGATGATGAATTCTGCTTAGTCACCTGGAGTCTGAGTTGTCTAAAGGACAACTACTTGATGACAACATCCATTAAGCGTTTGGTGATACAAGGTTGTATTTCAGGATCTGGGAATTATTCATACCAAGATGATAGTTGAACCCAAGAACTCTGTTAAGATCACAGAAGAAAGTGTAGAGGTGGGTCCAGGGCAGAGCTTTGGGGTATACCTATTCCTAGAATATGGAACAGGGATAATATAAAGGACCCTGAGAAATGGCTAGGCAAGTAGGAAGAGCGGGTTATATCACAAAAACTCAGGTAGGAGTGTTTAGAAGGGGGATGGTCAATGATCTAATTTCCTTCTTTGAGATGTAGCCTAATGCCATGGAAAGAACATTGACATTATAGCCTGGATTCCTGGGTCAAATTCTAATCCTGACACTCACTACCTTTGTAACACTGGGTAAAACTGATCACTTCTGGGCTTCAGCTTCCGTATTTTTTCAAAATGTGTGTGTGTGTGTGTGTGTGTGTGTGTGTATGTAGGGGTAGAAGGTAGAACAGATGACATCTAAATCTTTCTGCCAACTCTAAATCTGTGAGAATGTGTGAGTGTGTATACACACACGCAAAGAAGCAATGCTTAGTTAGAACAACAGCCTTTCTTTCATGAATGAAGCAATTTTTTGTCTTCCTGAAATGAGCCATCTTGTTCAAGATCCTTTCTGATAGACAAGAAACTCGCCTTGTAGGAAAAGTGATTAGGGAAGAATCACAGTAGGAGGATAAAAAGCCAGCCTACTGAGGGAGATAAATATCATTGAAGAAGTCTAGAAATCATAGGGGGTGCAAGGGATTGCCCTGGTGAGATCTCAAAAGTCCTCCCTTTTAAGGTTTAAGGGACCCGGTAATTGTGGGGAACTGTGTGTGTGTGTGGGGGGGGTGAAGGTTCAAAGTACACCTTTTTCTTTCTGATGAGCAATCAATTTTCTTTTCAAGGAATAAGTTAGGAGGAGGGAAAAAGGAGCACACAGAAAACCTGGCAGCCAAGAGAGTCTATGAATTAGAAACCTTTAAAGTTTTTGAATGAAAGAAAAAGCTTAGATTCCTAGTCAAGAGGGTCAAGAAGTAGCAAACTTCATCTCTTCTTATGGAGTAACTGGAGCCTGAACTCCAGCTGGGCTGATGGAAAGTCTCATGAAGATTGTTTAATGAAGAGAGACCTAATTCAGGCCAGAGTAAAGAATAGAGAGGCAGGATGGCTATTTCCCTTTTCTTCAAATACTTACCTTAATTCCAGAGCAGGTAGGTCTACCATTCTATGTTTGAGAGCAAAAACAGGAAATTATAAAACATCCCTCAGGGCAAGCATTTTTTTTGTGTGTGTGCTAGAAATAGTAAGTCCTGGCATAATGGATAGAATTGACCTTGTAGTCAGGAAGACCTAGGTTAAAATCTTGCCTCTGAGAAGAACTAGTTGTGCAACTCTGGACAAGTTACTTTATCTCTCAGGAGCCCCAAGCAACTCTCTAGGACTATAAATCGCATCAGTATAGGGAGTCCTCCATTCCAATGAAATTATAGATCTACTTCCTATTCCATAGCGATCCAAAAGGGCAAAAAGTTACTATAATACTATGGACATTGTTAGAAAACCAAAAACCCTAGAACACATGAGCTAGCAGTAACAGTTTTTAATCTTTCTTTCGACAAAGTCATAGCATCAAAACATAAGGTATGTGTGGGATCATGCGCCCAAGCCACACACTCAGTCAGAGAATGTGGGGACATATGCTTCTTCTCTCCAGGACATTGTTCCTAGATGAAATGTGTCCAGATTTTCTTAACTGTTTAGTTTGTTGACAAAAAGACAAAAAGGAATAAGAACAATTTCTGGAAAACTGCTTAGTTTTCTAGACAGATTATTAACGTTTTTTCTTGGAGGATGAGAACCTTTTTCTTTAGACAAGTCTCAAATATTCTGTTGTTCCCATGATGGGGCCACTCTTAGGAGTAAGTGGTCACTTATAAGAAATGCCCTTCTCCTTTCCTCATGACAGGACCTAAAAT
>NC_058131.1:560051982-560117066 GCF_016433145.1 Gracilinanus agilis | reverse complement strand
AAGGGAAGGGAAGGGAAGGGAAGGGAAGGGAAGGGAAGGGAAGGGAAGGGAAGGGAAGGGAAGGGAAGGGAAGGGAAGGGGGCTGAAATAAAAACAGAAAGGCAGAGAAAGGTGGTGAGAGGCTTTAGAAAACAGCATGGCTTATACAAATGATAACTAACACTTTGCCCCAAAGCTATCAAAGAGAGAGGGAAAGGTCCTATATGTTCAAGAATATTGATAACAGCTTTTTTTGGTGGCAAAAATCTGGAAACTAAGAGATGCCCATCAATCGAAGAATGGCTGAACAAATTGTGATATATAAATTTAATGTAATATTATATGCTGTAAAAAATAAAGCAAAATCTGGCCTCCGACATTTCCTAGCTTGTGACCCTGGGCAATTCACTTAACTCCCGTTGCCAAGCCCTTACTGCTCTTCTGCCTTGGAATGTATAGTATTGATTCTAAGAGGGAAGCAGAGGATTTTCTAATTTAAAAAAAAAAAAAGAACTAAAAGAAAAGATATCTCAAAGAAAGATGGAAAGACATGGATGAACTGATATAGAATAAAGTAAGCAGAATCATTTATATAACATAAATATTTTTAAAATGAATGATTCTGAAGGTGTTTAATTGAAGAATGAAATATGCAGAACCAGAACAATTTATAATATAACACATCACCGTAAAAACAAGCAACTTTGGAAAACATAAGAACTCTGATCAGTGCCATACCTGTGCATACTTACAAAAGAATTGATGATGAATCATGCTATTAGCCTCTTGACAGAGAGGTGACGGCCTCAGGTTGCAGAATGAGACACGTGTTGTTTGTTTATTTGGACATGGTCAATAAGTAGATTTGTTTTGCTTGACTAAGTATATCTGTTATAAGGATTTCTTTTTGTTGTTCACACACACACCATAGCATAGGGAGTAGGAGGGAGAGAAAATAAGATTTGTTCATTTTTTTAATTTAATTTTTAAGAATAAGATTTCTTAGAAAGAAAAGAAACAGTAACTGAGTTTGAGGGACTACACTGAACACAGTAAGTTAATTTTTTTCTTTTAAGATCTTCAGTCTTGGAATCAATACTATATATTGGTTTCATGGCAGAAGAGCAGTAAGGGCTAGGGGCTAAATGACTTGGCCAGAGTCACACAATTAGCAAGTGTCTGAGGCCAGATTTGAACCCAGGACCTCCCGTCTCCAGAACTGGCTCTCCATCCACTGAGCCACCCAGCTGCCACTCCCCTTAACAGTATTTTTAAGAGCTGTAAAAATGGGAATTAAAGAATCCTAAGTTCAATATTACATACACAGGGATTGGAATTGCAATGAATCCTGTTACTTTATTGATATTGGGAAGGAGTTGGAATCTTTTCTACACACTGCTAAGTGCCTTTACACACACACACACACACACACACACACACACACACCCTTCTTTCTAAGTCAAAGATAAATGAAGAGCAACATTCCAGTGACTTAGTAGTGGTCAGACTTCCAGAAATTTCAACTAACAGCTGCAAACTCACTATCAAACTAAAAAATGCTTTAAGCATTTAGAAAAACATGTCACATAAAGCTTTCATACTTTACTCAAAAGAAGAAAGTTAAAACCATGTTGAGTTAAGTAGGGTTGAAAGCTTTAAAAACTTAAGAAAGGTTAAGAGACTTGCCCAAAATCACACAGTTAGTAAGTGTGTAATGCAGAAAACAAACTACAGGGCTTCAATGGCTTAAAACTCTACTAAGACTTTGGGGACACACTGAATAAATAATGTGATTTATTTACAAACTCTTATATTTCCTCCAACAACTATCAATTAATACCAAGTGGCAGTACAGAGCAAATCAAAAGCAAGAAATTAGGAAGTCGATAGTAAGTCAGTGGAAGGGTAATAAGCCTTAAATACCTAAGTAATATATATAGAGAAAAGAGAATATATATCATTGAAAACAAAAATTTTAAAAACAACATGAAGATATGGGGAAAATGAGACAAAAGAGTGGTAACAGCCATATGGGGATAGCCAGGAAAATTGAATGAAGCCAAGGAAGGAGACATATCCAGATGGAATATGGTGATTAATAGTGATTAATGGTGATTAATAGTGCTAAATAGTGCTGAAAGATCAGCAGGATCAGAGTTGATGACCAGAAGATCACCAACCTTTAAAAGAACAGTTTTACTATAGGTATGAGAAGACAAACTAGACCAGAAAGGTTAATGAACTAGTAGAGAATATGAAGATGAAGCAACAGGAATAGACTACTTTGCATGAAACTTAGTGGTAGACAGAAAAACAAAAATAGGTTGGAATAGCTGAAAGAGATTAAATAGTCATGGAAAAGTTGTTTGGTTTTTTTTAAAAAAACCTGAGAAGTTTTAGCTCATTTATTGGAAAACAGGAAGGAACCAGTAGAAAGGGAGAGACTGAAGATGATTAAGTGAGAAAGGATCCCTGGAAAAGATGAAAGGAGAAAGATCAAGGACAAGATATCTACCCCATCAAGGAGTACAAAAAGATTTTTTTTCTAATAACCCTTACCTTCTATCTTCAAATCAATACTATGTATTCGTTCTAAGGCAGAAGAGTAGTAAGGGCTAGGCAATGGAGATTTAAATGACTTGCCATGGATCACAAAGCAAGGAAGTGTCTAAGACCTGATCTGAACCCAGGACCTTCTGCCCCTAAGCTTGGTTCTCTATCCACTGAAGAACCAAGCTGTCCCCTAGATAGATATTCTTTTCAGATAGGAGGAAAAAAGAAAGTGATATTGATGTCAAGTTTTTGAGAAAAAAAGAAAAAACTTGAGGAAGTTCACACAGGACGAATTCTTTAAATATAAGGGATGGTCCTCTAAATAGAAACTTGAACTAAATTAAATTAATATTTATTAAATAAACACAAAACTACCCAACATACTATATGATTAAAATGGCATATTCCCAATATCCAAATAGATAAATTTTTACATACCAAACTCTCAGTCAACTACTATGCCAAGTATGTCCAAAACAGCATTATATATGGAAAGAGAAGTGGAAGAAAACCTCTGCCCTCTGATCACTTAAAATCTGAGGAAAGATAAAAGCAACTTTTCATATTAATATAGCATTTTGCAATTCACAATATACTTTTCTTCTCAACAACTCTGTAAGGTAGGTAATACAAATATTAGTTTTATCATTCTACAGATAAGGAAACTAAGGTTCCATGGGTAACAGTGTGTCCAAGGCTACATAGTTAGTGTCTAAACCAGAACAAGTACTGCCTTCTAACTCCAAATACAGTGTTGCCCTAAAAAAATCACAGAACATTAAAAATATACAGAAAAGTAAAATAATTAGCAGGACAAGATTTAATGGAGGGGACTGTGCTTGAGAAAAGCCTTAAACACTTGGTAGATTTTAGATAGAGACGGCATTTTCAGCCTGAAGGGATAATATGCACAAAGGAAAACAGCAGTAATTATTAAGATTTATTATTAAGAGGGACTAAGAGAAGTCTGACCTTATTACAGCTGAGATTTCCTGTTGCCAAGCAATAAAGGTAACATCACCGGATAAGAAGAGAGAACAGATTAATAGCAGAATGCAAGCACCTTGAGGGTAGAGTCTGCTTATCTTTTTTAAAAGTTATCTTTTTTAAAAGAAATTTATCTTTTTTTAATGCCTAGGGTCCATCATAATACTTACCACATAGAAAACAATTAATTGGCTAGATAAAACTGGATAAAGAGGGCCTGGAAAGTTAGGCAGTTTTTTGTGGGGGAGGAAGTATTTTGGGGTGGTGTTGCTTTGTAATAATAAAAATTGTTTTAAAATGCAACTGAAACAGTGGCTAGTGGAAGGAACACTGGGTCTTTGGAGTGAGAAAGCTAAAAAAGAACTGGAATCCTGTCTCAAACACTTACTAGCTCTGTGACCACGGAATGTCACTTAACCTCTCTAAGCCCATTTTCCTCATAGATAAAATTAAGAGGTTGGAATTAATGCCTTTAAGGGCCCTTCCAGCAACAAATCTACGATATGGTGATTTTTTTTCTTTTGTTATTCTATATTTTCTATATTATTTATAACAGATATGATATTACATCAGTGATCAGAAAGTAAATTGATATTACCAAAAATAGAAGATAGTTTTATAGAAGCCAAAACTTCATTCGATGCTCAACAAAAGAGAAACATAAGTTCTCAGAATAATATCTGAAGCACAGAGAGAAAATGTCATATTAATATTGGGAATAATGCTCTAAGGAGGAATTCAAAATGTAGTTACCTTCAAATTAAAACTATACATCTTGAAAGAAGTTAAAAACCTAAGTGCTTCGTTACCAGACTGCTGGCCTAGAGTTGTGTGTGCTTATGCTGACTGGATACTTTCCTATCAACACACCCAGCACTTCAGAAGATGCAACAACTCTGCCAAGAATCCTGCCTTCAAAGGGCCTTCGTTGCTATGGCAACTGCATGTTCTTCAGGAACCAAGTTAGAGGCGCCCTATGACACATACATGAAAGATGTCCAAACTCTGACTGATTCCTCCTTGAGGCACAAGCCATATCCTGTCACAACCCTACCAATTTTCACTTGCAAGGATACGAGGTATCATACAGCATTTGATGACAGTTCATGGGGCATTGGGATTATCTAAAAATAAACAGCTGCATCTGGGGTGGGGGGCATCCTTTCAAATAACAAAACAGATGTTCTGAAACACAAAGACCAATGCAATAAAACATCTGAGCTACAGAATGATGTAAATAAAGGGTGTCTGAATGTGTGCGTCTCTCTCTTTTCCAGGTAACTCAAAATACCTTCCTTAAAAAAAATGAAGCAAAAATAGAAAAAAAAATCAAAACAGTCAGACTTGCCAGCACCTCCACAGAAGGGACTTTGAACATGATATGGGGTTTCCCTGTACTTTGTCTTCCACTGAGGAAGTAAGAAGAAATGATTATTTAAAGACCTTATCACAACCTGCCAATGCAAGATGACAAAGGCTGCTTGCTGAGTTGTATGAGCCCTAAAATGTGCCCAGTTTCAGGACTCTCCTCAGTGTAATAGGAATGCCCACAAGAAAGCCTACATAACTGTCTTTCACCAAACAGACTTGCTAATAAATAGCACATGTAAAAAAAACCATAAATGAGTTCAAATGTGCTTTCAGATGGAAGATACCTCTGACATAATGAAAATGTTCTTTCATCTTAGTCAAGTTTAACTGGATCCTTGCATTGTCAAGGCAACCAACTTTTCAATGAATGCACCTCAAAAGTTAATGGTAAATGCTATGAACAATAAAAACCAAAATTTTCACCCCAGCAAACACTTAAAAATGCAGTGCAATGAACTCCCTGGATTTCAAAGAAAGTCTTTTTTTCTTTTTTTTTTTTTTTTCAGGAAGAATTTCAAGGCCTAAAGTTGATGGGATGGGAAACAAATATTTATATATTGAAAAATATTTTCAAACTGCCTTTCATTAAAATTTCAGAAACATGTTCCTACAGGGAAGAAAATGCTTTCAACGTTTGTTAAAATCACTTTTAAATAATTTCAATATTTACTTCAAGGAATATTCTTAAATTTTGTCAATATATAATCTATGGGCACTTTCTTTTCCCATGTAACCCAAGCAAGACAATACAAATGAACAGTCAAGCTTAAAACTTTAGAAAGAATTTAAAAGCACATACATATTAAAATACATAGCTGAGTTAATTCCCACTTCATTAGAAATTCTCACTGACACCATAGGAACTGAATACTTAAGCAGCCACACACTGGCTTTCCCATTATTCCAAGGCTTTGGTGAAACTCCATAGGTGGAACTGATGTCCAGACAGTGTACGAAGAACCTAATTTGTAATCACTAAATTTTTTAAAACTGGAAGGAAGCTTAGAGATTTCCATTCTTCTCCCCTCGCCTTATAGAGAAGAAAAAAAGAGACCTAAAGATGATTTGCCCAAAGTAATTCTTCTAGTTAACAGCAACACAAAACCCAGACTTCTCAATCAATGCTCTTGTCTTGCTTTTTATATCTCTTCCTCTCTTATGTGATTAGGAATATGGAGTCTGTCCCTTTGTCTATCAATAAGAGTAAAGGTAGTATTTTCTCAATAAATAAAAAAAGTTATACAACAATTATGTAATCCTCAGACGCTAATGACTAGACCATTAACCAAAAAAAAAAAAAAGGCTCTTCAGAATACCAAACCATTAAAGGGGCACTCTTCATAGGAAAAAATATAAACACACTGTAAAAACTATAAAATTATCCAACTAAAATACATATATTTTTTCTATTAGGGTAGGAATGACTGAAGGAGATAGTTGGGGGCTTTGAGACTACAGTAAAAACATCATCAGCAAATTCAAAAACTCACACTGTGGGAAGAAGATGACACTTTAAAGAGAGGTTGGTAGAAATCATATACAGCTTTTACATTCAACACCCCACCACCCACTCCCTATTACCAGGGAAAACTAGTGGCCTAGACTGAAATGCAAAGTAAGATTATAGGCTTTGAGCAAGTAATATTGAAAGGGAATGCTGAAGTGGAGAAAAAAAGGGGAGACTGATTTTCAGTCTCCATTCAGGCCAATATAGCAATTAATGAAAGAGGGAATATTTAGTGCTGCTTGAAACAGCAAACCAATTCAATTTATCCATCAGAGAAGCAAATTAGATCAGTTTCCTATCTGAGCAATGGTACAGGGAAAGAGAAATGGGCTTTGTGTCAGGAGATCTGGGTTTGAACCCCAACTCTTCTGCCATTTCCTCTTGAATTAATCACTTAACTTTCTCAGGGCCTCAGTTTCTTCATATGCAAAATGGGGGGATGGAGGGGAAGAGGAGGTTGTAGATCAAATAAATGACCTTTAAAGTCCCTCCCAATTCTAAATTTATTATCTCCATCAACTCCTTTGATTTTATAATGTAAACTTTTAAATGTAGTTTATCAATTTTATCTAAAATTAATTCCAGGATTCCAATGGAATAAACTTTATACAACTCTTGCAGAGATAAAGAAGGTTAAGGCTTCTTTGGTTCTGGGGATTTAAAACATAATTTTGTAGACACTCACTAGTCCAGGTTATAATCCCTCCGTGCTTTCTTAAACTAAGCAATTCTTGCTCAAAGGAAGTCACTAACATAATAATGGAGGCTTTCTTGTAAGTCTTTTGATATCTCATATATAAGAGCAAATTAATGCATTTTAATGAGGAAAAAATTTTCAACTTAACCCAATTGTACCATAAGATTTTGTTTATTTCTTTAAAAGATGCAATGTCATCACAAAAAGAGAGGCATCATTGTATAATGGCTAGAAAGCTAGCCTCAGAAAATTAGAAAGACCTGGATTCATGTCCTACCTTTGACACATACTGACTTTGTGACCTTGGGCAAGTCACTTAATTATCTAGAACTATAAGCAACTCCCTAAGATTCAAGTTGTAGAAATGGTACTGGTCTGCACTGGTTGAGGGAATGCCCTCAAGAAGAAGGATGAATCCAGACCCTACCCTATTCTTTACCCTAACAAAAATTCAATTTAACAACAAAAAAAGTTTTCATTTTAATTTTTATTTCTAGCCATAGCATGTCTAGAAAACTTCAATCATCCATTTCCAGATACTTGCTGGATATATCATAGAAGCATAAATCCAGAGCTATAAACTACCTTGGAAGTCATCTAGTCCTTGTTCAAAGTCTAGCTAAAGTGTCAGAGCTAGGATATCACTCAGATCCAGTGACCAAGTTCATACTACAATATTACATACATACTACACATACTACAAACACATACAATACAATACACTATTCCCTACTAGGAGAACATAAGCTATTTGCGGCCAGAAGCTATCTTCGTTTTTGTATTTGTTGCTAATATATTGCAATATATAGGACATAAAGGACATGCTAAAGAAATGCATATCTAAAATTCAATTTATCCAAAATTGAACTTATTCGTTTAAAACTTGCCTCTTCCTCTCCCTTAACTTTTCTATTTCTGTTGATAACACCACCAATGTTTCAGTCACTCAGACTCAATACTTATATAACTATGAGCAAATCTCTGAGTCTCCATTTCCTCACCTAAAAAAGATTAAAATATTTGAACTCCTTGCCTCAGCGGGGCTGTGAAGAAAGCTGCTGTAAATCTTAAAGTACTCTATAAAATAAACTATAGCTATTGTCTTTTGACTTCATCATCTCCCTGCATCTAGTATGTAAACAAGCCATCACAATGTCTCGCATCCATTCCTTCATCCTTTCTATTCCAGTATAATTACCCTAGTTCAGGCATTTTCCTCATTACATATCATTTAGACCATTATAACAATCTTCTAATTCCTCTTGCCTCCAGTCTCTTCCCTCTTTAGTCCATCTCTTATGCTGCTGCCAAAGTAATCTTCCTAATGCAATACTCTGATTATCTTGTTCCTTTGCTCAAAAAGCTTCAGAGCCTCCCCACTGCCTACTGAAAAAGAATGCATTCCTGAGTATGATTTTAAAAACTCTTCTATAGCAGGGGTTCTTGACCATTTTTGTGTCATGGATCCCTTCAGCAATCTAGTAAAGCCTTTTTAAATGTATAAAATAAGACATATAGGATCATAAGGAAAATCAATTATATTAAAATACAGTTATCAAAATATTTTCTTAAAAAAACAAATTCATGGAACCAAGATTAAGTATCCCTACTTGTTCCAATTTACCTTTCTAGTACCATAACATCCTCTAACAAAACCTAATTATGTTCTCATCCAGCCCTCTCCAGTGATCAGAATTCTATCTTCCCACTCCTGGAATGCATTTTCCTTCTCAGCTACACCTCTACCTACTGAAATCCTTCCTGTCATTCAAATTCCAACTTGGGTGCCACCATGAAACATAATTTATCCATATGGAAGAAAATCTCTCTCCCAAACTTCTCACTTTACAAAATGGATCCTTTGGACTGAGTCTCTTTTATGGTTATCTGTGTACATTTCTTATCAGACTATAAATTATTTGAAGGGAAGGATTATATCCCTATTTGGTCTTTCTATCTACTACCTTGCACACAGTAGATATTTAACAAATGTCTGCTAAACTATGCTAAACATAGTTATGCATATAAACTTCATTTCCCCTAGAATACCTTGAGTTTCGTGGGGGCTGCAGGGTTGGGGGGAGACTCTTCCCTAACATCTTTGTATTGCCTTTCTCCTCCCCCCAAAAGTAAAGTGCCTTCCACATATTAAATATTCAAATATTTGTTGAGAAAGTGAAATATAGTAATATGCTGGTTTCCAATGTAACCTTCAGGTTTTTATGGAATGAAGCATATTTAATCTCTCAAAAAACAAATATAACATCCATACTTGTATAAGTCTTCAGAATTTCATAGAAAAATAAACTTTTTATCAAAAGCTTTGAAGCCTGTAAATAAGCATAGAAAAGCTGGTTCCTAATATAGAAAGAAGTAATTTAAATGGATAAAACTCTCATCAGAATTTCAAAGGGCAATTATAATATCAGGTGATAATTGGATATCTAACACTCAAGGAAATAAGAGCATAAAATCATAATATTTATAGTTATAAGGGACCTATGATATTATCTAGTCTACTACCTCACTAGACAGCTGAAGAAATTAAGAACCAGAGAGGTTAAGCGACTTCCTATAGTAATTCAGGAGAAGATAAAAGTCAGGACTTAAATCTGTAACCAGTGTTCTAGCCCTTTCTACCTTCAATTAAAATAAACTCTGGAGCCCTTCTTCCTCCCATTTACCCCTATTCTCTGATCTCTTTTTGGTTTCTTTTATTCGGTTTTCCCACATTTTACACGCACACAATTTTCTTCTATTTCTCCCTTTCTTCTTTCTCTAAATTTCTCTTATTTTCTCCACTTTCTCCTCTATTATCTGGTCATAATATGAATTGAAAGTGAATTTTATATTGTTTATTAAATTGTTTTACATTCTCTTCTCAAAAAATTGTGTTTACTATACATTATTTTTCTCTAAAAAATATTTTTAACTTACATGTAAGCCTGAAGTAATTTATTCTAAAAATAGTAATAGTTTTTACATTTACTTAGCAGTTTACCACTATAAATGCTTTACATATATTATCTCATTTGATCCTTCCAATAACCCTAACAGGCAGGGAGAGCAAATATTACTCACATTAGTATGAGGAAACAAACTCAGGTTAACTGTTTTGCATAAGGACAAGGAACCAGTAAATGGCAACATTGGAACCACACTTCATTTCTTCTAATCCAGAATTTATCAACAGTGCAGAGAAGAAGCCTCCAGAGGGCAGAGGGGCTCAGTCTCATGGAGCTGGCAGAAAACCAAAGAAACAAGGGTGCAGAGCGGAAAGAGAGCCAGGTTTGGCAGCAGGACAGAACCAAGGGTCTCTCCTGCCTGATCCAACCTGAAAGGTATGCAGATAAAGTTGAATTCTCTGGTATAAGGGAAAGATCCACAACCCCTCCCCCACCTACTGTGCTGAGACCTACGGTAGGAATCTAGCTAACTGGGATCTCAGGGTGAAGGCTGCAACCATGATGGAGTACCTTGGCACCAGCACATGAAGCTCGGGTTTTGACCTGGCAGCTGGCAGGGAGGTGGCCTGAAGAAAGGAGTAGAGAGGAGACAGAGGGTAACTAACTTCAACCTCCACACCTTCACTTTCACTTTCAGCTACTGCTGACAGCTGGGGAAGATCTGGTCTCAGGGCACATCAGTACAACTGGTGGACTCCATCAGTCTAATCCAATTTATCAGCTGAGCAGAGAAGAAGCCCCTTCAGGGAGAAAATCCCAAACTTTATTTGGGCAAATAAACAGAGGAGTAAGAAAACAGCCAATAAGGAGGGGGAAAGAAGGAAAAAATATGAGTAAACAACAGAAAAAGAAAAAAGTTACATTCGAGAGCTTATATGCAGGTAATGAGCAAAGAATAAATAGAACCCAAGAACCCCATGGAACACCAAGCAAAAACTCAGGAACTCCAGCAAACTGGACTCCGGCTCTGGAAGAACTCAAAACACAATTCAAAAAACAATTAAAAGAAGAGTTGAAGAAAATTGGGAAAAGAACTTAAAAAGCAAAATAGGTCATCTGGAAACAGAGGCACATGGACTTGAAAGCCAGAATTGACCAGCTTGAAAGCGAGGCAAAGAAAGTAAAAGATAAAAACAATGACCTATAAAGAAAAATAGATCAAAAGGAAAAGGAGGTTCAAAAAGTCAGGGATGAAATTCAGTCTTTAAAAATTAGAATCAAACAATTAGAAGCAAATGACTTCACAAGGCAGCAAGAATCTATAAAACAAAATCAAAAGAATGAAAAAATTGAGGAAAATTTGAAACATCTCATTGATAAAACAACAGACCTGGAAAACAGATCCAGGAGAGACAATCTAAGAATTATTGGACTACTAGAAAATCATGACCAAAGAAAAAGCCTGGACATTATTCTGCATGAAATTACTCATGAAAACTACCCTGGGGGCAGCTGGGTAGCTCAGTGGATTGAGAATCAGGCCTAGAGACAGAAGGTCCTAGGTTCAAATCTGGCCTCAGACACTTCCCAGCTGTGTGACCCTGGGCAAGTCACCTGACCTCCATTGCCCACCCTTACCACTCTTCCACCTATGAGCCAATACACAGAACTTAAGGGTTTAAAAAAAAACTACTCTGATATTCTTGAACAAGAGGGTAAGTAGAGACTAAAAGAGTCCACAGATCACCTCCTGCATTAAATCCCCAAATGACAACACCCAGGAATGTTATAGCCAAGTTCAAGAACTTTTAAACCAAGGAAAAGATATTATAAGCTGCTAAAAAAGAAACAATTCAGACATCAAGGAGCCACAGTCAAGATTACACAGGACCTGGCTGCATCCACACTGAAGGACCAGAAGGCATGGGATATAATATTCTGTAAAGCAAGGGAATTGGGCCTATAACCAAGAATCAACTATCCAGCAAAACTGACTATATCCTTACAGAGGAAAGTATGGTAATTTAATAAAGTAGAAGATTTTCAAGCATTCCTGAATGCAATTTCCAAGCAATTCCTAAAAAGACCGGGCTTAAACAGAAAATTTGATGCCCAAATACAGAACTCAAGAGAATCACCAAAAGGTAATTAAGAAAGGGGAAAAAAACTTAAGGGACCCAATAATTTCAAATTTTTTATATTTCTATATGAAAAGATGATATCAGTAACTTCTAAAAATTGTTATTATCATCAGAGTAGCTAGAAGCATACCTAGAGGTTGCAGTAATAAACTGTATAGGATTATATGTCATTTCTTCTAATCCACAGTAAAGTGATAAGCAAGTAGTCTATGATGATGGCAATGATCATTAATGATAACAATATAGTGTTTTGGATTTGCAAAGGATATATATATGTGTATATATATAAAATATATATATATAACTTCATCTATTCCTCACAACAGCCCCATGAAGAAGAGGCTGTGATCATCATCCCCATTTTACAGATGAGGAAACTTAGACCAAGACAGATTAAGTGACTCACCTAAAGTCACTCACACTAATAAATGACTGAGGTAGATCTGAACTCAGTACTCTTTGACACCAATTGTAGTACTCTTAACTATTAAGAGTCTAAAGGTTGGGAGCAGCTAGATGACTCAGTGTGTAGAGAGTCAAACCTAGAGACAGAAGGTCCTGGCTGGCCTCAGATACTTCCTGGCTATGTGACCCTGGGCAAGTCACTTAACCTTACTGCCTAACTCTTACTGCTCCTTCTGCCAATACAAAGTATTAGTTCAAAAAGAGAAAGTAAGGGTTTTTTTAAAAAAAGTCTAAAATGTTCTTATCCTAGTCCAAATAAAAATTTCAGTTGTTACTAATCTTAAGTAGCATGTCTTACCCATTTGAGCATTTAAAATATTCTCTTTATAGCAATAGATTAATAAAGGAAAAAATAATTTTCTCAGAAAGCATTTGGCTAGAAATGGATTATTTCCAGGACTGCTGTATACAGGAAAGGTACAAATCTGGTTTTAAAAGGCATTAATTCTATAGGACATAATAAATGCTTCCCTTATAAATGCATATCCTCATCCATAGTTACTCATAAATATACTTTAGGATATTCATACTATCTGCAAATAATAACTGGATCAGTAATAAAATGTAGCATTATACAGTGAAAAGAGTATTGAGTCTAGAGTCAAAGTACTTGAATTCAAATTCTAGCACTAACATTTACTAGCTGTGTGGTAATAGGCAACTCACAACCTCTCTGGGTCTCAGTTTTCTCACAAAGAAAATCAAAACAGGTCCTTCCACCTCCGGATCTATGTTCCTTTTATCCTCTAAGACATCTAACATTAGACATAATTATTAAGAGAGTTGAGAAACACTGTATTACAACCATTTTCCTCAAAATAGAATAACTAAAGCTGAATGATAAATTCTTTGTTAATGTTATTTTATTAAAGATAGAATAACAAAACTACTAGAGACATGATTCAAATCAAAAATAAAAACATTAAATTATAACTTAAATCACTAATCAGATGGATTATATTTAAATCACTGGTGAGGAAATGTCCATTTAATGAACTGTTTTCCTAATGAAAGATCATACTTATTTGCAATGACCTTAATACATAGTCTTCACAATTCAAACATCATTTTTTCAAAGACATAAATTTCGTAATACATTAAATTATTTGGGTTTTCTGAATTATTTTTCCTGCTCTACCTGAGAACTGAAAGATAGTGGGTTTTGGGTTTTTTTGTTTTGTTTTGTTTTGTTTTTACCAAAGGCAACTGAAGCAGAAAGATATGGAGTTTTTTAGAGGTGAACCATCTCCAATTAAAGGTACTAGTGATGGATATTTAAGACATCTGTTTACCATACCTCATCAGAATATAATCACCATAAATACATTTGTTTTTTAACAACATTTAAATGTTATTTAAAACAAGGTAGTATATTCTGATTATTTTTTTTCATTTAGGAACATAAAAAAATTTTAAATAAGTATGTTTGAATGCTTCCTATTATATTTCTAAATATGAAGTGTTTTTGTTTTGTTTTATTTTGTTTTACATTTTTAAACCCTTAACTTCTGTGTATTAGCTTCTAGGTGGAAGAGTGGTAAGGGTGGCCAATGCGGGTCAAGTGACTTGCCCAGGGTCACACAGCTGGGAAGTGTCTGAGGCCAAATTTGAACCTAGGACCTCCTGTCTCTAGGCCTGACTCTCAATCCACTGAGCTACCCAGCTGCCCCCTGAAGTGTTTTTAATAGATGTGGCAGAATATTGTTTTTCCATGTGAAATGATAATATGAAAATATCAGGAAGATGAAATGATTTAGAGCAAAATAAGCAGAACCAGAAGAATTTCAATATCCACAATAATGTAATGCTAACAAGTGGTAACATCATAACGGGTCAGAATTCCAAGCAAAGCGCTGACCAATCATGACTTCACCACTTGATGGTGAAACATACCTCTACCAATGAGCTTAGATGATAGATAACAGAGATAAAATGAAGTGTACATTTTTTTCAGACAAAAACTGATGTTTGTTTGATTATACAAATTTTTTGTAAATGAGGGTTCTCTTGTTAGAAGAGTAAAGTCAAGAGGAAGTCATAGTAATAGTAAAAAAAAAGGAAAAGGGAATCTATAACATATATGACTAGTTACACATGTGTATAAGTACGCTGAAGCTTCTTCCAGTTCCCAAGGCTATGATTTCATAATCCTATTCAAGCAGAGCAGTGTAGAGAAAAGAGCTTAGAATTAAAAAGACCTGAGTTCAAATTTGAGCTTGTTGTGTGACGTTTGATAAATTATTATTTAACAATAATTAAATATTTTAATAATAATATGGCATCAGTTTGTCCATAGAGACACTGATAAGATTCTATGATTCTTGGCTGAATTTAAGTAGTATCTATCTCCTCACTCATAGAATTTTAAAAAATCTGTCACTTCCCAAATGACCTCTAAATTCAAAATTAATTAGATCTAAAAATAAAAAGAATATATTCCTATTGAAAAAGTTATTGTCAAAACTGTGATGTAGAACAATTATTTCTAATTAAATCTAGATGCCTAACCACTGGATATCTCTAATGGTTCTCATCAAACCCCAAGTCTTTAACAATACCAACTCCAAACCTAGTCTTCAAATTCCTTTTTATAATGTTTTCCCACCCACAAACACTAAACATAAGAATTAGTCAGCTTAGTGTTTATTGACATATATCTAACAACCACAAAAACTTTAAGTAATCCTCATCACAGATGAGTACCCTTGATTCACACATGACTAAATTTCAAGAGACTTCCAAAGTACTATCTAATGGAAACAGACTGCCCTGGAGCTAGGTAAATAGCACTTAAGAATGGGGGAAATAAAATCCTCCCTAGTGAAAATTTAGCAGTTTAAGAGGAATGCCTGTAATTTTTTCAAGTCATTATGATAACCAAAGTGTAGGTGAAAAAAAAAGAAGGCATGGTCTACTGTTTCTACTCAATAAAAACATTCATATTGCCTTCTCAAAAGGCTTCAAAGCTTAATTCTTCCCTAAACAATTATCATATTTCTAAAGACAACTAAAAACTACCCAGACAAGTCACACTATCAAACTTTGGTGTGGTAGCAATGATGCTGAACTGTCACTCGAAAAGCATAAGATACAACAGAAGTATTATACTGTAAGGAAAAAAATACATCAGGTAAGCATATAAATCTTTTCTCAAAACAAAGGCAAGCCTTGCTTTTTCTGTATCTTAAAGTCAGGTGAGAAGTAGAATTGCAAAGTGGAAGAAACTTTCTATCATGAAACAAAGAAACAACCAATTTTCTATCATTTTTTTAAACTAAGAACAAGTTTAATACCTCTGGAATAATTTATGTTGGAAGAAAAAACTAAAAGGATGGCAAAAAGAAATTTGTAGGAAATTTGTTCTAGAACAACCTTGTTGGATAGAGTAATTAATGTCAGTGGAGATGGTGAGAGGTTTATAATCTAAGATTGACAGTGCTGATAAGGAAGAAGAATATAGCTAATAAATTAACAAAGTAACAAAGTAACAAGCATGTTACGAATTAAAGTTCAAATGCTTGTTATTGCCTATGTTAACCAGCCAATCTTAAGAAAAAGATATATTTTGTAAAGAATGGTTTTTTCTCATTAACTGGACTTAGAGGTGTGAATGCCAATAATAATTATTTTATCACTCATTTGTTCATTTATTCAACAAATATTTATCAAATGACTATCATGCCAAAGCTACAAGGAGGAGAAATAAGACATTTTCACAAATAAATATAATAAAATCCAACCTATTTAGGTAGTATGAGAGAAGTATTAAACCTATCTCTATAGAAGTCCAGAGGAGGGAAAGACAGTTGAGGTTCTGAGGATGACAGGATCTAGACAAATGAAGATTAGAGTAAGAGAAATAGAAAAGGAATTTCAGGAAAAGGAAATAAGAAACACAAGGGATGGGTGTGTGGGTAGGTATAGGTGTGTTCATGCATACGTGTGCATGTTAAAAGGAATAACAAGTAGTCCAGCTGAGTAAAAATACTGGAACATTAGTTTGGAACCAGATAATGGTAAGCCTTGATTGCCTAGAGGCTAAAAAAAAAAAAGCCATGTAATGCTTCTGAGCAAGGAAATGACATAATCTGAATTATGTTTTAATACTTTTTAAACCAATGGCTAAGGCCAGGATGGATAGTGGAAAGGAGAGAACAAAGGCAGAAGAAAATTAAGGGACTACCACAACAGTCCAAGTGAAAGGTAAGAATGAAGAAGCCTCAAAGGCAGAGACAGAGTAAAATAGTCTCTGTGCTCATTCAACATTAAGCTTTTATTTTAAAAAAACAGCTTTATGGATATAGGAATGTTTTACTCTGCATCTAGGAAGAGAATATCTACGCTACTTGCTGATCTCTCACATGTCATCTTGCCCTTCCCTGCTTTGTGTATATCCTCCCCCATATCTAAAATGGAATGTGATTTGTGTATCCTTTTAGGATAATGGTATATTCTATTTCTAAGGAGATATGAAAATCTAGATAAATTCCTATCTCTTTGTCTGTCCCTTGGTCAGAGGGAGAGAAAATAGATAGAAATGAGTATGTGAAAATATCATCCCCAAATCTATCACCCAACAAGGAGTTATCTCTGATAGTTGATGAATCTGAAATTGTTGAATGTGGTCAACAGGTTTCATTCAGAATGCACAGGTGAATGGGTGAGTGAATCCCAAATTTCTATTAGAATGTTAAAGGAAAGAATATACATTTTTCTTTAAGGATCATAAGACACCTAAGTAGTATGCATCTTAGAAAGGAAGTATCATCTAAAATAAGTCCTGCATCTGGCACTTACTACCTTTGTGACCTTTGACAAGTTACAACCTCCATGTGCCTCAGTTTCTTCAGTGAAATAACAGAATAGATGGTCTCTGAGATCACTTCCAATTCTAGATTTATGATTCTACTTAAAATTCAGTGTGTGGCTGGATAGTTTTAGTTTATATATTTTTTTCATTCCTTTTTGTATTTATTTCCAAATTAGTATATTCTCTTTTGGCTGGTAAATAAACACTAAGCAATAATCCATTTTAGTTGACTGGAGGGTGTGGTAGCCAGGGATAAAATGAGAAAGAGAACATGCATATCCAAATCCATAATCCAGTTTCTGTATTGGCAGAAGGATATAATTAAGGAAATGGTATAGTGGATTGCTGAATCCAGAAGAAAAATGTGGTTCAGAAACTAGGGCGGTCAACAGCTATGTCTTAAGTTGGAGTTCTGTGATGATCTATCTCTTTGTCCAGGACAATGATGCTATTAGAATGAATAAGTGGGGGCAGCTAGGTCGCTCAGTGGATAGAGAGCCAGGACTGGAGATGGGAGGTCCTAAATTCAAATCTGGACTCAGATATTTCCTAGATGTGTAGCCCTGGGGCAAATCACTTAATCCCAACTACCTAGCCCTTACCACTCTTTTGCCTTGGAACCAATACTTAGTATTAATTTTAATACAGAAGAGAAGGGTTTCAGGGAGAAAAAAAATGAACAACTGAAGAATGAGAAAACATTAAATGATAAAAATTCTGGGGTAGAAGGAAAAATTCTACAAGATGAAGTTTTGGGAGGGAGCTAGTATCCATAGGAAGCTGACAAGGACCAGATCTTTATTTTTAATTTTTATTTTTTTGCATAGAATCCTCTAATATCACCTTTGGCTGAAATCTTATCTTGTCCTTCCTATAATGTCCAGCTTAGGTGTTATCTTCATGAAGTCTTCCCTGATCTCCCAACTAGAAGTAATTCATTCCCTTCAACTTCCTCATGTCATTGTTTTCACTTCTTCTGTGCAGTCACTTGTATTTTGTCTCATAAAACAGCTAACTGCCTATTTCCCTTGTTAGATTATAAACTCCTTGAGGAGCAAAAATATCACTTTTCATCTTCATATCTCCAATATCTAACAAAGTGTTTAAAGCCTAAAAGTAAGTTTTCAACATTAGCTGAACTAAACTGACCACAGAAAAATAAGTTTTCTGAAGAATGAAAATGTACACTACTGAATAAGTAAATACTAACATGCATACTTAAGTTATTCTTGAAATATTCACATCCAGTTCAATACAACACATATTAAACACCTTATATACAGAGAACTACTAGGTACTGAGATAGATAAGAAAAATAAATAAGATATCCAATGCACTAAATGCATTCTTGATGAAAACATAAGTAAATAGGCAGACTTTTGACACCACAGCAACCAGAACATCAAAAAGCCTTCTCAATTAAATCTACATAGTGTAAAAGAGATAAGTTTAACCAATCAACCTGAAGGGAAAAAAGTAGATGAATGATACATATCAACCAGACTATGGCACAATTAGAAAAGAAAGTTTTTGCAGTTACTTACTTCATCAATATGTATATCACAGACAGGTAGTATTTCCTAGATGTGTAGCCCTGGGGCAAATCACTTAATCCCAACTACCTAGCCCTTACCACTCTTTTGCCTTGGAACCAATACTTAGTCAAAAATTGAGCAGTAAAAAGAAATTGGGCTTAACTGCATTTAAGAAATCGCTTGGTTCTTTTCATCATTATAAACTGTTCAGTGCTACAGAAGTCCACATTCTCCTGGGGATGCTATATAACTGGAAAGAATCAAAACCACAACTATCTAAAAGGGAATGGAATGCCCAGTAGTCATTAGTAAGCTATGAACATATTGCCAACAATGATTTGCACGCCAAAAGAAGGGTAAGAAAGTATCAAGGACAGGACCAACTTAAAAAAATAAAGAGATAGAGAAACTGGCTGATTACATGGAGAAAATGAGATAGAAAACCTGAATAGTAGAACACAGACATTATCAAAATATTAAAAGATTTAAAAGAAAGGTTCTAATATATTAACAAAATCTTTAAAAAGATATGGACATGAATTTTTCATGACAAGTGCCCACACATAAAATCATGCCTCACAAATATAACAAAATATAACTGTCTACAAAATATAAAAAGAAAACTTAAAATGTAGCAATAAATCATCACAATGTTTCATTTAAAAAATTATTTGTTGTAGAAACAGTATTGTCAAGGTTCAATATCTAACACTATTCTTCAGCAATTAGAATGCAATAGATCTAAGCCAGTATTACTTCTTTGGATTAGCTCTACATTGCTCTCATCCAAAATTAAACTGCCCATTTTCAGCATCTATGTGGCCCAATAAATCTGCCTCTATTATTCAAAATATATCCAAAATGACTCAAGAATCCACTCTCAGAAAATATTAAGGGAAATTTTGTGAGCTTAAAAAACTTGGTTGAGAATCTTCTGGTGACTAAAACTGCAAAAAATAAAAATGCAGCATCAGTTACTACCATAAGGAATGTAGTTCATGAGCTTTGTTTTTTGCACATCATTTTCTGAACTTTCAAGTTTTACACATATATTGTGCCAAGTACAAAGTTTTAATTCATTTCAGAAAATTTAGAAATTAAACCTTTATTCTTATTCCCTTGAAACGGAAGACACTCATTTTAGCCTTAGATACAGAGCTGGTGTTCCTCATTTTTCTCTAATGACCCTTAGAACCAATCTTTTGATCCAAAGTACATAATTTCCACAAAAATATGTATCTAAGGGACAGAGATCCATGTGATCAACTATTTTAACTCTACTAGGTATTTCAGAATAATAGTCAGCATGCGGATAGATTCTTTTTTGAAGGCAGAAAGAATTACTCAGATTTGTTAGAGTGACATATAAACATGCCAAGGCTCATTAATTCATGCATCCTATTAAAATATATAATCCTCTATAACTGGTTCAATCAGTAAGCCTATCTCAGAAAAACAAATTTGCTACTGAAATCAATAAACAGTCAATACTATTTTTTTCACATGAGGATAGATCAGCTATAATATAAATTTCTTTCTGACTTATCAACACAAAGCTTTTATGTTATATTAACTTTTTTTGTCTCTAATCAATGTACTAAACTATATTAAAAGGTAGGGTGGGAGTATTTAGAACCTTCTCTCCTTATGCTTCTTGAATGAACAGACGGTGAAAGGAATAAATTTTGGATGACAAAACTAAAGTGATTAGAATTTTTAGGAAAAACATCTTTCTTGATGATTGTTATCAATATATTTTAATAAATTTCAACCCAAAAAAGTTATTCACTTGTATAGCTGAAAACTTTAAAATGAAATGCTATGTTATCAAAGTTAATCTAAAATATTTTATTTAATCTCTCAAGGTCCTCTAAGCAGATAAATAGGATTGACAACAACATTGCCAATAAAATTAAGTTTTTAGAAACAAACTGGAAACCATCTACTGTGCCTGAACAGAAAGACTGTTTAAAAACAGATGAAAAAGAAAGGAAAGAAAGATGGAAAGATGGAAGGAAGGAAGGAAGGAAGGAAGGAAGGAAGGAAGGAAGGAAGGAAGATCAGAGAGCTTTTGAAATTTTTTTTTAATTTCCTAAAATTGATTCTATTTGTGCTTGGAGCTTAAGAGAGATTTTTTACATATCTTCTAATTGCTAAACAGTTTCAAGTATCCCAGCAAATTTCTAAAATGTGACAGATTCAAAAACATTTAGACTATAGTACTGTGCATATTTATTGCTTGATTATATTATTCAGTGAGTATGAATTATATAGCTGGTGTTTTATTACTCCCCTCCAAAAAAACTGACCAATATATGAAAACTCCTAAACTAATATGAAAGACTTTCAAATAATTTTTTCTCACTAGAAGCAAATTTGAGGATTATTCTTTTCAATTTATAAGGTTCTAAAAATCAGGTACCCTTTAAAACAGAACTAGCCAATGAAGACAGAAGCATTATTATTAAATGTAAACAAAAGCTCTCTTTTCTGCTCTTTCTTGGTATTCAGTGAACATCTTCACCAAAAAGTACATCCTTTATATTTCTGAATTGTGTTTACAAACACAGCTTTGTATTATAAATACAAAAATACAAAGCATCTATTCAGAATACAAAATTCCCAATTATCTCATCTTGGAAATACAGAATAAAAACAAACCTGTCCCCCCCCCAAACTGTGACCACACATGAGAGCACCAAAAGGAATCTTACATTGTCAAATTGGCCTCTTGCAACTTTGCAAGTTTTTACAACCAATAAAAAGTTACTCTTTGGTATAAAATGTCATTTCATCAGCCTCCTCTAGAACATGTTCCACATATTTCAGGGGTAAGCTATATGACTCTGAGAGTATATAAGAGGATATAGTAGCAGCCAATAAATCAGATAAAATGGCTTTAAGTCAAAGAGAATCTCACAATGGAGCGATTTTTGTTCTGAGGAAGATTACAGAGATATGAGAATTTTTGTATCAACTTTATCACGTCTGCCACTAGATGTAGCCCTGAATCTCTCCTGGGGGAAAAAAAGCTTTTTAACTTTCTACTGATGTTTTCCCTGTAGGATTTTTCCCAGTTCAAAATATAACAATAACATTTTAGTTCTAATTCACATCAAAGGGGCCAGCCTAAGACCCCTTCATTAAAAAAAGATATATATATATATATGTATAAATATGTACACACATATATGTTAGTCAATGGATACAATATCTAGACATGTACTTTTTACTTCAAAAAGAATAACTTAGTTTCCAGTATAAACAAAAGTTTTTTAAAAAGGTATACTTTTTACCTTCGGTGCCAAGACTCCGAGCAAACAGAATAATTTTATCCATGGCATAATGGAAAGAATGATAAATTTTGGGAGGTATGTTGGAATCCATGTTGGAAAGACGGCTCTGTTATTAATTTACTCCCTATGTAAATGTGAACAAGTCATCATTCATTTTTCTGGTCCTTCTTGAGGAACATACTATTTCATTATTGTCTTTGCTTTCCCAGCATCTAGCATACTATCTGATATATAAGTGCTTAATTGACCAGCAAAAGGGAATCCAATCTCTAATACTGTATGACTTTAACCTCCCTGGACCTTGGTTTCCTCATTTGTAAAGTAAAATGAACAAGTTAGCCTAGATGATTTCTAAGGTTCCTTTCAATTCTAAGTCTATAACTTTATGATAACTATAACTTTACCATAGCTGCCAAAAAAGGATCTAAAGTATCCCATATCAGCAGGTGATAGAAAGGCAGCTGCTTGGGTTTTGTAGAATCTATTAAATGCACATACAATCTTGCTGACTTTGTCCACTTGACCACCACCTGTTCACCTAAGCATGATTTTTAACTGCAGTTACTAGAGATATGAAGATTCTTACAACAGAATCTAGAGAGTTGATGCTATATTCTAAAGGAAAATTCAGGCATCACTTCTATTAGACTGAGATACAGATGCAAGTCACACTAATGTCCTAAAGCAACCTCTAGCCAACAGTGTCACAGTCATCATTACTGTTCACTAAAGCAGAAATAAACACCAGCAATCTCAGGGGACCAAGTCTAGTTCTCAAAAAAGAAATCGAGTCTAGTACATACAAAATGAAAATGCTATGCAAAGCACAGTAGATCCAGATGGTCTACAAATTGAACAAGAAGTAGAATATATGTACCTTAGTCACCAACTCTAGCAAAACAGCAACATGGACAGAGATTGACCAAGATGATGCTAAATCACATAATCTTGAAGTCAACCAACATGCAAAGGACAGCATAACCTGTAAAAGAAAAAAAAACCTCTCTGCAAGACATGACAAACTAAGACTCTACAGAAAGTGAGAGTTCTACTGGACAATTCGATGATGTGAAAGACTAGACAGATCACATAGCAACAATGATCAACAAGAGACTTACTACTAACAAAGTGAAATCCCAAAAGACCACGAATGACCAATAGAAAAAGTAAACATTGAACAGAGCAAGTCAACAATCTAACAATTGGAACAAAGATGGAAACAACAAATATAATTATGGTACATGATTGTGTCTGCCCATATATACTAGTAAACGATGGCAAGTTCAAATATGAATGCAAGCAAAAAGCTAAACTACATGGTACTGGCAAGTGGCAAGCCTGGTAGGAATTCAAGGGGAGAGGAGAAAAGAGAAACACGATTCAGAATCAAGTTACAGACCATATTGGTTGGTCATCCTGCCAACCTCCCATCCACACACTCTGCATCTAGATAAAAGAGAGAGCCCGCTGTTGAACAATTGTAGTTAAGTTATTCTTTAGGCTGAACTGATCTCTCTACCTGCAATTACCTAGTTGGTACAATTCTATTTCTTCCATATAAGTGTTCTTTCAACATTTGAAGACATTTTCAAATGAGGCTGACAAACCTAAATCTCTTTATAAATATCAACTGAGGGGCAGCTGGGTAGCTCCGTGGAGTGAGAGCCAGGCCTAGAGACAGGAGGTCCTAGGTTCAAACCCGGCCTCAGCCATTTCCCAACTGTGTGACCCTGGGCAAGTCACTTGACCCCCATTGCCCACCCTTACCAATCTTCCACCTATGGGATAATACACCGAAGTACAAGGGTTTAAAAAAAAATATCAACTGATATTCTATTATTGTTGTTAAAGGCTAAAGTACATGGTATGGGACGTGAACTATTTCTTTGAATAGTTGAGTGGGAATGGATTAATTTGGGAGGGAGGACATTCTAGGCTATGAGAATGGCAATAAAGAATGTAACGGGAACAGTTAAAATTTTTTAAGTGTCTTTTCTAAAGATAATAAAGGCTGCTTCAAGACAAACCATGTGTGCCCTCATTTAGATTTACATCAGTACAGGTGCAATTCCAACTGCTCATTTTGCTGCTACTGAGGGGCAATAAGAAACCACAGGCAAATGTATATCACTGTTTATTCTCTATTTCCTCTGAGATGAAAACAACACTCACCAACTTCCTACAAGTACTATGAGGTAGACAGCAAATGTTTATAACATTACCTTTATCATTTTGCTTTTCCTCCCATTCTTAAGTCACTCACTGGACAAAGTCCTACTGCTACTATAACATGTTCTGCAAATCTTTTGGCAGAATTAAACCATAAGTAAATGAAGGCAAATCTATAAAGCTGATAATCATAGTACTATCCCTAGGCCTAAAAAGAAAGCTTGGGTATATGAATCGAAGAAAGACCCTGTCTGTATATACTGTGCTAAGTTCCTCCAGGAAAGCCTCTCAAGACCAGAGATTTTTACTGTATATTTAAATTATTCAATATTGTACCTGGGTTCCTGAAACAATGGTCCTAGGGACCACGGTAAATGGGCTTGTGTGGCAGCCAGGACAGTCAGGTCTGCCACTCAGATTCTACAACTGTCTAGTTAAGTACATGCACAAACCTATTTCACTGTTACCTATACATTATACATTAAGCAGCAGCAAAGCTATAAGAACTATAGACTCCAAGGATATTTTTCATTCTTAACAAAATAAAACTTGTTTTAGTCAGGATATCATGAAAAGTCCTCATTCCTTCACCAGGGCCATTTTTAAAAGCTATAAAATCCATTAAGAGAATGATGCCATATTTACCAATAAGTAGAATGTATCCATTTCCTAATGAATCATATTATCTCTTTTTCTTACTGAAGGTAAGTGAGATAGGGAAGGTTTTTCCAATCCATTTTTTTTATCAGGCCAATAGTTTTGCTCCAGAGAGAGCATTGAGCTATGTTTGGATCTATTTGTTAAGCTAGTTATTAGAATTTTTAACAAGGATCTTTTTAAAAAGCTCCATCCCCCTAAAGAAACCTCCAAGTTTTCTACATCTATAGATAATCAACCCAAAGAAAAATCAGAATATATCTTACCACAAAAGATCAAAGAAGCTAAATTCACTCAAAATCAGTCCTTAATGGCTTAATATGACAGAAAAGGAAAATGATAAATGTTGAAGGGAATGTGTGAAAATTGAGACATTAATGCACTATTGGTGGAATGGTGAACTGATCCAACCATGCTAGAGAGCAATTTGGAACTATGCCCAAAAGGCTATAAAACTGTGCATACCATTTGATCCAGCAATACGAGCAGTACTAGGTCTGTATTCCAAATAGATTTTTTAAAGGGGAGGACCTATTTGTACAAAAATTTTGTAGCAGCTATTTTTGTAGTGGAAAAAAATTGGAAATTGAGGGAATGGCTAAACAAGTTTTGGTATATGATTGTAATGGAATACTACTGTGTTATAAAAAATGACAAGTTCAGAAAAACCTGGACTTGCATGAACTGATGCAAAGTAATGTGAACACAGCCAGGAGAACATTGTACACAGTAAGAGCAATATTGTACAATGTTAAACTGGGAATGATTTAGTTATTCTCAACAATACAAAGATCCAAGAAAACTCACGACCAAAAAAAAAAAAATGCTATCTACCTCCAGAGAAAGAACTGATGGAATCTGAATAAAAATCAAAGGATATTATTTTTTAACTTTATTTTCTTCATTGACTTATGTATATATGTACGAATCTTCTTTCACAGCATGACCAGTGTGGAAATGTTTTGCATAAATCACACAAATATAACTAGATCAAATTGTTTTCTGTCTTAGCTAAAGAAGGAGGAAGGGGAAAGGAGGGAGGAAAAGAGGTTTAGAACTCAAAATGTTAGAAAACAATGTAAAAATCATTTTTGCATGTAACTAGAAAAAAATAAAATGTAATAAAAAATTTAATTCTTAAATCAATTTGTAGGGATAGACTAGGCAAATAATATCAAAGAAATACAGCTGTAAAAGTTTGTTCCTCAAGACTAAGTTTATTTCAGTGAGTACTTCTTGAATTATGTATGTATTAGTAATAATAACTAGCATTTTCAGGTTTGCAAAATAATTTAAAATATTATTTCACTTCATTCTTAAAACAACCTTGGAAAATAGAAAGTAGAAGATATTATTATCCTCATTGTAGAGATAAGGAATCTGAGATAGGAAAAGGTTAAATGACTTATCCAGGATCACAAATTAGTAAGCAATTCAGGCAGGATTTGAACTCAAGCCTTTTTCTCTCCAGGTCCAGCACTCTACCCACTGCACCACTTAACTGCCTCATATATGTGATATTATTTGTATAGGGAACTCCCAGATGAGAAAACTCCCTCTATCAATACAACTAGGTCTTGATTAGTATAAATGATTAATTCCATGAAGTAGCTGAATTATTATGAATTTCATTCCACACAGAGTAGCAGCCTTCTGACCAATTCCTTCTATCAACCTCATTGAATCAGGAAAGAGGCTTCTCTTTGCCCTGAATGGCAATGAGTTAAATATGCCACAACTTTTGAAAGACCGGTATTAAAAATGGAAGGAGTTTCTACAATGAGGACACCTATAACTTTCTTTTCATGATTAGTTTCTTCCTGACAGCACTAGATAAGTTTCAAATCTCCAGCACCACTTATGATCAGCCCATCCCTATGTCATTATGTTCAAAGTAAGACTTGCATTTTTTGTGCCTTCCAGTTGTACAATCTGCACTCTTATTTATCCCACAACAACCTCAAAACAGCAACATATGCCCCTAGGACCATGAAGCTTGATTACTGTAATTCCCTCCTAGCAGGGCACCCCACAGTGCACCTCCACTGCTTACAGCTTGTGCCGAAGGCAGCAGCACATTTGCTCATTGATTTGAGCAACCGTGATCATATTAAGTCCAACCTGTGTTCTCTACATTAGCCTCCAATGAAGTGGTGGATTGATTTTAAGTTGGCCCTGCTGGTTTTTAAAACCCTTAATGGCTCACTGGCAAACTATATGAAGCAAATAAGCCCAAGCAACACTCAAGACCATGTCCCTCAGGCTCATTCTTATAGATAGATAACCTGCTCAATGATTTAGACAGTCCTTTATTCAGACCTCCACAACACCAAAGGAACCCCCCATTGTCAAGATCCAATCACCTTCCTTAAGTTAAGAACAAAGTCTACAAAACACTTCAGATCAATCTCTTCTACTTCTAATCACAAAGCAAAAATGTCTTTCAAAGTTATCATTGTTTTGCTGTTTAAAAGTCTAATTGAGATTAGATTTGAGTTTTTCTTACTTGTCTTTATTTATGATTATTTTCACCAACAAGCTCCTCTTCTTTTGAAACATTCTAGATTTAGTCATAATTAAGCATTCATTTCTAATCTGTTTTTATTTTTAGCATGTAAACTTGGACTTCTTCTCTACCTCATGTAGAAGCCTGAATGGGTCAAATATAACCTTTATGAATATATACTTTAAAACTTTCTTAACATGAATTGTCACCAATAGCTATATCTCTCTTCTTGATGGAGTCCATTTTCCTATCAAGACAATGGAATTTAATCTACAAAAGCGTGATAATGGGGAAAGCTTCTGATGTAGAAATATAAAATTAGGGGGCAGCTTGGTAGCTCAGTGGATTGAGAGTCAGGCCTAGAGACAGGAGGTCCTGAGTTCAAATCTGACCTCAAACATTTCCCAGCTGTGTGACCCTGGGCAAATCACTTGACCCCCATTGCCTAGCCCTTACCACTCTTCTGCCTTGGAGCCAATACACAGTATTGTCTCCAAGATGGAAGGTAAGGGTTTAAAAAAAAAAAAAGAAATAGTAAAGTTAGTCTCAACGCCATTAGTAAAGAAGACATTCAGGGGCAGTTAGGTGGCTCAGTGGATAAAGAGCCAGGCCTGGAGATGGGAGATCTTGGATTCAAATTTGGCCTCAGACAATGAATAAGATAATGAGGTATTTTTCACTCTTGGAAATTCTTTCTAGTTTTATCAATTCATGCCCCTCCAACATGCAATAAGCTCTGACCAAAATGAACTATATATCTCGTTCCCCAGAACACACCTATGCTTATCAGCTTCTGTGTTTTGTCCCTTCTCTAGGTCTAAATGTTCCTCCTCTGAATCTATTGAATTCCTACCCATCTTGTCAAACCCAATTCAAATGTACCTTCAACAGAAAGTCATTACAAATCCTGCTAGTCTTACTCCATACTCTGTCAGCACTCATTTTTCTTTCTCAGACCTCAAACACCATTTTTACATCTCTTATGCCCTTTTATTTCATTTGTACATTACAATAATCGACACAGGGATCTTAACCACCTACTATAAAATAAACGCAATGAGAGAAGAGGATCTTAACTAAAATCTTTGATATTAAAACCTAACATCATGATCTGGACACAACATGAATTTAACCAAAATCTGCTTAATTGATTAGAATTCAGCAAGAAGCACTGGAATCCATGTAGTACTAGAATACTCCAAGAACCAAAACAAAATACTCTGAGAAGACAGAGAACACAAATGCTAAGAATAAGAGTAACAAAGGCCCTTCCTATCCCCACCACTGCAATATTGTACTTCAGTTCTGTCTTTATTTTATATAATCCAGCTCTTTTTCAGGGAACCACAGGTTTTCTGCAAATAATTAAAAGAAAACAGAAGGGAAATCTTCCTAATTAATCCATATGGCCAGAAGTACCTATTTGGCTAGATGGCACAAGAGTGATATAGTCCTTAGCCTAGAGTCAGGAAGACAGATCTTTCTGAGTTCAGACATTTACTATCTGTGTAACCCTGGGCAAGTCATTAAACCCTGCTTGCCTCAGTTTCCTAATCTATAAAGTGAGCTATATAAGGAAACTACAAATCCCTCTAGTATATCTGCTAAAAAAAACCCCAAATGGGGTCACAGAGTCAGACATGACTCAAAAATGACTCAGCAACAACAAATTTATTTAGCTTAGTTTTCCATATTGTACTGGGGACCACCTATACCCATTAGCCAAAAAGAGTATTCGTTATAGCCTGCCCTCCTGCCTGCACCTATAGATTTTCCCCATCTTCTAATCTTACATTATCTGCAAAGCAACTTGGGTCCCAATGTGAACTCTAGTATATACTGCAAAAGCCTCAGTTATCAGTAAGTGAAATGTAAGTATTACTGGAGTCCATGAAATCAGTTATTTGCATTCTCTCCACTCAGACTACAAGTAAGGATAACAAACAAGTATTACAGCCTTATAACAAGACAATGTAACTGTTTATTGAGGCACCTCCCAAAAAGAGTGAAGAAATCAAGCTTGCCACTCTGTACCTTCAAATCCCTTAACTATGAAACAATATAATATCTGCAAGTCATTTAAGAAAGGTGGGAGGAGATAATATATATGGTTAATGCTAATCTACTGACCATCAAATTTCTTAATTTTCCTCTAATACCAATTTTCCTTTAGTCTTTAAATAATACATGCATGAGTGGAAAATAAAATGTTTCATAGTCTTATTTTATTACCTTATCCCCAAGGAAGAATGATTTTTCCCCTTAATGTAACTAGAATAGAATGTAACAACAACATAGAAAGTAACAGTAAAATCTCTCTCAACAATATTGACTTCTAGCTTTAAAGCAGTTTCTAGAAGTTAAAGAGTTCAATCACATGTAAGGATATGAAAGAAGTTCATGAATTCTTTTCTATAGATTGGGAGAAGGGTGGTATTTATATAAAAACCAATTCACATCAAATACAGGTTTCCACATCCAAAGAAATACCTTTGATCCAAACTCCAAAGTCCTAAGTTTTTCCCTGAATCCAACTTTCTTTCATTGACTACTACCTCTAATGACAGAATGTATTGTGAGAATATCACAAAGCTCTGTTCTAGAGTACTTACTCATTCACCTCACTCTTACTATATTCTGTAAGTAAAAGTTTTCTAAAATCTGTAATTCTAGCTTTAACTTCTCACACCAAAAGATATATCTATCATCTAAAATTTAGCACTGAACTCACAATTGCCTCCCAACGATACCACTTTTCCTTTGATATACTAGGTTTGGCAAGACTGTCTCCCTTCCTTCCCCAATAACATTCTATCAATCACTAAATACTGCCAATTTTCTTTCTTACACGTCCTTCCTTTCCACTTCCACAACTAATAGCCTCATTTAGGCCCTCAAGAATGCAACAGAATTTAGGGACATCTTCACTTCTACGGAGGAGAAAAATCTTCAGAAACACATCTTATAAATATCCGATTTCCAAGATTCATAAACACATAAAAGCTAGAGCTACCACCCAGTAGTTAAGCCTGCAAAAAGTTGTAACATTTTCAAAAAAGGAAATGCAAACTAATAGCAACCAATTGGAAAAATTCTCTAAGCACTAATCATAATCTAAATAAAAATTATGACAACTGATGGTTTACTTTGCACCCAGCAATTTAATAAAGAAGACAAAAAGCAGAAATAATCAGTGTTGGAGAAGTTGTGGGAAATCGGGCAAAATAATACATTGTTGGTAAAACTGCAAACTAGTTTAACTGTTCTGGAAAACAATTTAGAGTTATGCAGGAAAAAGTATTAACTTTTCATACCATTTAAGCCAGCACTCCTATTGATAATTTGCCCAGAGAATGTCAAGGATAAAAAGAAATATCCCAGGTAACCCAAAATATTCATAGCAGCACTTTTTGTTATAGCATGTACATTTCTGGCAGAATAGAAGCCCCTTCCTTCAAAGAAGAGACTTCTTCCTTCTTGTCTCACAGTGCTTAGCACAGTCAGGGCTTTAAAAATACTTGTTAATTGATTTTTTTTTATTTTAAAGCCTTAACTTCTGTGTATTGACTTATAGGTGGAAGATTGGTAAGGGTAGGCAATGGGGTCAAGTGAATTGCCCAGGGTCACACAGCTGGGAAGTGTCTGAGGCCGGATTTGAACCTAGGACCTCCTGTCTCTAGGCCTGGCTCTCAATCCACTGAGCTACCCAGCTACCCCCTGTTAATTGATATTTTAAAAAATCAGTATCCATAAGTTGGAAAAGAAGAGGACAAACAGAATTCATATTACTGCAGTGAAACATTATGATACTGAATGGAAAATGGATATAAATAAGGGAAGACTTCCACTGACTGATGTAGAGAGAAATAGAGCCAAGAAAACAATAAGCACTATAACTACAATAAAACTTGAAAAAACAACACACAAAGCAACTGAATTTGTATTAAGAGTCAGGCCCAGAGATGGGAAGTGCTGGGTTCAAATCTGGCCTCAGACACATACTAGCTGCGTGACCCTGGGCAAGTTTCTAAACCTCCATTGCCAAGCCCTTACCACTCTTCTGCCTTGGAACCATACACAGTATTGACTCTAAGGTGGAAGGTAAGGTTTGTTGTTTTTTTTTTATTCAATGCTCAAAATCAATTCTAGAAGACAGATAATGAACTGCTGTTCCTCCTCTCAGTGGACATAGGAAAAGATTAAGGATGAGGAATGTGGCAGAAGAGAATGCTATATTAGCTGGTTTTCTTGAATATTTTTTATTTTTACAAAGGAAAGTTGAAGGGGCAAATGAAGGGTATTACTGGAGAACTGGAAGCTTGCCAGTTTGTTTCTTTATTTTACTCATATGTATTTCTTTACTACAAGAATTTCTAGAGGAGCTAACAAGAACTCCCTTTCTCCAGTCTGTTTCCATCTCAGTCCATCCTCTGCTCTGAAGTCAAAGTGATCTTCCTTCACAGATATGACCATGTAATGCCTCCACCACTACTATTCAATAAAATCCAGTGATTCCCTATCACCTCCAGGATCAAATATAAAATTTTCTGTTTGGCATTCAAAGCCTTCATAATCTGACCCTCTCCTACTTTGCCAGTCTTACACCTTATTTCCCACCATGTAGTCCAGTGACACCGACTTCCTTACTGTTCCTTGCACAAGACACTCCCATCTCCTGGCTCTGTGCATTTTCACTGGCTCTCTATACTCCATGCCTGGAACTCTCTCCCTGCTGGTTTGCATTTTTTGCCCTCACTGGTTTCCTTCAAGTTACAGGGGAAAATCCCACTTTCTAATGGAAGCCTTCCAGTCTCCCTAAATACTGATACCTTCCCCCTGTGAATTATCTTCAATTTGTTCTGTATGTATATATAGACATATCTATATCCATAAATAGATTGATGTCTCCACCGTGAGCTCCTTAACAGCAGGGACTATCTTTAGCATTTCTCTTAAACCACAGCTCTTAATAAAATGCTTGGAACATAATAGGGGCTTAATAAATGCTTGCTGACTGGCTTGTCAATTGACTGAAAATTTTAAAACATCAATAAAAATTTCATCTCAATATATAGCGACTAGAACAGTGTTCCTCTAACACCTTATATCACTTGCTACTACTCAAAGATTTTCTTTCCCACCAGTTTACTGGCTTTCCCTGTCCCACTAACAATTTAATTTCTTATTATTCTCCTATACATAATGGAAAAGCTGGAGTCAAGCTAAACTTCCTGTCACCCCCTAACACAAAGATGTCTATTTCTACCTCCATGCTCTACCAAATGCTATTCCTCATACCTAGAATCTCCTGTCCTCTACAAAAATCCAGTAAATTTAACTAATTCAAAATTCACTTGCTCCAGAAACCTTGCCATGACTGATTTCCATCCAGCTTTCCCATTCTGTCCTTGCATTCAGTATTTGAAGTGTAGAACTATATTAATTTGTGTTGGAACTGTATTATTTGGTATAACTGCAACATAGTTGGAAAATGGAATATAGTTGGAATAGCCAGAATTATATATATATTATATTGGAACTATATTTACGTGGAACTATATATTAATTCTATGTGGCTCTATAAAATCAATCCAGTATTTAGTAGGTTCCTATTATGTGCTAGGAACTACAGAAATATTATTAAGTTTCTTTGGGTCTTTACATTCTTCCTCCTCTACATAATCTACTCAAAGGATAGGGAAAATTTTTGGTGGTGGTTTTTGTTGTTTTTTTTTAATCCTCCTACAGCTCCAAGAACAGTATTCTGCACACAGTTAATATTCACTAAATGTTGCTAGTAGACAGACCAGACAGATGAATAAAAATCTTTTAGTTAAAAAAGAGTAGCATTTTCTGAACTGTAATGTTTTTAAACATGCTTTTCCCTTTTCATTTCACTCTCTATAGTACTAAAGCATTAGGTTAAATTTTAACTTTCCCATCCTGACAAACATAATACAAATAGCAACTGAAATGCAGTCACGTCAGCTGAGAAGGAAAAAAATGGCATCCTAACACATTACTGAAGTTTTATAATTTCATCAAAAAACCTGTAAGAGACTATGAGTCATCACTAAAACAAGGGTTAAATCATCAAAATATGAGGTATCTAATAACAGTTCCAAGTAATGTTAACAAAGTCAGAAATGAAACACAAGTATCTATACTTAACAGTTGTGCTAATTGTCCACTTCATTTAAATCTAAATTCTTATCATATAATTCTATTTAAATCAAAAGGTCATCCACCTTCCCCATCTATTCCATTATAAGAAATAGTTTTGTCTGATCAGATTTGAAAAAATGCAAATTACAATGGATATTAAAGGAAAATTCTGTATTCCAAAATTACTTTATAATTGCAATTTCTTAAACCATGAAATAATGAATTTTGTCTTAAGCCAAAAATAAAACTATAAAAACCCAACCATGAGTATACTTTTAAAAAAATAGTGTGGCCAAAAAAAAATCATACTTTAGATCCATTAGACAGGATTACCATTTAAAGTTATACTGAAGTTAATCATTTGTGAAACTAAGAATCCATCTATAGTATTAATAAAATTACCCCTAACTTATCTACTTTTTAAGTTCTAATTTTTATATACGTATTTGTTTTTTAAGGCAGGCACACCTGCACCATATGCCTGCATGAAAATGGACCTACTTTATATCAGCCATTTAACACCAGACCAGCAAATCAATCATTCTTGTCTTAGTCTTCAGTATAATTCTGTTATTCTTTCCATGACTCACACAAATGACATGTTACTATATAAAGTGTGACATAAATCTCAATATGAACAGGTAAACAGCATGCCTAACTCATCACTCTAAAAAATAACCATAAACAAAAGTACCAAGCCTGGTTCATCCTCAGTTTTAAAAGATCAGCTTATGCTTGCACAATGCTTAAATGAATTATGACAATGGTGAAATGTTGGTTGTTACTTCCTTAATTAAGGATTTTACTAAAATGCTTATACAACTTTGTCACCATTCTAATGGTTTATTGAATTTGGAAAGGAAAAGAAGAGAAACCAATTTTATCATCACTAATTTAAGATCTCTTTTATGGACATGATCTTTAGCAAATATACACTTTTATGAAAGCCCAGAATCTTTTTTTTAATCTATTATTTTAAATTTTTACTTTAAAGTTGTAGTAGTTGAAAGTAAGACAAAAGATTTTAATATTCTTAAAAATTAAAGAGAAAGTATACTGTTCATCATGTTAGAGAAATTCATGACGCAACTTACAAAAAGAATAAGAAATAAGGAAAAACACAAAATAGTGTTTGACTGTTATACAAGAATAATATTTGGAAAAAGAAAAGCTAACCTTTCATTGGTTTTACAAGACTTTCACTTTCAGTATAGAAATATTCATGAGAAGCTATATACTCAGCGTTTTAGGGAATCCTTTTTGAAAAACATATTTCCTATTAACATATGATCCTAAATAGAAGTCCTAGATAAATGTGATTTTTTTCCTCTCTAAATTCACTTATGTTACTTTTTTCTCAAAAACTAAACAATAACATTTTTTCAAATATGATTTACTTTGTAACTGCTGAATCTACTAAAAAATAAGCTGAGGTTACAACACAGAATTTAAACCTAAGAGATCTCAGAAATTAAACACCTATACTATTTTCTTTCTATCCATTATTTCAACAAACTCTTTCTGTAAAGACAGAATCCTACAAAATAGTTAATATAAGTTAATTTTCCTTCATTCCTATAGAGTGGGTCATATTTATGTCAAGGTCACCTTAATAACATCTGA
This sequence comes from Gracilinanus agilis, assembly GCF_016433145.1. Lineage (NCBI taxonomy): Eukaryota > Metazoa > Chordata > Mammalia > Didelphimorphia > Didelphidae > Gracilinanus > Gracilinanus agilis. The sequence continues at coordinate 560,081,699 of NC_058131.1, read as the reverse complement.
CTCCGTATATTTTATTATATCTACATGCAACACAATACTAAATAGACAAGATCACTATCTCCACATATGTACAATACTAAAGTGAATTAACTCCTAGATATCGCCAAAAGTGAGATTTAACACTGCATTAAAATTATAAGTAATGATAAAGTATGTAATAACCCTTTCCCAAAGTGATTTCTGATAATGTGGCAGCTGTCATATGAGTAATGATATTTTACTTTGTTAATTAGATCAAAGTCAATATCAAGAATTATAGCATCCACCGTATAAATTTAAAATGCTATATTTTTTAAAAACTTCTTTAAGAAGGTAAAAATCATTGTTTCAAAACAGGATAAAATATTCATCACTGGGATCTAAATTGTACAATAATTGATCCTTATCAGCGACAGATTTTATCTTTTACATGGAATTTTATTCCTTTGACAACACAATTATTATTTGGTACTGAAGAAACACCTCTTCAAACATTTTATTCTGCAACTGTAAAAAGTTAATGTTTTTAATATAATGATTAAGATAAAATTACAAAATATCTCCAGAAATCTTGGTAGGTGATTGTTTCAAAATGTGGATGCTCTATACAAATGAAAAAGCAACAATACCAACTCCTTCTAAATATTCCCTTTAAATATATTCAGAAAAGAATTTTGCAAATTCTTACATTGTGTCTGCCAACCAACTTGTGATATAAAATATTGTCAACATCTTTCATTTACAAAATTTGAACCTCTTCACATTAATAAGATTTACTTAAATTAAGATGCCTCTGGATTGCATAACATACTGAGCAAAAGAGGAAAAAACTTCTATACCCATTCACAGGATAGATATGTTAAGGGTCAAAAGTTGGGTCTGCAGTTAAAACACATGGAAATCAGTACTCTTAAGCCAGAATCCTCTGCCCCAAAGTATTAGCTAATGCTTTGAGTACTTTTACCACAAAGAAATAACTTCAGATTTTACATATATATAAGTAATTGGGAGATAAATTACCCATCTCAACATGCCCCAATATCCTTTTACTTCAAATTAAATGTATACATGAAAATTTAAAAATATGTCAAGATGATGTCAAAAATCTCTAACAGTTCTAATATGTAAGTAGATAAGTGAAAATTATATTTTTAATTTTATGATGTTAAATAACAAAATATCCTATGTTCTAAAAAAATTAAGTTATCTTGAATAAAAAGTCTATAAAAGAGATTTCAAAAGAACACTGAAAATATTGCTCAAATAAAAATTTTCCAAAAGTTTTCTTAGTTCATGTTCAAAGAATACTACAGGAAGGAAATGAATGACCCCTAGAATCAGTTTCATCTATTCATTCAGAAACTATTTATTGAGTACCTACTGTAGTCAAGGTACTTATATGTTCCTTTGGCAAAAAAACTGAAATTAATTTTAATAACTGTTAACTGCAAAAAATGTGTTTAACTCCCAAAAATAACAGCAGGAAAGGGAATTTGGACATTTGTTCTAACATTTTAAAATGACTAATTTAGAAATAAATCTCTTTCTTACCAAAAAATAGCTTGAGGATAAAGCTTTCCTTTAATTATTAGTAACGAGGAAAGGCAAAATAGCTGACATTTCAAAATATCTTTGTGATTAATATCAATACCAACTTGGAATCCTGTTTTCAAAATGCAAGATATGTTTTACTTTTTATCAGAACTGAATGTCACAAAAATAAAATATTTCCACAAGTGAAATGATATGAAAATAATGAAAATTCTTCTTAAATTAAAGAAAATTAATTTTATCAAGATACATATAGATTAATAAACTTATTTTGCCACATACATTTAACAACTAATTTTCTTAAATAGTCAATGTCATGTCTTTGGTGAAAGTTCTGTGATGTTTCTTTTTTAATCTAAGCATAAATGGGCAAAACACACAGAAAAGTATAGCCTCTTCACACCAGAATGGACTGGAAGTCAGTTTCTGGAAAACTGATAAAGAACACCTTGGATAAAAAGTACACTTTCTTCAAATCCTATAATACAAAAAAATTGTAAAAAATATTCAAGGGATCAATATGATAATTTGATCAAGATGATGATTAGTAATAAACATTCAAAATTATTTTAGGTGGACTTAATTTAATCCGTTTCACAGTGTTTTAGAAAAAGATTCAATCATCTATTTGTTGTTTTCTCCTACTTAGAAGATGTGAATAATATTCTACATTTTATGATTACCTTTTATTTCATTAGCATTCTTTCAAAAAAATTGGCCGCAAATTTATTCCTAACTTTCTACCTATCCTAAATCTATGAAAATAGTCATTTAACCTAATATTTTATTTTCTCAGCCTTATCTGAAGTACACATCTGCATTCATTTAATAGTACCATTTTAAAATCTCTTTACAAACTTTTTGACTAATATGCCAACATTAGTTGCCAAATGCATAGAGAGAAAACAAAAAGGTATAAGTTTTACACACAAACAACTTATACACAACAGCATTTTTTGTTTAGCTGTTGTATAGAAACATATTCCAGATCTCTTATATTAAATAAACATTTTACTACAGCTTAAGATTTATGGGGAAATTTCAATTTTTCAAGACACTCTGAATGGCTAATCTTCTAATATTAAAGACAAATAGATCACTAAGTTTTTATTTTGAAATTTACAGCTAATTAGCACATTGTGTTTCTGTTTCATTTTAAAATTAAAATATTTTAACCTCTTCTAAAAAGCAATATATCAGAGCCCAAGAGATTTAAACTTGGAGATTTCAACTGCACCTTACCTGATCCACTGAACTGACTGCTTCCCAGGGTTGTTGGTCTGGTTTTCCCACTATTAACAGGTGGGGAAAACATCTGCAAAACAACCAAAAATGTATGTTAGTAAGGAAACTCCTTTTATAAGCTGCATCTCTCTGCTACACAGCAGTTCACAGAGAGAAATCAATTAGCTCCCACATTATGAAGTTGGAAACGAAATAAGACAGAGGCAATGCATTCCAAACCAAAAAGACTTGTGAGCTATATTACTTTATAACATTACTTGGAAATACTAGCACTCCTGCTCCTCTATGAATGTAAAAAATTATAAAAGTCAATAATAAATGATTCTCACTGAACAATTAATACATAGAAAAAAACAGCTTGTTCACATGATAATTCAGATAATTCATGTTCCCTTAACTATAAGTACATACAAAAAAGCCTCATTATAACAGTGGTTAACCACACTGCAGGTGTCAGTCCTATCTCCTAACAGCAGAGTTATAAAGATCCTCCAGAATTAAGGACAGGCATGATTTGCTTTCATTGTCAATGGTTTTAAATATTAAATTATTTCTCTCATTTTTTTAAGCTTAATCTAATTAAAATCAACCAAAGGAAAAAGAGGTGTAAGGGAAGGGGTTCATAAAGTTGGCTTCAGAGAAAAGAAAAGAAAATTCTTAAAAGAACTCTGATAACCATCAGGGTCACAGGGTGACTCAACCAAAAGTTTATGATTACATTGTTCTACTTTTCACTAGTGTTAAGCCAATGACCCCTCTGGCATAAAGTTTTAAATCTGGAAGTCTAGACATTACATCAAAGTTCAGGTGTCCAACTTGGCTGAGCTGGACTCAGCCCCTGAGCAGTGCAGCTGGAACTGAGCTTGCCTAATCTCAGGTCCCTTTTACCAGGGCAGAGCCATAAGTACACCTCGAAAGATATCCTACCGCACTGAAGTCCAGCAGGTCACTCAGCTCCTTGTCTGTCCCTATAGCCGCCATCCGCTGCTGCTGAGAATTCATCTTCGGTCACTTCTAGCAGGTCCTAAGATAGAGGAAACACTGCTTAGTGAGACCACCATGGCTCAGAAAGGACTGGAAGCAGAACCCCAAAGTGTATGTGATTGGGAGAGGAGGGAGAAGGATGCCTTTTCTGGGGAGAGGGGGAAGTGAGGGTTAGAGAGCTGGGCTCACTATTAATATTGCGCCTTTCAGTTTGTTTGTTTGTTTTAATAATCCTGGGGAGGCAGAGAACCTGTCTTAAGTACAGGTTTCCCCGCTCCCAGATAGATATGTGCACTTCCCTAAAGAAGGAAAGAAGCCAGGTAGCTGGGTACGAAGTGGCAGATCATTTTGAATACACATGAAAGGGTAGCGGAGGCTCGAGCAACTCGTTAGATCTCCCCTAAGTTTCCAGGAGCTCTGGACCCTTTCCCCCGCTCCCCTTCTTCCCCTACCTCAGACAGCCAGCTCTCCGAGCCCCCGCCAGGAGGTGGCTGGAAGGACCCGGTCTCTAGCTGGTTGAGGTCTCATCCCTCATGGGGGCGGGAGGGGGGGGTCGAAAAGGTTAGAAAGAGAGGAAGGGGGAGGGGTAGAAAGAAAAAGAATTCGCCATCCAACAAGCAAGTGTGGAGAAGAAGAGAGGGAGAGATGTTTAGTGACTCACTATCTAGGCAACAATAGAGCTGACAAGTTGCTGGGAATGTGCATCTCACTAGAGCCATGTCTGCGGCTACCGCTTCCCGGACATTACTGCTGATTTGCAGAGGATCAGTTTGCTCCTAGACACCGAATTGACTTTGCTTTTTTTTCCTTTCTTTTTCTTTCTTTTTTCCTTTCTTTTTTTTTTCTTAAAGAAGCCCACTAAATCTTGCTCTCTCCTCTCCCTCCTCTCCTTTCTTGGCTCGGCCTCCTCCCTCTCTTCCTCCTTCCCACCCAGCCCCGAACCTGCCAAGACAATGAGCCTCCACAGCCCCGGAGCCGCCGCTGCCGCCGTGTGCGCCCCGGGCGCGCCAGCACCAAGCGGAGCGGAGTGCAGGGCGCACAGGGCCGAGTGCGCCGCCCGCCTCCCGGTGGGGCTGCATTTCCCCCGGCACGAGTGCCAGTGCCTCCTCCTCCTTCTACTCCCCCCCGTTCTTACACCCCTCCCCCCACACAAGTTGGAGGGGGTCCTCCGGGCTCGGCGCTTTACAAAGGGGGGCAGAGTTCAGGCGCGGGGAGGAAGGGGGGGAAGCCGAGCTGGGGAACGACTCCTACAGCTTCCACTCCAGGAAGGGGGGCTGCCCGCGCAGCGCACGGGGACCCGGCTCCCAGCTCAACCCAAACAGACCTCCCACCCCATCCACGCTGCTCCCCCTCCCCCCTTCAAGCCCTCCCCACACTGGCTCCTCCGCCCCTGCCCTACTCCTCTCCCAACTCTCCCCCCACCCCGGGCTCCGAGCCCCGAGCCCCCAGCCAGCCCCGAATTTACCTGCAGCTCCTTTTGCACATTCAACCACCCCGATAGAAGTTCACTTTGGCCGGGAGAGCGGGTTTGGGCTTTCCCTTCCACCTCCCGGCGTCTCTCTCCACTTTCCTCCTTGCAGAGACTCAGATCAGGGAAGGTGAGGGGGCTTTCGGGCCTGGCCGCCCTTTCCTCCCGGGGCGGGCTGGCTGTGCCCCCGAATAGAACTTGTGGGTCTCCCTTAGGCGGACATTTTTTTTGCTTAGGCGGCCTCAGCACCACGCTCGGGCTTCGACTCCGGATCCCTCCGCGCCTGGAGGAGCCCTGGGGTTAACCCCTTCCTCCCCGGCGCTCTCCCAGCTGAGCCGGGAAGTTGGGGGCTGGGGAGTGGGAGGAGCCGGAGGGAATGGGGAGGGGTGGCTACGATGCACATGGACAAAGCCCGCCGTGCGGTGAGGCGGGCTGGAATGCAGGGGGTAGGCGATACGCCCCTGGTGAAGCTGGGCTGACGGCTGGGGCTGTGTCGTCTGATCTCCCAGAAGAGAACAGCTCTGAGCAGCGAGCTCGGCGCCGCCTCCTCCCTACCATTCTCCTTCTACTGGCTACAAACGAGGGGCTGGAAAGAGTCGCAGCTGCAGGAGCATCTGGATCCTGCACCCGGACCACCTCCTAGACCGAGATACGCTCCGAGATAGATAAGAGGCCTCAACGAAGCTGAACTTTGGCTTTCTTCTACTAACCGGCCTGTGCTGTAAAGGAGCTGTAAACCGCATCTTGTGATCTGAGTCCCGCGAATTTCATTGCCAGGGGTGAGGGTGTACGGAATACTGGACAGCGCCTTGCGCGGAAAATACGCTGGGAAAGTGTGAGAAAAAAAGCTCCAAGCTCTGGGCTCTCATAGTTACTATACTTTGAAAGGGGCTAAGGATTGGCAAAATTAGAGCAGTGACTGGCGAGCAAAAAGACTAGCCCGCTGAAGCTCAGCATTGTATTGACCTTTTACACTCATCCATCTTCGTTCAAAATCTAAGACCTGTAAAACACCCTATCCGAAAATCTCTCATCCAAAGCCACACATGCATTGAACCTGACCCGAGGAAGTCAGGTAGTGGTTGAAGATAATAATCAAGTCTTAACTCTGTTCTTTCCTTTTATAAAGAATTGCGATGCTTAAGAGATTGGGCTTAATTTTACACTCATGGAAGCATTGCTCGTTTTCTCTCTCAGAATCCATTCTAGCCTCCTTAAAGTGCTGGAGAGTGACCCTGGGTTCCAGCTATGTCAGGTCCTACAAGCCTTGAAAGTTGCTGTCTGGGGACCAGCCTAGCTAATTACTAAGAGATTCAATGCCAGAAAGTTGTCAAGTTACTTTTGTTCATGTTCAAGTTTGGTCATTGCAACTCCTGAAGAGCATCTATTAAGACCTGGAGAAAGTAAATACAATGATGGAATCATGGATATTTCCAAAGATCTAGCCACTCAGTGTGTCTAAATTTTTCTATGAGTCATATCAGTCCATTCGATAAGCATTTATTAAGCTCTTAAGAAGGGTCAGTCACTGACTGGGCTAAGGGCTGTGAATACAAAGAGGTTTAAAAAGTTTCTGCCCTTGAGCAACCCTTCTTGTAATGGGGAGCTGATAAACAGGAGAAATAGGTACATACCAGACATACAGAGTAGATGAAGTGTAACCTTATAAGGGAAGGCAAAATCTGAGGGAACCAGGAAAGGCCTCCTGCAGAAGGCAGTGTTTATGGTGAGTGTTGAAAGAAGTTAGGAGGAGGCTGGTAGGTGACTCAGTGGATTGAGAGCCAGGCCTAGAGACAAAAGGTCCTGGGTTCAAAATAGACCTTAGACACTTCCTAGCTGTGTGACCCTGAGCAAGTCACTTAATCCCTATTGCCTAGCCCATATGCTCTTCTGCCTTAGAACCAATACAATTCTAAGACAGAAAGTAAGGGTTTAAAAAAGAAGAAGAAGAAGCAGCTAGGGATCATTAGAGGTAGTGGTAAGAGGAAAAGAGCATTTCAAAAATGGAGATAACCAGTACAAAGGTGAAAATATGTGGGAAGGGGAAAATATATAGAGAGTGCGTGGAGGGGAGTAATGTATAAAAAGACTAGAAAGACAGAAAGGGGCCAAGTAGTGAATAGCTTTAAATGTCATGGTACTTGGGAAGCCACTAGAATTGGGGGTGGGGGTGGGAAGGGAATGAGGGTGATTAGAACCATTCTATAGGAAAATCATTTTGGCAGCTAAGTGAAAGACAAATTTGAATGGAGAAAGGCTTGAGACAGGAAGATCAATTGAGAAACTATTGCAATAATCCAAATAAGAGGTGATGAGGAGCTATTTTAGGTTTATGGTTGTGTGAGTAAAGAGAAGGAACTCTGCATAAGATATTGTAGAGACATTGACAAGATTTGACAACCAACACTGATTCTAAATCAGATAGCTAAACAGTCAAACATCCAAAGAATTAGAAAGAAAAGACAGGCAGAGTGGATAGAGAGAGAAGCAGCCAGGGTTTGAGGTTGCAAGGATAAAGGCAAGATAGAAGAGAGTGATTGGGGATAAAAAAAAATCATCTTCCACTACTACAAATTCCCAGTACACAAACTCAATTGGGTTTTTGCTATTTAATTGTCCTTCCATTTGGCCTTTATTGACTCATATTTCATTCACCATACTGACTTTATTCTTTCCTCTCATCCAACTGTACTTCTTCACTCTCCCCCCATACAATTATGGTAAATGATTTACCCCTCATTGAAGAGATCAAAGCTACCTGATAAAGAGTAAGTACCTAACTTTACCACCTTAATTCCTAACTTATCAATATCATAACTCACCTTCCCTCTTCACAGAATTATCTCTACTCAATAATCCCTCTATAAACCCTATGCCTATGATTCCATTTTTTCTAGCTTCTCACTCAATAATTTCTTCAATCTCTATAACTATTAGATCCTTCGTATCTGCTTACAAATATACTATGATCTTATACATTTCTCTCTTCTAGATAATAAAAAGGGAAAAGGGCCTACTTGTGCAAAAAATATAGCAGCTCTTTTTATAGTGGCAAAGAATTGGAAACTGAAGGGATGTCCATCCGTTGGAGAATGGCTGAACAAGTTGTGTTACATGTTGATGATGGAATACTATATTGTACTATAAGAAATGACAAGAAAGATGATTTCAGAAAAAGCTGGAAAGATCTGCAGGAATGGATGCAGAGTGAAATAAACAGTACTAGGAAAATGTTTTACACAACAACAGTAATACTGGACAATGATTATTCTGTGAAAACTTGGTTACTCTCAGCAATGCAATGATCTGGGACAATCCTGAAAGACATCTGATGGTGAATGCTATCCACCTCCAGAGAAAGAATGGTTGGAATTATCTTTCACATCAGTGTATTTATGGTTTTATTTGGGGGTTTTGGTTATGTATGAGTTTGCTCTTACAACAATGACCAATATGGAAGTGTGTTTTGCATGACTATTTAAAAATTTTCTCTCTTCTAAAGGTGTGGGGTAGGAAGAGAAGCCTTCCCTTAAACCTTCTCTCCCATCCTGCTACATCCCATCTCTGTCCTCTCTTTCAACAATAAACTTCAATCCATTCTTGGAGTCTTTCAAGCTTTAATTATAAAAGGAGTATATGCTCAAGAAATTATTAGACTTTTAAAAAATATTACTGGTTCCCAATATCTTTAAAAGTCTATCTTCTTTCTTCCTTTTTTCTTTCTTCTTTTTGCAAACATATTATCTCTCCCTCTCAGTGCTTCCCCTAATTGAACAATAAAAAATAGAGAAAAAACCCTTATAATAAATATAAATCAAATATGCAGCAAAATAAATCTCCACATTATCCATGAACAAAATATATGTCTCATTCTTCATTTTAAGTCTATAGCCGCTCTGACAGTAGATAGGCAGCTTGTTTCATCTTCATTCTTCTGGATTTAGGGTTTTTCATAGAACTGATCAAACCTCTAAAGTCTCTGAGAGTTGTTTTGTCATGGTTGCTTGACTTTCTCCAGAAGCAAGCACATGGGCACCATAAGAGCAGAGAAGAAAATTAGTAGGATAATCTGTGGTAAGAATTTGGTAAGATGTGCTTGACAAAAGGGCAAGGAATTCAATAATAGCTGATAGCAGATGGTGGAAGTAATCAACAATGGGATCAAGAATTCAAAAGACAAAAATTATACCAGAGCAGGATAAACTGAGTGAACAGAGAAGGGAGGCAGGACGACCAGTCATAGGATATGTTATTACATATTTTTTGGCTATGGATTATATCAGATAGCCATTGAAGCAATCAATTCTTTAATAATGTATCAGAGCTACCCATGTTTCTTAACCTCCTACTAAACTGTAAATTCCATGAGGGCAAGGACTATGTCCTCTCTAAATATTGTATCTTCCAGAGAGTTTAGCAGAATGATCTTATTGCTAATTAACTAATCGTAGAAGCAAGGTATTATAGCATTATTTCTGGTGTACTACTGAAGCACTGTTGACAAGAGCTTTTTCTAAAGTTGTTAGAGATCTATAAGGAAAGAAGTGGAAATGGGGGCACATTCAGTACCATAAACAAGGGTCCCACCAAACCTCCCAAGTGATAAAAGGTCTTGAACTTGCTCTGCTTTTTCCAGTGACTCAAGTTGTTGAAAGCCCAGGTGGCTGCCTTTGTTCCTTGACATTTTGCATTGAGCAGAATGAGAAGGTAGCTTTAATACAGGTGTGGTTTGTGGCAATAAGACTTCTACACATCAAGCTTTATGCCACTGACTTCCTTACTCTTACCACACCATAGCTACTATGCAGCATGCAGTTGGTACATCTGTGCCTTATATGTCATTTGAATTTATACATTTTTCCACCTGGATATCATCATGTCTATATTCTGATTGATCCATCATAGCTCTATTGCCAACCAAACTATGAAGGATGAGAGTGAGCAATTATGAACTTTCAAACTTATTTTAGAAGTCATTTCTATATAATCAGCAGACTTGCAATCAAGAGGCTTGAATTCAATCCTGAGCTTATACTTACTAACAAGGGTCACAATGTTAATGTCTGTGGTGCCAAAGGGCTTAAGAATTATCCAGGTGGAAAAAAAAGAATTATCCAGGTAAAAAATGGTCAAGGAAACATCAAAGCAATTTACCCAACATTTCTCACTTGATATTGATTCTCCACCAAATAATGAACAAATTTTAAAGAACCTATGCAATGTATTTGCTAGGTATTGTAGGTAATATAAAGAAAAAGAAAATGTATAATGCATCTCAGGATGCTTCCATTCTAGACAGAACCCTCATCTCCTAAAATCCATATCCATATCCTCATCCAATTCCTTAGACCAGGACATTCCTAGGACAAGAATTCTGTCAGTCTAGGATTTCAGAAGTTCATTCATTCAACAATCAACTAATAAACATGCATTAAGTGCCAAATATGTGTCAGGAACTTGTTAGCACTGATGATACCACACACACACACAAAGGTAAAAGACAGTTCCTGTTCTTAAGGAGCTCACAATCTAATGGAGGAAACAACATGTAGAGAACTATGTACAAATAAGCTATATACAGGAAGAATGGGAAATAATCATCAGTTGATGGCACTAAAATTAAGATTAAATTTCTATTATGTACAATGTTCTTCGTTTGATATAAACTTTGGTTTTATCTTTGCCTTACTTCCTAAAAGCATTCTATTTAAAAGCATTCTCCAAAAAAGCCTCTGTTCAATAACAAGGCATCCAATCCAATTGCAAGATGAGACTTTCTTAGGATATTTATCAGAGGAATTGAGCCACTAAAAGGGGCTAAGAGAAGCAATCCAAGCACTGGAATAAGGACCTAGATTGAACTCAAAATAGTGAGAGCCTAAGGATATGTACCTCTTAAGGCTGAAATTAAAATGGATAAATTTCCTCACCAACCTCCCAAACCATTCATAATTATTCTCATCTCTGTTCAAGCTATTTCCTGAGCTCCCCAGGAATGACCTTCTCCCTCTTTTCAACCTATTCCAGTCTTACCCATCCTTCAAGATCTGCTAAAGCTTCAACTTTTTTTCCCTTCTTTTTTTTTAATATTTTATTTTTAGAAAAATTTTCCATGATTCCATGATTCATGTTTTTACTTTCCCCTTCATTCCCCCTTCAACTACCCCCCATAGCCAAAGCTCATTTCCACTGGTTTTAACATGTGTCATCAATCAAGACTTATTTCCATATTATTGATAGTTGCATTGGTGTGGTAGTTTCAAGTCTACATCCCCAATCATGTCCGCCTCAACCCATGTGTTCAAGCAGTTGCTTTTCTTCTGTGTTTCCACTCCCACAGTTCTTCCTCTAAATGTGGGTAATGTTCTTTTCCATAAATCCTTCAGAATTGTCCTGGGTCATTGCATTGCTGCTAGTACAGGAGTCCATTACATTCGATTTTACCACAGTGTATCAGTCTCTGTGTACAATGTTCTTCTGTCTCTGCTCCTTTCACTCTGCATCAATTCCTGGAGGTCTTTCCAGTTCACATGGAATTCCTCCAGTTTATTATTCCTTTGAGCATAATAGTACTCCATCACCAGCATATACCACAATTTGTTCAGCCATTCCCCAATCGAAGGACATTCTCTCATTTTCCATTTTTTTGCAACCACAAAAAAAGCGCAGCTATAAATATTTTTGTACAATTCTTTTTATCTATGATCTCTGGGGTACAAACCCAGCGATGGCATGGCTGGATTTAAGGGCAGGCAGTCTTTTAGAGCTCTTTGGGCATAGTTCCAAATTGCCATTCACAACTCCACCAGCAATGCATTAATGTCCCAATTTTGCCACATCCCCTCCAACATTTATTGCTCTCACCTGCTAGCATTTTAGCCAATCTTCTAGGTGTGAGGCGATATCTCAGAGTTGTTTTGATTTGCATTTCTCTGATTATTAGAGATTTAGAACACTGTGCTTATTGATAGTTTTGATTTCTTTATCTGAAAATTGCCTATTCATGTCCTTTGCCCATTTATCAATTGGGGAATTAAAGGCTCAACTTTTTTCATGGAGCCTTTCCTGATAACTCTGACCTTTACTGATTTTCTCACCTTCTTCCTTCCTGTTAAGCCATGTAGTAAGAGCATAGAATCAAGAAGGCCTAGATTTAAATCTCAACTCTAGCCATGCAACTCAGGGCAAGCACTTAATCCTTTCTTAGTTCAATTTCCTTCATCTATAAATGGGGATAATATGTTATGTATTGTGAAGAAAGCAGTAAGCCTCATAAAAATATGAATTTTATTATGAAATTCCCACTACAAATATTGATTTACCACTCATTCTGTCACTTGATGATATTATAGTTATATTATTCTCCAATTGTTTCATGTGCATAAATTTTACTTTCTGAAGAGTTTGTAAACTACTCTATGATAATCATTGTAACACCGCCCCCAACCCCCACCACCTTTTTTTCTTTTCTTTTCTGGCATCCTTCATAGACTCTAATACAGTACAGGTACATTATGTGTAAAGAGTTGGTTAATTTGACTCTTCTTATATCAAATATGCTTTCCCCTGCTTTGACAATAATTTTTACCCACTACTTTTACTTATGAGTAAGAGATATTTTATGGACAAATTAAAACCTGACTTCTCTCTTCCTGGTAGGAAAAGAGGTAAAGAAATATATTCACTTTCCTTATGCTGAGCCAAGGGAGGCAACTGCAGTAATTGCATATTTAAGAGCTTGCCTAGCTATGCAGACTTCATCATGATGGTTTCATCATGGCCTTGCATTTTTATTCTGCAAATCAAGGTGCAATTCTTTGTCTTCCATTTTCTCACTTGTAATTTGGAAGCTGTAGTATCTGCTTCAATTAAATTTAAAAATCCACTTTTATTTTCTCCATTTAATACAGAATTAAAAAGTCAAACCAAAATATTTATTTCAGTTAGTCCTCAGCTATTCACACAAATTGGGGTAAGTTGTAGCATGAATAATAACAATGTATAGTTTTCCTCAAAAAATTTATGTTTTACTTTTGAAGGTGGAGTTTAGAACAATGTTGAAATTGTTCCTGTCAATGGTACCAGAAGACTAAAAAAGTTGCAGCTAAACAAAAGAATGGCTCATAGTTTATCCTTGAAGAAACTAATAAAGGAGCTAGTAGAAGTGACTTTACAATACCCCAAAAGCAACCAGAAATATGATGTCATGGGACACTTAGTAACATCATGGGAGTTTAGACAAAAAGACCCCACTCATGCCTCACCAGCTATTGCACAGGATAAAAAGGAAATGAAAATCTCTGAAGATAATAAAAAAAAATCTCGGGAAAACATTAGCAAGAACCTTCGAAACAAGTCAATATAATTTTGATTCTTAGTGACTTCAATGCAAAGTTGAGCATAGAGGAAGGTTGTGGAAAATGTATTGGAAAATTTAGTAGATGATTAAAAAATGAAAAAGGCAAAAACCTTGAAGATTAGTCAGAGACCTCCTCTTAATGTATTATTAATACTTTCTTCAGAGTGTTGGAAAATACTGGGCATGTTGGAAACCAAATATCATCACAAAAAGTTAGTTAACTAAATCTTGGACAACAGTAAATAACTGGTTATTCATATATTAGAATCAATTTCTTGTACATAGTTAGAAAAATTACTAGCTAAAACAAAATTCAAAATTGACACCAAATTATATTAAAAGATAAAGATAAGAAAGTGCATGCAATTACCTGTGGTTCCAACTTGACTTATTTAAGCAAACAATGCTGAAAAATAAAAAGTAGATAAAGAAAAAATATTGACTCTTTGTTATCAAAATTTCCTACAGAAGTTTAAGCAATGTAAATAATCATAATTGTATAAGCTAAAAGAGCCCCTAACCTACCTTAGCCAAAAAGAGAAGTTAGTCAAATATAATACTGAATTGGACTACAAACTAACTTGCAAAATGTCACAGAAAAAAACACAGGGGGATATAATAATGTATCACTTCACAAAAAAATCATGAAGTGGTAGAGGTTGTAATCAGTAAAAATAATAATTATTATAATAGCAGCTAATGTATATAGAGCAATTACTCTTTGCCAGGCAGTATGCTAAGTGTTTTATAATTATTATCTCATTTGATCTTTACATCAACTCTGCAAGTTAAGTGTTATTATTATCCCACCTTTTACAAATGTGGAAACTGAGGCAATCTGAAGTTAAGTGAATTGCCCAGAGTCATAAAGCTAATAAATGTCTGAGGCTAGTTTTGAACTCAGGTATTCCTGATTCCAGGTCTGGGACTCTATCTATTGTGCCACCCAGCTGCCCTCAGTTCTAAAGAGATTTGGACATTAAACAGAGTTATGCCAAATTATCCAAGAATAGTTAGAGGTGAGACTCAAGGAGAAAAAAAAAGATGAAAAATAGAATAGATCTGTCAGCATTTCTATACAACTATTTTCATAACCATAACAGTAGACTTACCATATTTGAATGCTAATAACTCAATCCTCAATGTATTGTATTTAACAAAGAGAAAATGGCACTTAAAAAATGAAGTCAGGAAGAGGAGTTGAGCCAAACCAAGTAAACAGAGAGGTAAATTAATGACATAGGTGACAAATATTTGAAAGCCTCAAAAGACTGATTTTTTTCAAGATATCAGGCTTCTGTGACATGTGAGCAACAAGATGTGGACCGGACATTTTCTTATTCTTGTGACATCTCAAATCTCTCCAAAATAGAAATTGTGTGCCAAAGATAAAATAACCTTAGCTGTTTCTATGGTCTAACTCCTATCACACTGGCTGTAAGGCCCCACTAATATGACACAGGTTAATATCAAAACTCACCCCTACACTCTATTCCCTTCACCCTCTTTCCAATGTGATGGAGGACTCAGTTCCAGCCTGTAGAATTTTGCTCAGACACCAACAGTCAGCTAACCACAACCCTTCAGAAGCAAAAGTCTTTCAGGATGGGGGTAGCTAAGAGCCAGGCCTAGAGATGGGAGGTCCTAGGTTCAAATCTGACCTCAGACACTTCCCAGCTATGTGACCCTGGGCAAGTCACTTAACCCCCATTGCCTACCCTTACCACTCTTCTGCCTTGGAGCCAATACACAGTATTGATTCCAAGATGGAAGGTAACAGTTTAAAAAAAAAGAAAGAAAGAAACAAAAGTCTTTCAGGAGCTGCAACCCAGAAGCTTCAGTGCTGCAAAGCTCTGAAATGCTGGTCCTGGGCCAGAGTGCTAAGGAACTGAGGAAGTAGGACAGTTCACCAGAGAGGACATTGTTTCATATGGAGAGCTGTGAAGCACTCTAGCAAATCTGAGGGAAAGAACACAACATCCAACTGGGCCCAGTACTGAACACTCAAAACTCAGTTGAGGCAGAAAGCTAGGCTGATGAACCATGAATTGTCCAGCGTGGGAGAAGACTGAGAGTCTTTGAGATCCATCTCCCAAAGAAACCACAGAGGGCAGGCAGTCAGGAAGTGCATGATAAGGAAATTTGGCATGGGGGGAGAAGGAGGAATGACTGAAAGTGCCAAATATTTCAGGAAGAACTCTTAAAGACCTTGAATTTAAATAAATAGACCAACAGGGGTGGGGGGGGGCAGAAAAAAAAGTTAAAACAGAAGGAAATGTGACCTGGTCTAATCAATGAGTTCAGGCATCTATGAATAAATTCTTTAAAATGAAAAAAAAATTATCTAAAATTTGATGATGTGAAGGGTCCTATGGAATTTGAGAAACATGTGAAACCACAGTATGCAGTTCCTGAGTGGTTTGAAATTAACATTATGAGAGCAGAATTTATGTCTCGCACAGTAAAAATAATGAGCAGTAAAGACCATGAATCTATAATGGCAAACTGCACCAAAGAAATAAAAAAGAAAATGGTAGTTTGGGTATGCAGACACACAAGCATGAAGGACAACCTAGAAAAGAATAAATATTAAAAAAACATGAAAAAGAAAATAGAGTAAAATATATAGCTCTTAAATACAAGATGCATAAAGACGACCTAAGGATCATACATCTTCCAGAAGAACACAGCAGGACCAAAAAATGTTAATGTCATAAAGAAGGAAGTGATTACATTTTTAAAAAATGATCTGCCCAGAACTTCTGAGCATAGAAAATGAAATTTCAAATGAAATTCACAGATCACCTCCAGAAAAAAATTCAAGGCTATAAACCCCAAGACTTATAATGGTTAAATTTAACAAAACGATTCAGAAAAAAGAAGTTCTACACACCAATGGAGAAAGACCTTCAAATACAAACAAAAGGATATTTGAATAATATAATACTCTTCCATAAGCTCTAGGAAAAGGAGGAAGAAATAAAATGTGTTCCTAAGACCACTGGAACTCAATATGCAGCCCAGGGTCACTTTTCTTGCAAATTTTGGCTTAATAATACAGGACAAAAGATGGGTGATCAATAATAAAGAAGAGTTTGAAATATTTTTAGAAAGAAAACTAAAACTAATGAGATTTTTTTTCAAGATATATCAAAAAGTACCCTTCATATCCAATTTTTGCCAAATCCTATAGATTTTGATTTAACATCTCTCCTCTGATATTGCTACCACTTTGGTAAAGGTCTTCATTACCTTATGCCTACGCTATTGGAATAGTTTTATGAATGAACTTTTTGCCTCATGCCTCTCCCCACCATTGTTCTTCTTCTCAATGTACAGGTCTAACTATGTCACAAATATACAATCTCCACCCCCACACACACACACCTTTCAACAAACTCCAGGACCTCCCTAATGCCTCTAGATCAAATATAAAACTCATTTATTTGGCTTTTTAAATGTTTCATAACCTTTTTATAATGTGTCATAAAGGTAAGCCCATTCCTATCTTTCCAGTTCCTTTGTACATTCTTGCTCTTCTCCAATTGCTCTGTGTTCTGGTGACCTTGGCCTCCATATTTTTCTGTTCATCATGTTGTGAAACAAGACACATATTGCTTGCACTAGAGAAAAATTCACGGAGGAAATAAAAGAAAGAATGGTATATTTCAAAAGAAAAAAAGGAAAAGGTCCCAAATGGTTAGGAAAATGATTGTGTGTTATTGCTACCCTGAAAAGAAGACAATGGAGAAGATATCCATCTCTAATGACCTAGGTGCCTACTTGTTCACCTTTATAAAATCCTTATAAGAATGATCAATTTACACATCAAAAATATATTTGGTAGAAAAAATGAGAAGGGAATTGAAACACTTCTCCAAATTATTTTCTATAATAGGCCCGTATTTGTAATCAATACTATTGACTCATATACACAGAGAATACAAGACGGAATTGATGTCTAAATAATAAGAAAACCAGCTAACATTAACTATGTTTACTATTTACTATACTTACTACTACGTTTGTTATTTGATCATTTTTTTAAAGCATTTGAGAAATGCTTTTAGAAAAAAACGCAGATTTTCAGTCAACAAGATATTTCCTGTCATTAATAGATGCTTCCACAGAGAGAACTTTACTGATCATGTTCTACTAACATCATGCAAAGCACAAGACAGGATAATATAAGCTTGTCAAAAGATATTCAGCACTGTCATGAACGATGTCTTGCAGAGTATAAATGGACTATATAGATGGTGAAGTCCTCCAGTTGCTTCTATGTAAGAATGATATTGTGCTGACTGCATCCAGCTCTGGGATCATCAGATTACACAGAACCTCTTCAGTTAAATGCATATTCCCTCAAAAGAAATTATTTTAGTAATATACCTAGGAAGAACCAAATGGAAGAATGTCTGTTTACTAAATAAGTCAGCCAGCTAATATTTGTTAAGCATCTACTATATACCAGGCACTGTGCTAATCAATGGGAATTCAAAGAAAGATGAAAGATAGTCCTTTTTCTGAAGAAGCTCACAGTTTATTGGTAGAAATAGCATGAACACAAATATATACAAAAACAAACAAAAAGGACAAATTGGAGATAATCAACAGAGGGAAGGCACTAGAATTAGGACTCGTTGGGGAAAGCTTCCTATTGAAAGTAAGATTTTAGATGGATCTTGAAGGAATCTAAAAAGCAGAGATGAAAAGGAAGAGCACTCCATGCATGAGGGATAACCATTGAAAATCCCTGGATTTGGAAGGTAAAGTTTCTTGTTTAAAAACAGCAAAAAAAAAAAAAAAAATATATATATATATATATATATATCCCCTAAAGGCATTTTAGGTATTGGATTGCCCAATACATAGGGGGATATAAGTTGTAAGAAAACTAGAAAGGTAGGGAGGTGGGGTGGGTTATGAACAACTCTGAAAAACAGAGGATTTTATTTGATACTGGGCGTGAATGACAGGCAGCCCACTAAGATAATAAAGTTAGATCCAGAAGGGTTCTGAGACATCAACCAGTCAAACCTTATTTTGCAGAAGTAACTTAGGAAATAAGCAGAAACAGGAGAACGCTACATAAAAACAACAAAACTGCAGGATGATCAACTGTAAAAACACTTAGCTTCTCAGCAATACAATGTTCCAGGACAATTTTGAAGGACTTATGACAAAAAAAAATGCTATACACCTACATAACTGTTAGAGTCAGATGCAGATCAAAGCATACCACTTTTCACATTAGTTTATTCATGGTTTATTTGGGAGTTTGGGTTTTATATGGGTGTTCTCTTATGACAATGTCCAATATGGAAATGTTTTGCATGATAATACGTGTATAACCCAGATTAAATTGCTTACCATCTCCAAGAAGAGGGAGGGAAGGGAGGGAGGGAGACAATTTGAATCTTCTAATTTCAGAAAACATATGTTGAAAATTGTTATTATATGTAATTGGGAAAATAAAATATCTTTGAATAAATAAAAAAAAGAAGGAACTTAAGGTGAAAAGTAATTTGCCCAAGATCATGCAGATAATAAGCACCAGATCTGAGCTTTGATCCTCTGTTCTCTAACTACAAATCCAGCACCCTTTCTACTACTACTACAGAACCAGAGAAGTATAGACACAAAGAAACCCCCACCTCTTTTGACACAATATTCTTCTGGAAATTAGCCTCTTAGCATTAAAAAAACTGGATGTGTTTATCCATTAGGTAGGGATGGCACTTAGAACAAAGATAGGGAAGTTCTCTAGATTAGACCAAGTGTACATTAAAAAAAATCTGTTCTGGGAGTGGCAAAACAATGAGGGCACTGAGGAATTGATTCACCAAGTATCTGAAAGAGGCGGAAACTTCAAATGAGGAAACCTTGACTTATTAAAAAAATAAAACATTAACTGAGAGAACATCTATAACAATCAATCTATGTGCCTACTTTCCTATCCATATAAAATGTTTATGGCAATCATCTACACCCAGAGAGAGGCATCCTTGATGAAGATATCAGACAAAGAAACGCAAATCTTTGTAATCAATATCTCATAGAAGACCATATATTTGTCAGCAAAGAGGACTGAAAGATGTACCAAAAAAAATCTCCCTGTGTTTATTTTTTGTTGATTATTTTTTAAATAAGCAGTTGATTTGGTACAGTAAAATACTACATTAAAAAACTCTCATCCAACAAAATAATTCCTATTTATACAATTATTCAAGATTCCCTGAAAGATATAACAACAAAAACATCGAGTAATAAAACATCACTCTCTGATCATTAATATCGAATAAGGAGGGGGTAGCGGGGCGGCTCAGTGGATTGAGAGCCAGGCCTAGAGACAGGAGGTCCTGAGTTCAAATCTGACCCCAGACACTTCCCAGCTCTGTGACCCTGGGCAAGTCACTTGACCCCCATTACCTAGCCCTTACCACTCTTCTGCCTTGGAACCAATACATAGTATTGATTCCAAGATGGAAGGTAAGGGTTTTAAAATTTAAAATATCAAATAAGGAATAAAATAGGAAGATATCTGATTACCAAAAATTCAAAGCATCATTGGATCATAGATTTGGAACTAAAAATGGCCCAACCTTCTAATTTTACAAATGGAGAAACTGAGGTCAAGAAAGGTTAAGGCAAGAGATTTGCCCAAGATCAGATAAGAAAGTATTCACCATTGTCATCAAGAATATGCAAGGAAGAATTTAAATTGAAAATTCTCTTAACGAATTCTTTTTGGATGGTTGGTTCTTGCAGATGCTCCTTTTTGTGGATGAGACCTTGCTGCTTACAACAAGCCCTAAAACAATGAAAAGCCTCCTGAAAGAGATCTGACAACGTTTTAGAGCATATGAGAAGAGATCCATAACTACACAAAAGGGTTTGGCTTGCCCATCTATCCAGGGGAAAAAGTGAACCAAGAATGTCTATTATTTATATATGATAAATGTTAAATGAACTTCTCTGTTATAAAAACTTCAGAGGCTCCCTATTACTTCTAGGATAAATTATAAACTCTTCAGCTTGGCATTTGTAAGTGTGGAATTGGGGGTAAATCAAGGATCACATCTGGGAAGTGGACTGAAGCTGGCCCCATAGAATCCTGAGGGGGTTCCTTTGGGGAGGGGCAAGTGAAGGAGGGGTTTTTCCTGGGAAGATTCTGAGGAGGAGCCAACTGCCAAAAAACTCTTGAGAAGACATTCAAGCTCTCGGGAAGGAGGGGGGCAGGAACTGATGGTTGTGGGTGGTCAGGAGGATCTGGACAGGAATTTAGCTCTTCTCAACCCAAAATTCAGAGGCAATCTGAAGATTTCAACAACTAAAACTTTCTACTGACTTCATTGCCAACAAAGAAGAAACTGAGAGAGTTGTGCTCCTTAATTGGCCATAGTAGAAGCAGGCACTTGGGGGACCTTTCCTTGATCCATCTGGGACCCCTTCCTTGCAGTTATTCCATTGTTGGTTAGCTAGTGTTAAGGATAGGATATTGTGAGGAGAGGGAGAGTCAGTTTCTGAGTCCAAGCTACAGAAGAAACCAGAACTGCTCTCTTGTTGTGGGGTTCATAGTTGATAGAGAAGTTATCCCTGTACTCTCCTTCCTCAAAAATCCACAAATAACCCTTACCCTGTTATCCTGAATTCCCTTATCCTTATAATAAATCTTTATTAGTTTATTAGTGGTAGCTTGGGGCTGATGCTTTGAGGGGAAGAAGTCTGATCTTGTGGTTGAGTGAAAGACTGATACCAAACACCATCTTGAAGGGTAAAGCTATGAGAACTTAGGAGTGGGGAGGCTTGTCTCAGTATTACTGGCATTGAGGGTTGGATCCAACCCACTAGGGTCACAATTGAGCCCCAACACTTTCCTTCAACATCCCCACTACAGCTTTGCCAGTTTGGGGACCTCTTTGAGTTTTTTCCCTCATAGGTCTTCCCTGGGGAGGGGGTGGGTGGTTAGCTGCTCTGGCCCACTGATAACTATCAGGTGGGGGATCCTGATAAACACCTCCCACACCATCAATACTCACCCCCATACATTTGGCATTTAAAGCACTTGCAATCTTGTTTCAACTTACCTTTCTAGTTTTTTTGCACATTACTCCTCTTTGCAGTCTATATTCACCTAAACTGGCCTACTTGGTGTTCTTTCTGCTCATCCCACTATCTCCTACTTCTATGTTTTAGCAAAAGCTGTCCCTATCTTACCTGCCCCCAGGCCTAATATGTACTCCCTCCTTACCTCAGCATCTTAAAATAACTAGCTTCCTTCAAAAGTTAGTGCATAGGGGGCAGCTGGGTAGCTCAGTGCATTGAGAGCCAGACCTAGAGACAGGAGGTCTTAGGTTGAAATCTGACCTCAGATACTTCCCAGCTGTGTGACCCTGGGCAAGTCACTTAACCCCCATTGCCTAGCCCTTACCACTCTTCTGCCTTGGAACCAACACACAGTATTGATTCTAAGACAAAAGGTAAGGCTTTAAAAACAATGTTAGTACATGTACCATATCCTAGTAGAAGAAGGCTTTAGTGATCCCCTTAGTAGTTGCTATTAGCTCCCTTCTCTTCAAATGATCTTCTCTTCAAACATATTCACTTGCATACATGTTATATTCCCTAGTAGAATGTAAGTTTGGTGGGGTGGGGAGAAGTTCTGTCTTTGTGACTCTATCACTTAACACAGTGCCTTTTACATAGTAGATGCTAAATGAATGCTGATTAGATTAAAATGGAAGGGACCATGAGTGTAGTCGTGTGTGTGTGTGTGTGTGTGTGTGTGTGTGTGTGTGTGTGTGTATTCACTTCTCACCTTCAGAGCATAAACCTAGGAAGGTCTGCCTTTTATACTTTTTTTCTATGTCTTGTTGACACATTCAGTGTGGGGAAAGGAATAATTCTATCAAATGATTTTTTTTATCCTAACAATCCAAAGGGGCAAACTTTAATAGTAGAATTAAAAGGACCTCAAATAAAAAAGATGTTATTTTTTTTAAATGTGCTTCATATACTCTTTTTTTTTTAAACCCTTGTACTTCGGTGTATTGTCTCATAGGTGGAAGATTGGTAAGGGTGGGCAATGGGGGTCAAGTGACTTGCCCAGGGTCACACAGCTGGGAAGTGGCTGAGGCCGGGTTTGGACCTAGGACCTCCTGTCTCTAGGCCTGACTCTCACTCCACTGAGCTACCCAGCTGCCCCCTTCATATACTCTTATATAGAACATGTAAGACTTAGGAAGGCTAAAAGAACTAAGGTGAATTCCTCTGGAAATTAGAAGAGTAATTAACAGAACAATACATGCAGTGACCAGAATTTTGTAAAGGTTAACAACTCTGAAGGACTTCAGAACTTTGATCATAGCATTAACCAATCATAACATGATGAAGCATATCTTTTACCTCTTGGCAGAGAGATGATGAACTACAGATGCCAAATAATTTAGACATTGTCAAACATGGTCAATGTGTTGGATCTTTTTTTTTTTTTTTTTTTTTACTGCTCAGGGGAAATGACCTCTATCTGGGGGACAGTTGTGAATTGGTAGATAATGATGGAGATACAAACATTAGTCAGTCATTCAACATTTATTAATCACCTACTATGTGCTAGGCACTATGCTAAGCACTGAAGATACAAATAAGAAAAAGAATGACAATCCCTACTTTCAAGGAGCTTACAGTGTAATAGGGAAAGATAACACACAAAATAAAGCTGAAGTGGGCAGCTGGGTAGCTCAGTGGATTGAGAGCCAGGCCTAGAGATGGAAGGTCCTAGGTTCAAATCTGGCCTCAGACACTTCCTAGCTGTGTGACCCTGGGTAAGTCACTTGTCCCCCATTGCCTTTACCACTTACCACTCTTCTGCCTTGGAGCCAATACACAGTATTGTTCATTCCAAGACATTCCAAGATGGAAGGTAAGGGTTTAAAAAAAAAATAAAGCTGAAAAGTAGATTCCCCCAGGGAGAATTGGGGAGAAGATAAGGATTGGGGCATGGTAGAATCCAGTCCAAGGAATACAAGCTGGTGGGAAATGAAGAGATGGCTGGCCTAAGAGCCCTCTTTAAATGGAAGCATTGGGAGGAGTTCTTTGCTTTGCCTTCCAATCAGTGGGGCAGAGAATAATGGGGATGCTAATAAAGTGGGAATGGTCATGATAGAGCCCAGTCCAAGAGAGTATAAATAGTGGAGTTGAAACATAAAACAGAAAGAGACAATCAATTTTAAATATTAAATATACATAAGAAAGCAAAAATAACGGGATACAAACTTGATAATTTTGTTAATATCTTGTTAAATTTGATATATATTTTTAAACTACACATATATTACACACATATCAGAAGTCTGCAATTCTATATGCAATCCTCTTTTTTGTTCTTTGTATTTTTAGATGTTTGTGTTTTGTTGATCTTTGTTAAATTCATAATTTAAAAAATTAGATGAAAAAGGAAAATGATGACCAAGGAGCTTAATCATATCTTTAAACATACTATTTTACAGAGGAAAGTGACTACATATTCTGTTTCTCCACTGAAATGTATTTATAGCTAAGGAATGGGCAATATAGATTAGATGCACAAAACAATTTTACTACTAGAATAGATTATCAGAGAATCTATTTTGGAACATTTTAAAAAACAGTAATGTAAGTTTGAGTAAAGCAGTAGTGTAAAAGTCATAGAGGAACCCAATTTTTCCACAATTACTCTAGCAATAATGCATAAAGGGTACTAGATTAAATAATATTCAAGAAACTAAAAAATAATGTCATATGTAGAAATGTTATTTTATTTGTTTAATGTTTAGTAAATTCATAATTAAAAAAGAAAACAAAGGGAATTAAAACCCAAGAGAAACACTAAGTTCTTTCACCTAGCCCAGGACCACACAAAAAGATGACCAAAAGTCATAGATTCTGAAAGAGGGATCCCATTTGGGAAGACAGTACAAATTCAGGTGAAATGACAAGAACTCTAAAGCAATGCCCTAACAGTAGGCACTGGAAGATAGTGGAGAGGGTGCTAGATTAGATGCCTGAAGAAGTATCCTGACTGAGGATACTCAAGAGGGCCCAAAAGAGAATTCAACGCCCTCATCATGGATGATCCATGGGGTAAAGAAGTTAGTAACACTCTGACTAGAGGCAGCAAAAGGAAGAGAAAAACTGGAATGACTAGGAATATTGAGTTGTGATCTGGGCTCAGACGTTCCAGGAAAGGTATAATACTATGATAGGAGCCCAGGAAATTGAAATTAGACCCAAAAGTAACCTGACCACCTCTTCAAGAAAATGGGAGCAAATATGCCCCACTGGATCTGGCATAAAGTCCCAAATAAGGAACTGTATTTAAAGATAAAAATAGAAGATACCAAGGTCTATGAAGAAATATTGTGGATCAAGAGATACTCAAGAGTTAGAAAAAGAGAGTAACTTTACCATAACAAAAAATCAGGAACTTAGAGAGGGGAGACTGTTTGGACATGGGGATTATAACACCTTGAAGAAATGAAAAAGAGTTTTTTTTAATGTGATTATAAATCAAATAAGAGGTCTTAAGGAAAGAATTAGGAGGAGAATAAATGGCTTAGAACACAAGTAACTGCCCAATTAAATTGAAACTGAAATTAAATTAATTGAAAATTAAATGAATTAGTCAGAACACAGTGATTCTATGAGACAAAAAAAAAAATTCAAAAGACCGAAAAAAACTGGCCTGGAAAATAAATCAAGAAGAAATCATTTAAGAACAATTGAACTCTCTGAAAATTATGACTGAAATTCAGGAAATCAAAAAAAAAATGAAAACTAGAGCAGCTGAGTAGTCAAGTAGCTGGATAGAGCACCAAGTCTTGGGTCAGGGGGTCTTTGTTCAAATCTGGCCTCAGACATTTCCTAACTATGGGACCCTGGGCAGGTCACTTAACCCCAGTTGCCTAACCCTTAACATTCTTCTGCCTTAGAATCAACAATATCAATTCTAAGACAGAAGGTAAGGGTTTTTAAAAAATGAAAACTGCCTAGATTTATTAGAAACAGAGAGCAAATCTACCTGTCACCTCCTTAAAGAAACCCCAAAATTAAAACTTGCGGAAATAGTCAAAAATACATAGCTTCCAGGTTATATATATGGAATACATTATATATATGGAATATATAGATATATATTGCAAGCATCTAGAAAGAACAAGTTCAAGTATTAAGGAAATACAGTCAGGATTATATAAGGAGCAACTAGTTTAAAGAAGAGAAAATATTGTGATATGACATTGCAAAACACAAATGATAAAGGCTTAGAACTAAAAATAGCTTCCCCTGCAAACTGAACATACGCCTACAAGGAAAAGAATGAAAGAATGAAAGCTTAATGGAATAGAAAATTCTCAACCATTCTAAATGAAATACCAGAGATGAACAGAAACTTATAAATATAAAGAAATCAAGATGAACCTAAAAGAATAAATGTATTTGAACAAGGGGTTAAATAATGATGAAGTGATTTTATTCTGGAGAGGAGTATCTCTTCTAAATTTTAGTGTATTCAAGAATAACAAGGAAATTAAATAAAACGGAGGAACAGGGATATAGTTACTCTGTTTTGATGTTCTTTAAAAGAAAGAAAAAGAAATGAAAGAGAAGAAATGAGGAAGAAGTAGGGAGAAACTATATCTTATAACTGAGATGGACAAGAAGACTATGAAAACATGAAGGAAAAGTTAGAAGAGTGGGCATTCTATGAACTTCACTCTTAGGTGAACATACACTTGCACATACACACAATCACACAAAGAGTTGGTATACTAAATTCAACAGAGGGACAGGTAAAGAAAAGGAAAATGGGAAAGAGCTTTTAGAAAGGTACACTAGTCAGAGAAAGAATAAATCATAAGCAAAACAAAATTCAACAGAAGACAGATTGTAAAGGAAGGATTAAAGGGAAAGAAAGAACATGTAAGAGCCAGCGATTGGGGCAAGGATCAGGGAGATGAAGGGAGTAGTAGAGTCAAAGCATATGGCTTCTATTACAGATCACTAGTGTTGACCACATTCCACTTTTAACACCTTCAATAAAGAAAGGAACAGGGAAAAAAGAGAAGAAAATTGTAAGAACAAATAACAGAGGAAAATGCACAACTAACCATTACTGTGGACATGAATGAAATAAACTTATCCATAAAGAGAAGAGAAAGTAGGGTGGATTAAAAATCAGAAACCAATAGTGTTGTTTATGAGAAACACATAAAACTTAAAGATTACCAACACAGTTAAAATTAGAGGCTAGTACAGAATCTCATGCTTTAGGTGAACTAAAAAATAAGGGTAGTAGGCATGAATTTAGAAAATAATGGTAATAATAAGTAAATGTAGTCAAAAGAGAGAAACAGAGAAGCATATTGTGCTTATAAACACCAGAGATAATGCAATATCAATATTTAATATACATACTCTAAATGCTATATCATTTAAGTATCTACAGGAGGTAGAAATAGTGAAACTGTAATAGTTGGATACCTTTTTCAGTACTAAACAGTTCAAATTCATACAACCTGAAATGTGGTTATTTAAATACTTTCCTGTTCTGTAAATCTGGGTAATTTATATTTTAGAAATATTTACTGATTCATTTAGATTCTGAACTTTGGTATGTAATTGGGCAAAAAAAATCATCAAAAAAGTCACAAGAAAGAAGTTAAAAGATCTTATAAAATATCTAGAAAAGTTAGATATGTGGTATCACTGGTAGCTATTGAAAGAGAATAGAAAGGAGCATAAATATTTCCAAGACATTCATGGCATCTTTACAAAAACTGTGAATCAATTAAAACTTCACAAACAAATGTAGGAAGCAAAAATATTAAATGTAAGTTTAAAAATTAATCCTTTACAAATTGTGATGCACTTAAAAAGCATAATCAATAAAAGGTCTGTGTAGAAAAAATTCAAACTTAAATAGAAATTAATTTAATCCTAAAGAATTGGTGGGTAGAGGGCAGTTCAGTGGCTCAGTGGATTGAGAGCCAGGCCTAGAGATGGGAGGTCCTAGGTTCAAATCTGGCCTCAGACACTTCTTAACTGTATGATCTGGGATAAGTCATTTAACCCACATTGCATAGCCCTTCTTCTGACTTGGAACCCAATATACAGTATTGATTCTAAGAAGGAACTTAAGGGTTTAAAAAAAAAAAGAATTTGTGGGTCAAGGGACAAATCTAAGAAATAATAAGTAATTTCATCAAAGAAAAAGGACCCCAAAGAGTTTGTAATAATTCCTCTTATTGTCTCTTCTTTTGTTGGGAATTCTTTTTTGTTTTGAAGTTACTAATTTTGTGTTTAGTTAAGGACTTTTGATTTGTTGCTTTTCTGGTTTTGTATTTGTATGTTCAATTCCCTGACCTGTCATTTATCTCTTGTCGATGAAAGTGTTTATTGATATAAATTCCATTTTCATAAAAAAAGAGATTAATGACAACTAAACACAAAAATTTATTTTGAAAATGATAAAATAATAACAAAAGCAAAAAGATTTAAAAAACAAATTTGATAAACAATTAGCTATCCTGATTTTTAAAAACAAGTAAGTAAATTAATAATTTCAAAACAAAAAGGGAAATTCTTCACCAAAAGGAGAAAAAAATGAGGAATTATTAGAATTTTTGCACAATTATATGACAAAATTGAGTATCTGAATGAATCAATAAATATTTCTAAAATATAAATTACATAAATTAACAGAAGAGAAAAGAATTTAGGTAACCAGATCTCAAGGTGGGGAATGGAATAAGCCAATCATTAAATCTGAAGGAAAAGGCACATAGGATCAGATTGAATTCTACCAAACACTCAAATAGTTCCAATATTACACACCCTATTTGCAAAAATAAAAAGAAGGGAACTTATTAAATTCCTTCTCTGATATGAATATGACCTTATATCCAAATCAGGGAGAGATAAAAAAAACAACTGTTAAGCAATATCTTTAATGAATATTGACAATAAAATATTGAATAAAATACTAGCAAAGAGACTACAGCAACATATTAAAAAGATTATACTTTTAATTAACAAGTTAGATTTATACCAGTAATTCAGGATGTGTTCAACATTAGAATAATAAAAAATATATAATAAATACTATTAATCAAGAAAAAATAGAAATCACATTATTATATCAATTGAGCTAGAAAAACTTTTGATAAAATATAATGTCCATTTTTACTTTTTGGAGAAAGAAATTAAATCATGGAAGTAAGTGGACTTTATCTTAGCATGGTAAATAGTTTCTACATAAAACAGAGTCAGTATTATATCATTGTTTAATAAAATTTAGAGTAAAACAAAGATGTTTATTTTTACCATGTTGGATATAGTTCTAGAAATGTCAATGGTAGAAATGACAAGTAGAAAAAATTGAGGAATTAAGCATCAGCAAAGAGGAAACAAAATTATCTCTTTTTTTGTAGAGAATATCATGATTTGTTTGGAGAATACTAGTATCAGCTGGAATTAATTGAACCAGTAACTTTAGCAAGTAACAGGATATATAATAAATATATAATATAAAATAACTACAGAATGTATAAATTATTTAGGGAATCTACCTACCAAGACACACACAAGATTACAATAATACAACTATAAAACCCTTTTTCTGAAAATGAAAGCAGACCTAGGTAATTAGATATATTAATTGCAGGTGGTTGGACTATAATAATATAATAAGATGCCAATACTAACTAAATTTATATATTCATTACCATACCAAACTACAAAAAGTTTATACAACTAAAAAAATTCATCTGGAGAAACAAAATATCAATAATCTCAATGGAAATTTTCAAAAATTAGAAGGAAGGATGCTAAGCAGTACCAGCTCTCAAACTATACCACCAAGTAGTAATCATCAAAACTATTTTATATTAATTTTAAATTATTAAAGTTGATCATTTGGGAGATTAATGAAGCAAAATCCAGAGGAAATTAAGACAAGTTGAGTTGAGTCAACAAGCATTTATTTATTAAACACTTCCTATTTGTCAGACACAATGTCATGCTCTGTGGAAAGACAAAGAAAGAGAGAGAAAGAAAGAGAAAGAAAGAAAGAAAGAAAGAAAGAAAGAAAGA
>NC_058131.1:559963208-560042000 GCF_016433145.1 Gracilinanus agilis | reverse complement strand
AAAAAAAAAAAAAGGATATGGATAGTCAATGAGTAATTAAGTGACTTTCTCAGGGTTATCAAGCTAGGAAGTGTCTGAAGCCAGATTTGAAACAGGACCTCCTACCTCCAGGCCTAGCTCTTATTCCACCTACCTGCCCCTTCAATAACTATTTCAAAAAGCTCATTGATAATAATTTTTAAATAATGTTGAGACATTAATCACTGGGTCAATCAATGATATAGAAGGGGTAACAAAGTGGTGACTGGCTTTGAGGAGAACACATCAGATCAAGGGTTAAAGCTATTGGCATTAAAAGACTGCTTTGGAATGTTACTCTAGAACCTTGAAAGGGTGCAATATTGAGTAGTGTTCTAGGAGCTTAGCTGCGATTATTGTCAAAGAACTAGTCAGATGAGTTCTTTAAAAAAGGCCCATCACAAGATCAACCAGGGAGTGATTAATATTTTGGCAATGGCATTTTTCAAAGACTACGTACTAAGTCACAAAAAGTTTGTATACTGGGTTAGCAAAGGGATCATATACATTGACAAAATCACAGATCCTTTAAATACAGAATTATCTCAGGAGAAAAGAGATTATTGATTAATTCTAGCTGATGGACATAACCCTATGAAGGTTTGCATAAAATATTAACTCTGGGAGTTATAATGTATATAGGACACATTAGTATGCAAAGAACATGGCAAATATGTACTAGTCTCTCTGCTAGTCACCAAGTCTATGCTCTGCGAACAGTTAGCAGGACAAAGCACTTTCCTGGGTTAATGAAAAGGAATTAATTATTCATTCTTAAGTTAAGTTTGAGACATTAGAGTGATAGAAACAAAGCTGTTCTTATGGAATTTCCCCCTGGAACTAGAATTCACTGCATCTTGATGATGACTCAGATAAGAAAACACATAACCTGCAATATCAGAGAATTGAGAAATTATGTCATTTTTTTTATAGCAAGGACTGTTCCCCACATGTAACGTAAGGGCGTGTGATGGGGAATGAGGCAGAATAGACATCGTTAGCCCCTTCTTCCCCTAGTCCTTCTCTAAGAAAGATTTTAATTACTTCCAAGAGGAGAAGTAAGAGATTGGAACCAGAAGCTTGGCCACTCTGCTTTCCTCAGGGACCAAGAGAACCAAGCTAGAACTGTATCTATCTGCTACCTTAAATATTATTAGTCTAGGACCATGTTGGCAATCCTATGGCACACATGCTAGAGAGGGCTGCTTGCTTCCCTCTCTCCACATGCACCTGAGGATATTTCTCACGTGACCCACCCCTCTGCTCAGCAGCCCAATGGGAGTGCTTCCTCTCTCCCCTGTCTGGGGTAAAGGGCGGAGGGGGGGGGGAGAGCTTACATGCTGCAGTTTGGGCACTTGGTCTCTAAAAGGCTCACCATCACTGGTCTAGGGAATATTGTTTTCCAATTCAAGCTAACAACTGATTACTGTTTCATTGATTAAAGAAATCAGAACTCCAACTTCTATATCCAAGCTTTGATTCTTCCCAACAAATAACAGGTCATAATGAACACACTTAAGAGTTCTTAAAGGTACTTAGGGTGCTTAAGCAAGCTAGTCCAATCTCATTTTATAGATGAGGTGCCAAGAAGTTAAGTGTCTTACCAGGCATACACAGGTTCTTTTCTATTTCAACTCAGCCCTATCAATATGCTTAGAACATGCAAAGAAGGCTTTATACAAGACACTAGGATTACAGAGAAAAAACAACAATCACGACTCTTGATTTTGCTATCTATTGGGAAATATGACACATAAATAGATAAACTTTTGAGATCACTTAAAGATGAAGGAGAAAATATAAATAATAAAAGGCATTAGAAAAAGTTCTAATTCTCCTGTAGCTCAGAACTCCCAAACCCAAATGATCCATCAGCCTCAGCCTCCCCCAGAGCAGGGATTACAGTCATGTGTCATAATATTCCATCAGATATACATTCTCAAATATGACTCATGCATTGATTTATTTTACCTACCTATATATATTTGTTATAACAGGGTGTTTCTATTTGGAGATAGGGGTGGAAAATTTAAGTTAGTAGGATGAATTAAGAGGCATGAGGAAAATAAAAAATAAAGTACTAAAAGTTCAACTGGATATATTAAAGTTAAATATTATGTTTTCAATGAAATATAAATTTTAAAAAGCAAGAATTTCCTAAGGGCAAGGACCCTAATATACCATTTTTATGTGTCCCCTAGGGCAACTAGCATGTTGTAGACACTCAGCGATATTCTACAAAATCACTGAGCCTGCAAATTGGAAGGGCTATCAGAGGTCATACAGTCCAATCTCATCCTGAACAGGAATACCTTCTACAATATGATGAACAAGTGACCATTCAGACTCTACCTGAAAATCCATGAGGGAGAAACTATTCCCTCAAAACAACCCTGCACACTTTGGGATTTTTTTTTTCCTTTCACTGAGCCTAAATGTCCCTCACTGCAACTTTCATCTATTGCCATTTTTTCTACCCTGTGGACTCTAACAGAATAAATCTAATTCCTTTTCCAAATAAGATCCATCAAATAGTTGATATAGCCTTGGTATTCTTCATAACTTTTCTATTCTACATGATAACCATCAGCATAAGCATCTGACCTCCCAAATGAATTATCTCCAGTTTTCCCAATGGTCATCTTTATCTCACTGTGTTCTAGCTTGTCAGCATATTTCCTAGGAGGTGGTGCCCAGAATTGAGAATAATATTTCCAATTTGTCCTTGTGAGGGCAAATGACTTATCACAACCTAAACTTGTTTGCTGCTATGTCACATTGTTGAAGGGGTACATATTTTCAGTCTACTAAAAATTCCAAATATTTTTTATGTGAACTTCAAATCATGAACAGCCTGGGAGGCTTGGGGGAGGAGAAAGCGGAATGAAACAGGAAAGACTATTAGTGAACATCAGAATATCAGAGCTGGAAGGGATCAATCAATTCAACATTCATTTTATAGATGGAGAAACTGAGGTACAAAAGGCCAAGCATGTAAAGTCATACAACTCAAAAATAGAAGATCTGAGATTTGAATTGAGGTCCTTTGACACCAAATCTAGTGCTCTTTCCACTTTGTTATTATTATCTAGTCATGGTCTCCCCCTTCTTGTACTTGACATCGTTGATTTTTTTAAAATAAAACTCAAGTATTGTATTCTTCCCTATTAATTTTTTTTCTTTTCTTATTTGAGATATTCTAAACAGTTTATATTTTTTATCTTGACTCTAGCATCCAACACATTAGTTATTCCTCCCAACTTTCTGTCACTTGTAAAATTAATAAGAATACCATCTGCCTTCATCCAATACTTTGATACTCTAATAGATTTGTAATTTCATCAATGTTGGCATTCCCACTAATCATTCAGGTTGTAGCCCATTTGTGTCTGCCTCTCCTATGTAGCTCTAATTCCTATCCTCCCATAAATTCACTGGAGGGAGTTCATTTAATGTTCTAGAGGATTTCCTAAGATTCTTTTAATTTTGTGAGTATACTAGTAAAGCCCATATACTTTCTAGTAACTGTAATCTTGCTTGCCCATCATTTTTCTCCTGATCCTATACTTCTTTGATAATGTCTTTTTAACTACTCTTGTTTAATTTCTTATTTACATAATACAAGTATCCCTTCCATATTATGAGGGTCATGGGCATAGTGTCCTCCATGATCTGGAAAATCAATAAAAAAATTTTGGCCCTCCTTTAATACCAGACAATGTCTGAATTTTTTCTTTTTCTTTTATGTGTTCACAGTGCCTTATTATAGAATTTGGGTTAAGTAATTGGTCATAGACTATATGTAGGTCAATGTTGACATTTCTAAACTTTGCATGTTTTCTGCTGGCTTTCACATTCTTTTCACAAATTTGAACTTCTTAGTTATTTTAACTTAAAAATTATTTACATTTATAGCATTAAAATAGAAAATATGTTGATATTACATAATACTATGCATATATTTTTGCTTTTCTCAATTTCTAAATTTTTTCTGTATCTTCTATTGGTCTTTGCATGTTATCTATGACTTCTGAAAAACTCCCAAAAGATTTCCATGTAATTTCTTCTGCCAACCCATGATATATAGAAACTGAGATATATTGAAACCAATATATATTTGGACTGTGATGAGAAAGGGATACTTGTATATTGTATTTCATGCCCACCACGAACCACTCAATTGCCCTTTAAATAGTCTTCAACTTTAATTCTGAGGATATCAATATCTCATAGTTTGCAGCTATGCACCATCACTAGGAAGATACTAGTATTAAAAATATAGGCTTTTGGCAGTACCAGATCTCAAACTAGAGTACAAAACTGTAATCATCAGAACTATTTAGCACTGGTTAAAAAACAGAAAGGTCAATCAATGAAACAGGTTAGGTACACAACATACAAAAGCAAATTAACCTAGTAACCTTCCGTTATTGCTATTGTTTAGTCATGTCTGACTCTTTGTAACCCCATTTGAAGTTTTCTTGGTGAAGACGCTGAGGTGGTTTGCCTCTTCCTTTTCCAAGTCATTTGACAAATGAGGAAACTGAGATGAACAGGTTTAAGTGACTTGCTTAAGGTTACATAGCTAGTAAATGTCTGAGGCCAGATTTGAATTTATCTTCCTGATTATAGGTCTAACCCTCTATCCACTGCCTCCCATAGTAATCTAGAGTTTGATAAACATAAAACCCGCAGCTGCTTAGGTAAGGGAAGTGGGAGGATGATAAAAGAACATTTATCAAGTGCCTACTAAATTCTAAGCACTGTGCTTAGTGCATTATGAATGCACTAAACTAAATTATAAATATCTTATTTGATCCTAACAACAACCTTGTGATATAGATCCTATTATTATTCCCCCTTTATAGTTGAGGAAACTGAGATAAAAGAAATTAAGCAACTGGCTCAAAGCCATACAACTAGTAAGGGTATGAGACCCAGTACTCTATAATAATAACAATAGCTAACATTTATATAGCATTTAGTATTGTCATAGGGATTGCAACACCCTCCTCAGGGGGGTTGCATAATTGTCATAGGGATTGTATAATTGTCATAAAACTAAAAAAATCTTTTGAAGAAAGAAACATTTCAGGAAAGAGAGCCCAATAACTCTTTGATTCTAGAAGATGAATTGTTTGAAGAAGGTGCCATGAAGATGCTTGAAGAAACCTCCACAGCATCAGAAGACCCAGAATGAACCATGGAGCATAATTGATTGAACTGGGGGGTGGGGTGGGGTTGGGGGTTGAACACAAGCATTTTGAATGTAAACTTGTATGCCAAAGGGGATTGCCCCCTAATTGGCTTATTGTCAACCTGCCTATCAAACATTGGTTTACTCTCTCTCTCTTCCTATCTCTTTCATTTCCCTCTTATCTCTAACTAGTTTCTTATGTAAAGTAATTCATTGGGGAGGCTAGTCTCCCAAAGAATCATAGTGGGGATTGTAAAAGGGAATTCTTTGTTCTCTTTGAGTTTACACTTGTAAAAAGGGAATCCTTTATTCTCTTTACCTAGTTGGAGTTAACACTTTGGTTAACAATGACTTAAGTACCCCTACTTGAACTAGGTGGAAGAGCTCCAAACCACTTAGAGAATTCACACCCTCAGAAACTCAGTCACTGGGGAAACTGTGAACCCTTTTGATGAGTATTTACTTCTCCAGAAAGTGAGAAGTTGTTCCCACAAACAGGGGCCCCTGGGTACTGCTGGGCAATTTGGAAGATGTGATTGGCCCTTATGAAGAGAGGAACAGACAAGAAGCCACTATAAAAGGCCCTGAATTTCTGGGGGTAGGGGAGTTGACTCCAGGAAGAAAGTTGGCTACAAGAAGGAGGCAACTTCAAGACAAAAGTCAGCTTCAAGAGTCATCTTCAGCTCGAGTCATTATCTTAACCTACCTCTTGGAGAGAACTTGGGTGAGAGGATAGCTGGCTTTCCCTTCCTGTCTTCTGGAGAGAGTTTAATTCCAGTTGAAGATCAAGTTCTGGCTAAGTTGAGTACTGGAGCAATATTTAGTTAGATAGGCTAATGTCTTCTCTACCCTTTTGTATTTCTCTGCTTTCACTCTTTCCACCTCTTTTGTAAATAAAAGCTATTAAAATCATTTTGACTTTGAGCAATAAAATTTTGAATTGGCAACCACCATTGTTATTTATAATTTTCATATGTTTTAGTCAAACCATTAATTTTTAATTCTTATATTACGTGCCTGGTATTGTGCTAAATACTTCACAATTATTCTCTCATTTGACCTTCAAAATAACCTTGAGCAGTAGGTGCTATTATTATCCTCATTTTATATATAAGAAACCTGAGGCAAACAGAGGGTTAAGTCACTTGCCCAGGGTCACATAGCTACTAGGTATCTGAGGCTGAATTTTAACTGAGGTCTTCCCAATTCCAAGTACAGTGCTCTATGCTATATAGTGCTAAATAGCTAGGTAAGGACCCACTGCTGGCAAAACTGGATAACCATCTGGCTGAAATTAAGGGCAAACCAATGTCTCACACAAGACAAACTTCAAACTAATACCCAACTTAGATATATATCATCATAAACAAATTAAAGGAGCTAGGAGGAAAAAGTTATCTTTTAGATCTATAGACAAGTAAAAGTTAATTACTAAGCAAGGAATAATGAAGGTTGCAGAAAATAAAATGTGCACATTGGATTATATAAACTTTAAAAGTTTTTGCACAGTCTAAACCAATGAAGTAAAAATTAGAAGGGAAAGAGTTTTAGCTTAGAAAAAAATTCCACTAAAAAAAGTTTCATTTCTAAAGTACATAGGAAATTCAAATGTATAAGAATAAGAGCCATTTCTCATTTGATAAATAGTCAAAGGATATGAATAGGAAATTTTCAAAGAAAAAAATCCAAGTTTTCCACAGCTGTATGAAAAAATATTCCAAATCATCAATAATTAGATATGTACAAATTAAAACAACTCTGAAGTTCTACATCACACCATCAGATTGGCAAAGAGGATAAAAAAATGGAAAATGACAAATGTTGGAAGGGCTGTGAGAAAAGAAGCACATTAATGCACCATTGGTGAACCTGTGATTTGGTTTAACCATTCTGAAAAGGAATTTGAAACAATTCCATAAAAGTTACTAAATTGCACATACCTTATAATATGTGTTCAGACAGAGGAAAAGTATTTCCAGGCACAAAAATATTTGTAGCATCTCTTTTCATAGTACCAAAGGACTAGAAACTAAGGGAGTATCCATTAACTGTGGAATGTCTGAACAAATTATGGTATATGTTATGAAATATTACAGCATGTAAGAAATTATGAAAGGGATGTTTCAGAGGAACCTGGGAAAACTTATATGAACTGATACAGAGTGAAATGAGTAGCATCAGGAGATCAATTTATATAACAACAATGCAATGTAAAGAAAAATTATTTTGAAAGTCTTAAGAACACTGATAAAAGTAATGATTATAATACCAAATGATAGATTTAGTGTGCAGAGTGAAACATACTTTAAAAAAAAAACCTTACCTTCCATCTAAGAATAAATTCTTTGTATAGGTTTCAAGATAGAAGAGCAGTAAGGCCTAGGCAATGAGCATTAAGTGACTCACACAGGGTTACACAGCTAGGAAATGTCTGAAGTGAAATATGAACCCAGGCCCTGCCATTTCTAGGCCTGGCTCTCACTCCACCGAGCCACCTAGCTGCCCCCAAGACTTACATTTTTTATATAATCAAGTGGGATCTTGTTGTGCATGATTATGCATATTTGTTACAAGAGTTTTGCTTTACTTTGATTTTCAGTGGTGGGGAAGAAAGGATAAAATTCTCCTCAAAATGAAAAAAGGACAGAAGGAAGCCCAGAAGTTTAATCACAAATAAGCTGAAAGTTACATGAAAAGATAAAAGTAATCTTTACATAATAATGACTTACAGCTTAATAGACAATGCTGTTCTGTTCTACAAACTATGTGAAAACATTGTATCTAGATTTTAGAATTTAAACATTTTTTTAAGAAATTAAGTAGAATTCTAAAAAATAAAATAAAAATGTAGGCCTTTATTTAAAGAAGACATTTTGAGAGTCATTAAAAGAAATCTGTAATTTTTAAAGGCAAAACAGAGTATTCCATAGATTTTTGTCCAAGTTATTGATAAAACTGTTAACTAGTACAGGGCAATGGCCAGGTTGACATTTACTAATTAATGGATATTCTTTGGTTTTCATCATCGAACCAGTTCTAGTCCCTCTGTCTATAATACACATCCCTTAATTCCGACCACAAAGACAGAATGAGATATTTAATCAAATGCCCTTGCTGAAATTCAGGTATTCTATGTCTGCAACTGAAATGTTATTATAGTGTCTATGTACACTGTAATATTCTACTGATCTAAAAGTCTAGTAACTGTCAAAAAAATAAAAATAGTCTGATATGATATGCTCTTGACAAAGCCATGTTGGCTTTTAGTGACCACTAATCATCTCTAATTGCTCACAAATTACCCTTGTAATTATACATTTTATACTTTGGCCAAAAATTGAAGTCAAGTTCATTGGCCTAAAGATTCCACTCTTTTGCTTTTTTTTTTAAATTGGGAAAACATTTGCCTGTCTCCAGGCCTGTGGCATCTCCTTCATTCTTCATATTTTTTCAAAGATCACAGTCAGTGACCCAGCAATTCCATCTTCCATTTTTTTAGGCTTTCTAGGATATAATTTCATTCAGGACTCTAGGATATAATTTGTCTGAGCTAGGTAATTTGTCGTTGAGGATAACTAGGTGTTCTGATCCTATCTCCTCAGTTATCTTAGGTGCCAACTCTCTGTTAATCATTTGTATTCTAGTCCTCCCATTTTAAAGACCCTTATTTTTAGTAGAACAAACAGAAATAAAAAGATAGCAATTCTGCCTTCATTTTAACATCCCATACTATCTTTCCAACTACTCCAATTAATGATACTATCCCTTTTTTATTCTTCCTCCTGCCCCTAACATAGCTTTTCTGAAGCCCTTTTTTAGTTCTTAGGCTTCATTGCCAACCTCAATTAATTGTGAGCCTTAATGCCCCAAAACTATTCTTAAAGGACAATGTGGCTCTTTTGTGTTCATTCTCTGTTACCTAATCTTGATTCTGTTTTTTATACATGCCTTTTAAATTTTTTAGATAGCCAAAGTGCAATGGTATGCACCTGGAGTTCTTTTCCTAGGAGAGGCTAGAGTTGGTGGATCCCTTTAATTTAGGAGTTCTAAGCTTTGGGTTAGAGCCAGTCTAGTGATAACACTAATTCCAGCATGAATATGGTGAACCTCTAGTAGCAGGGGACCCTGCCTGGAGTTAGAAAACGAGCAGGCAAAATTTTTGTACTGAAGAGCAATGAAATCAGGCCCACAAGGGGCTATTGTGATTTGAGTGGAATCATGGTTGAATTAAATATTTGGATTGAATTGGAAAAATAATATTAGTAGTACCTCACACTTATACATCTTACCAAGCTCTGTGCTTACAACCCTTTGAGGTAGATAGTGCAAATAGTATTAAAACTATTAACAGTCTCTTCAACTGTCCCAAATGGTAAATTAAGAAAATTCACATAAGTACAAGGGCAGTTAATACATTGGTTTCTCTCTCCAAACCAAACTTTTGATCCAAAGAAAAGGAAGTATTACTTGGAGTTAATATATTATAAAGTTTTATTATCTAAGGAACTAATGTTCAAGGACAATATACAGTATTTCATTTTTTCTTATAGATCACTTAAAAAAATTAATGGATAGATTACCTGAAAATCATGTTTAAAAAAAGCCAACTCATCATATT
This sequence comes from Gracilinanus agilis, assembly GCF_016433145.1. Taxonomy (NCBI): domain Eukaryota; kingdom Metazoa; phylum Chordata; class Mammalia; order Didelphimorphia; family Didelphidae; genus Gracilinanus; species Gracilinanus agilis. The sequence continues at coordinate 560,032,167 of NC_058131.1, read as the reverse complement.
ATAGGGAATTATCAAAGAAAACTGCCCTGATATTCTTGAACAATAAGGTAAAATAGAAATTAAAAGAATCTACAGATCACCTCATGCAATAAATCCCCAAATGACAACTCCCAGGAATATTATAGTTAAGTTCAAGAGCTCCCAGACCAAGGAGAAAATACTGCAAGCAGCCAGAAAAAAAAATTAAATATGGAGTCACAGTCAGGATTACATAGGGCTTAGCAGGAATATAATATTCCAGAAGGCAATTGAACTAGGTTTACAAGCAAGAATCACCTACCCAACAAAACTGAGTATGTTCTTTTAGGGGAAAAATTGTCCTTTAATAAAATAGATTTCCAAGTATTCTTGATGAAAAGACCAGACATAAACAGAAAACCAGATATCCAAATATAAGACTCAAGAGAAGCATAAAAAGGTAAATAAGAAAGAGAAAATTTAAGTGATTCAATAGGGTAAAACTGTTTCAATAGGGACAAAATGTTTATATTCCTGCATGGAAAGATAATATTTGTAATTCAAAATTTTTATCATTATCAGAGCAATTCAAAGGAATATACATAGAGGGTGCATGAGTAAGGTGTTTAGAATGACATGATATACCCCCAAAAAATCAAGGGGGTAAAAAAAGATTGCATGGAGAGAAAAGGGAAGAGAGAGGTAAAATGGGATAAATTATATCACCTAAAGAGGCCCCAAAAAACTATTACAAGGGAGGAAAGGGAGGAGGAGCATAGTGATGGGTAATGTTTAAACCTTATTCTCATTGGAATTGTCTCAGAGAGGGAATAACAACCATATTTATTGGAGTATAGAATCCTATCTTACCCTATAGAGAAGTAGGAGGAGAGTAAGAATCAAGGGGGGAGGGCAGGGGAGGAATATAAGGGAGGGAGCATTGGGTTGTGATTAAAAGCAAAACATTTGTGAGGAGGGACAGAGTGAAAGAGCAGGATTAAATGAGGAAAATAAGATGGAAGGGAATATAAGGATAGTAATCAGAATTGTGAATGTAAATGGGATGAATAGAATAAAATGGAAGTAGAAAGTAGAGTGGATTGAAAACCATACTCCTACAATATGTTGTTTAAAGAAAACACATTTGAGGCAAGGAGACACCAAGTAAAGGTAAGGGGATGGAGCAGAATCTATTGGGCTTCAACCAAAGTAAAAAAAAAAAAGATAGCAGAAGTAAACAATCATCATCTCAAAGCTAACACAAAAATAGGTCTAATTAAAAGAGAAAAGTAAGGAAATTACATCTTGATAAAAGGTTCTGCAGACAATGAAGTAACATCAATACTTAATATATATGCACCAAATGGTAGACTCCAAATTTTTAAAGGAGAAATTAAATAAGTTTAAGAGGAAATAGATGGTAAAACTACTAGTGGGGGATCTCAATCTTCCACTCTCAGAATAAGATACATCTAACCAAAAGTAAACAAGAAAGAAGTAAAGGAAGTGAATGAATTTTTTTAAAAAATTATATTTAATAGATCTCTAGAGAAAATTGAATGGTGATAAAAAGGAATATACCTTCTTTTTCAGCAGCTCCTGGAAGGAGGATGGAGACAATTTTGATAATATAATCTCAGAAAACTTATGTGGAAAATAGTTATTACATGTAATTGGTAAAATAAAATATCTTTACAAAAAAAAATTAAGACTAGAACCATTGGATATGAACTAGAGCTGTGAGATCAAATGGAAAGTCAGGTGTTAAATAATTATCTCTGGAATTTTGGAAGTGTTCCTGACTAGAATACTCTGGATGGATTATCTATACTATTTCTCAGCCCTCCTCTTCAATTTGGTTGGATGGAATCTGGATTTAATTATATTTAAGAGAAGCAGATGAACAAAACTGAAGGTAATCAGAGGGGGATTGCAATTTCTAAAACTAAGATTTTGTTTGATTTTGATGAGGTCCTGGGAACCCTTGGAGACAAGATCATGTAGTTGAGATCCAAAAATGTCTGGTCTTTTTGGTACTGATGTATACAGTAAGCTGATTAACATTAGCTTTACCCCATTCTGATTATGCAGAACTAAACTATTCCTTTTGTTTTACACTATTTGGTAGGACAGTATATATATATATATATATATATATATATATATATATATATGCTGCTTGTTTTTTCTTGCCCTATTCTTTGTTGTTGTTGTTGGTTCATTATAATCCAAAATGAGTATATCCAAACTGCCCACTATTTGTGATTTCACCTTTTTATGCTATATGCTGAATAACCTAGCATATGAGCATACAAAATATTGAAATCCTCTAGGGAACCAGAAGAGAAAATGACTTGGAGTATGAAGCCTTTGAGGGAAAGAAAGACCCAATTGTACAATTTTTTCAATTTTGCTCTCAGAACTATAAATAATATAAGTGGGAATTCTGTTACTTGAGTCATTTGGGTAGGGAGAGAGGAGACTTTAGAATACCATAAAGCCATTATGCCTCACCACCCCACCATTGTTTCTGATCCTGTATATCCCAAGTGGCTCAGGTCCCCACACCAAACAACATCTGAGCCTTCTACTACCAGTGGGACTTATGGAGATAGAGAAGCTGGGACATTCCAAGACCAGAACACGTTGCCATCACAGTATTTCCTGGATATCCCATCTGGTGTGGTTCCCCAGACCAGGAAGTTGTGAGCAATTTCCCCCAATCAAGAGCAGTCATATCAGTATAAGAATAGGGGAAAGATGGTCTTGGGACATGACATTTAAGAAGAACTGAATCCTCCCTACTTTGACCTACCTGGTCTTCCATGTCTTTAGGCCCCATGAAACTACTAAAGAGAGGAAAAGCTGGGGCCCTTACATGTTAGAGTCCTAGAACAAAGCCCCCATGGCACAGAGTAGTTATAGTTCTGTTAGTCAAAACAAGTCAACAAGCATTTATTAAATATTTACTATGTGCCAGGCACTGTGTAAAATGCTGGGAACACAAAGCAAAAAGAAAACAGTTCAGGTGTTCAAGGAACTAACAGTCTAATGAGGAAGATAACATATAAACAACTATGTGCAAACTATTCACAATATGTGTGTATATATGCATATTTCATAAGTACATATACATATATACACACATAGTTACAGGAGAACTTGGAGGTCATCTCAGAAGGAAGACCTTAGTGTTAAAGGGGATTGAGAGAGACTTCTTTCAGAAGAGAAGCCAAGAAGTGGCAATAAGGAGGGAGAGCATTCCAAACATGGAGGACAGCCAATGAAAATACACTGACTTGGGAGATGGTGTGTCTTGTAGGAAAAGCAAAAAGGTCAGTGTCACTGGATTATAGAATATGTGGAGGGGAGTAAAATGTATGAAGACTAGCAAAGTAAGAAGGAGTCAGAATATGAAAGTCAAACTATGAATATGAAGAGACAAAGAAAAGATTTTATATTTGTTCTTAAGGGAAATAAAGAATTTACTGAATAGGAAGAAAGGGGAAGTGGTAGTTGTTGTTTCATCTTTTGTTAGCAGTCCTTGGGAAATACCTTCCTCTTCTTTCTCTTAGTTTTGTGGGGAAAGGTTTTAAGCATCTACTTAGACTAAAGGCCAGGGGAAATAATTCCACTTTCTTCTAGACTTGGTTTGGGGCTGTGAAGGTAAAAAACTGCAGTGGTTTGGGGCTAGTCCGGGTTTTACTTGTTCATGGCTTGACAAAATATGAGGTTATCGAAGTCTTGTTCAAGACTTTTGTGAGGGTCTCCCTTCTCAGGCAAAGCATGGAAAAAGGGAAGAAAATAAGCTGGAAGTTAAAGTTTGTTCAGCATTGCTGTTAAAATTTTTGCTGCCTATGACTTCCATCTACTACAATTCAACAATTCATTAATCATTTAAATGCCTATGATATGCCAAGCATTGTACTACCCATTGGGAGAAAAGATGCTAAAAAGGAACATGTAGTAATGGATAGAGAACCAATCTTAAAGCCAGGAAGACTTCTTAGTCCTCCAGGCAACATTCTCTAAGTACAAAGAAACTACCAACCTGCATTATTAGAGTTTGCGTTTCAGTAGTTCCCTATATCAGAGAAATCACAGAGAGGAGAGAAGAAAGGAAAGGAGAGGAGAAGAGAGGAGAGGAGAGGAGAGGGGAGGGTAGAAAAGGAAAGGGAGAAGGGAGAAGGGAGGGGATCTATGATCTATCTATCTATCTATCTATCTATCTATATATATATATGTATATATATATGTATATATATTGCAATAGAGCAGTCATTTATGAAATGCCTGTAAATGTCAGGCACTCTAGAAGTCCCTATAAGAAGAGATTATTTACATTTTTTAGACATTTCACATATTACAATTTATATTTTTTTTAAATCTAAGATTCTTTAAGGATAACTAGGTGGCTAAGTGGATAGAGCTTTGGGTCTGGAATCAGGACTCATGTTCCTAAGTTTAAATTCAGTCTTAGACATTTACTACCTGTAGGACCCTGGGCAAGCCACTTAACCTTGTTGCCTCAGTTTCCTCATCTATAAAATGAACTGGAAAAGGAAATGGCAAACTTTTCTGGTATTTTTGCCAAGAAAACCCCAAATGGGGTCATGTAGAAATGGACATGACTGAAAACAAGAACAAAGATACTATAAAAATCTTTCTGGACAGTACTTCAATGCCGCCGTTATCACTCTTCTGGGACCAAAGGTCAGGCAGCAGCACTTTTGTGCAGGTGTTTGACTCTTTCCTTCAGAGGATTTATATGATTTTAGTCTCTAAGCCATTTCCTCTTCTAGAACTCTAAAGAGTCCCAGGATTGTATATTTGTATATTAATACCACCTAGCACATACATAGCAGATAACGGTGAAATGGCAGATAGGAAATATTTGAGGCCCAAATTCATATTATAGATTGATTTCATTTCTGAATGATAAAGTAACAAAACAACAAGGCAGAGCAATAAATAAAAGTTTTTATTATGTGTGTCATATAATAAACATATGATATATGTTATTAAATAACATAATACATAATAACATGTAATAAATGTCCCCTAAATACTGACATATACAATTATTATATCCAAGTATTACAAAGGGAGAAAAGAGTATAAAAATCCAGTACTATCCTGACCTAGTATCCCCTTTCTGGATCTTTTGTGGACAAGTTGTCACTAAAGCATATACTTTTTCCCCTCTGTAAGTCAAAGTGGTCAATGGATTAGCTTAGCTGGTTCTATTGATCATTTTGTAGTTTGCTGACACTTTCGGAGCAGCAACTGCAATGAATTATGATGGCTTGCTCTAATTATTTATAGGTTATTGCATAGATGTATAGTTAATAGAGATGAATTATAAGCTTTTCTAGGGTAAAGACAGCCTTCTAATTTTCTTGCTACACAGTCTTCCAAATACTCTGCCATCTCTTCTTAACTAGTCAGAGACATTGATTTTCAGTAGAAGCTGCCTTGAACTCACTCCCCCTGGTGGTCGAACAAGATGAGTTGGATGACTTTGAAAGAATCATTCAAACTGCACTTGATTATCTACCCTTTTACTTTCAGAAGAGCCAAGGAACAATTGTTCTCATATTTTGCAGACATATTTTATTTGGAGACCATCTGTTGAATTTCTAATTTCAATGTACCAGCATTTGGGGGAAGGGGGCTTTAATTTATGCAAATACACATTAAGGTTTAATGATTGGCACATTCTTGCATAAATCCAAAATATCCCACTATAATTTTTCCTGTTTCATTTGCATTATAAGCCTACAGGATTCTTTCTGTTGTTTATAATCTTTAAACACATTACCTCCAGCTTACTAACTATAATCAGTAACATGATGGAAGGGTGTCACTAAACATTTGAAACATCTTTTGTTTTCACAGAATGTCAACTTTACCCCTGAGAATAAGAAAGTAAAATGAGCCTGAGGAAAAGTCTAAACTGGGGCTACCATATCATGTCAAAGAAAATTCTTCACTACTTTTGGTGGTCAAGGAATCTTCTGTCTTGACTAAGCTGAGTTTTTAAAAATCTATTTCACTCTATTAAAACATAGATAAAAATCTACATTCTTTATTAACTCGTGGAGGTCTTAGTTGGTCTTTGGGTATCGATTTAAATGGGAATTAGAAAACTGAAAAATTAAAATACTGGTAAACATCCAGAATCTGATTTTTTCCTTCATATTTTTTACTTTCATAGGTTATTTATTCATTCCCAAACTTGCGCTCTTATATCTCACCATGGTATAGAGATGATCAAGGGTTCTTGGAGGTCATGTCTATAAAAGTCTAAGTTTTGTTAGATTTTACCAAATAGAAACAAACCATGTCTGTCATCTGAGAATCAGAGAGTTTGTAAAAGTTCACCAAATGATGATAATTTCTGGTCATTGTGAAGGGGATGTATTCTATGCTAAGTAAGATCAGCCCAATGAACTCAATGATTTTGAAAAGTAGTGAAATAGCTATTTATTTTATTAACCTGGGTTCCCTTGGTGTAGATAGCCTTGATAAGGATTCTAACTTTACTACACAGAACTTACATCACCTTGGACAAGTCATGCAGACTCTCTGGGCCCCAGGTGTTCACTTTTAACATGAGTCTCTTAGTCAATAAAAATGTATAAAGCACTTACCATGTACTAAGCACTGTGCCAGGTCTGTTCTAACTCCAAATATGTAATTCTAAAACAGATCTTTTAAAGTATTGAAGCTAGTTATTTGCTTTGTTTCCCTTTTGGCCAAGTAATGTATTTTTCTTTAGAAACCTTGGTGCATTTTATTAATTCAACAAATATTTGAGCACCTACTCTAAAAGGTACTATGCTGGGCACTGTTGTTGTCATTCAGTTGTGTCTAATTCTTGGTGACCCCTTTTGGGGATATCTTAGCAAAGATATTAGATTGGGTTACCATCTCTTTCTCCAACTTATTTTAAAAATTAAAAAACTGAGGCAAACAAAGTTAAGTGACTTGTCTAGAATCACACAACTAATAAGTGTCTGAGGCCTGATTTTAATTCAGCAATATGAGTCTTCTGACTCCAGTTTTAGCACTCCATCCACTACACTACATAGTTGTGTTACATGTATGGGAATAAAAAGATATTCACGACACCAGCCTTTTCTAAACTTCTAAAGAGTTTTCAATCAAGTAGGATGGAAAAAATGATTCAAGAGTAGATGAGGCAAGTGTAGAGGAGAAATTTAGGCAGAATCCTATGAGAAATTTGAAGAGGTTACTACGATTTTCTTCTGAAATATTCAGGGAAAGTTTTATGGAGGAGGTGATATTTGAATTGGGACTGGAAAAAAGGGAGGCACTTCAAAGATGAAAATAAGGAGAAATGTATTCCAAACAGGGGGAAAGAGATAAAGGCAAGGAACTGGGAAAAGGCAGGATCAGAAGAGGATATGTATGGACAGAAGTCCACTTTGACTGGGGAAATGTAGAGTATTAAAAAGTAGTATGAGATAATGCTAAAAAGGGAAAATAAAGCCAGATTGTGGGGGGGTCTGGAATTCTAGGATGAAGAAGTATGTATTTCATTTGGTAGGCAGCGGGGTCATTCGAGGTTGTTTACTTGAAGAAGCAACGTGTTATAAAGATTATCTCAGCTTGAAGGTTAGAGAGTGGATAGACTAGAAATAGGAAGACAAGTTAAGAAGCTTTTATGTTAGTTTAAGTGAGATGAGTTCAAGTCTGAACACAAACCTCACAGTAGGAGGAAAAGAAGAAGCTGCTAACTAGCTATTGTGGAGATAAAAATGAAAGGACGCTGCAGCTGATTGGATATGTAGAATGAGGGAAAGGAAAGAACCAAACAAGGTTTTACAGTTATAAGCCTGGGTAATCAAGGAGTTGGTAGTACCACTTACAGAAATAAATAAATTGAAGTAGCTGCAGAGTTTCTTAGCCTTTTTTGCATAACAAACCCCTGGTTAAGCTCATGGGCCTGTTTTCAGAATGTTTTTAAATGCATAAAATAAATTAATAGGATTACGAAGGAAATCGATTAAATTGAAATGTGACTATCATATTTTTAAAAATAAATTCACAGATGCCAGATTAAGAACCTCTGGAAGAGAACTAGAAAGGCTAAACTTTTAATAGTGTTATAGTTTCCCTTGGATGATTGTTTTTCAATAAGATTTTTAACAGGATAGACTACAAGAGACAATTATTTTTCAAACACCATCCTAGAGTAGCATCATCATTCATTGGAAAGTATATTGGAGATGAAATACTGAACTTTTACTCGTAGGACCCAGACTTAAATAATAGTTCTGCCACTTACTATTTCTTGGGTAAGTTACTGAACCTCTTTGACTTAATTCCTTCATTTGTAAAAATGAGATGGTTGGACTAGAATTCAGAGGTCAAATTCACTACATCGGTTTATAAGCAGTCCACAAAACTCTAGACCAGTGATTCCCAAAGTGGGCACCACCACCCCCTGGTGGGTGCTGAAGTGATCCAGGGGAGCAGTGATGGCCACAGGTGCATTTATTTTTCCTATTAATTGCTATTAAATTTTTTTTAAATAATTTCTAGGGGCACTAAGTAATATTTTTTTCTGGAAAGGGGGCAGTAGGTCAAAAAAGTTTGGGAACCACTGCTCTAGACTAAGACCTGAACCACATTAAAATATAATTGGGAAATGTATAACAAAAGAAATGAAAGTATAATACAACATAGATAATATTAATTTGTGATTTTTGAGATATGTAGCCCATACGGACCCATTTCTATCTGAGTGTGATACCACTGGATTAAATAACTTCTGAGGTTCCTTCTAGCTCTAAATCTATGACCTATTGAAGCTCTTCCTACTTCCTTCTTCCCCCATTGGAATCAATGACATTTAAAGAGTAGATAGTGCTAACTAGAGCATGATCTTGGATTTTATCTCTAAATGATATATGAGAGTCTTTTAGAGAAAGCTGGGCTCTGGTTTATGTTTATGTCTTTATCATAAACTCCTTGGGTTGGTCATTTCATTAAATGCTCCATTTTCCCCAAGACAATATAGCTGACCTATTATCTCTGTGAGAAAAATAAATCAGTAGCATTGCCTCTGTAGATATTATGGTATAAACACAGCACTAAATCCATTTGCAAATAACCCATTGAGAGGCCACAGCCTCACTAACAAATCTAAGACGAGATGGGACACGATGGGCACAGACTAAGCTAAAGGAAGATGCATGGCTTCCATAAAATATGAAATCATTTTTCCAGCCCTTCTGTTCACATTCCTCCTGATTCTATGTGGACCTCTCTGGAGCAAAATCAGTTTCACCCCAGTTTTCTGCCTTCACCTTAGCCTCTTAGTTTTTAACATTCAAAAGAAACTGAGATTCCTGAGCCCACCAAGCCTGTAGTTTATAACTCATATCCCATTTGTTTGGATCCTGCCCTTTCTTTCCCCAAAGAGGCAAGGGAATTTTCATAGTCCTAATGATTTCCTTATGAGTTAAGAACAGCACCTGTTTTATGTAGACAAAGTTCATCTCCCTTTAAAAAGGTAGGAAAGCTATTCTTGGGCCTATCATTGACTTTGTTCCTTTGGTTCTGACCCAACCCAGGTAGCATCAAAGGTTTTAGCAGAATATCTATTGTTTTGAGGGGATGTCATTTTGTTAAAGCATTGCTAATTTCCATGGTGACCATGGAGGTGGAAGAGTAGTATTTTATCTGGTTTAGTACACTTCTAACATTAAGAATTCTATCCTTTTTTACCGCATTCTAGTAAAGTTATCTTTATTATATTTTATGGGTCCCAAGTTTTCTTTGCATTCTAACCTGGAGCCTGAAGTTAGCTTGATTTGAGTCAGGCCTGACCCAGAATATCTTAATCACTAACACATCTCAGCGCTACTCCCACCCAACCCCTCCTCCCCAGCAGGAAATACTACAGGCTGTCCAAAACTATTAGTACTATTAGTTCTAAGCAGAATAAACAAATCCCAAATCCAAATGAGAACTGGTTCTACAACCTTTTAAAGTAATCAAAGTTCTAATAGCCTAAATGTTTCAGATAATTGACTTATACTTTGATTTACTTTGCTTATCTCATAGAATCATAGGCTTAGCATGGTGAATAGAACACTGGACTTATGTTTCAGGAGTCTGGCTTCAAATCCTGCCATATTTTCTGGCTGTTAATTAGTCACTCAGCTTCTCAAAGCTGTTTCCTCATTTATAAAGTGGGAATAATTAGACTTCCACTAGCTTAAGGAATATAGTAAGAATTGATGTTTACATAGATTTCAGAAGTACTTTCTGTGTATATATATTTATATATATATACATATATATATCTTCTCATTTCATCCTCACTAGGGTCTTGAGGAATTGATAAAAGGAAGATTTTCCTCCCCGTTTTCCAGATAAGGTAACATAAGAAAAAGAAAAGAAAGAATCACCACCAAATTGGATTGGCATAGAATTTATTTGAACCATTCTGTAAAACTCTACTGGCATCTGGCAGTGCTGTTATCCAGACAACTCCCTGACTAATAAAAACCTTAGAAATGGAATGGGAGAAAATGAGAGGCTTGTTGACATTAGTAGCACCAGGGTCCTAAGTTTGATAGGAATAATTAATAAATCTGTAGAGTTTAATTGAAATAGCCCTAAAGAGATGCTCTTTAGTCCCCTATCCCCCTCCCCCACCCACATACACACACTTCTCACACCTCTCCTCTCTGAAGTTCGAAAATCCTTTTGACACAAATTTTTTTCAACCTTGAGGTAGGAATATAGTCTAAATACCCTGAGAAAGGTAACCCATTGTCCAAAGTTCACCCAGAATTATAATTGACTGATGCTATATCTTCATCTCTCCCACCTCCAACCTCCAATATAGATTTTGATAGTGTGAATGGGAGAGACATTGGCTGCTGGAAGAAGAGGGAAAAAAAAAGGAGCAAATAGATAACAGGACAAATTGTCACTCAATTCACCAAAAAAAAAAAAAAATTATTAAGCATCTGTGTATTCTGTGTAACATAGTATTGTTAAAATGGATAGAGGGAGAACCCTAATGATGTTATTATTTTGTTAGTCTGGTTGTGTGTCTGAAGGCTAGTTGGGTTATCCTCCTCCTTAACCAGAGGGCTTCAAGGAGTTTGTCCCTATGAATAGAGCTGAGAACAGGGAAGGACAGGAACCAGTATTCAATAAAGGACTTCTATGGGGTATGGTGTTGGTGGTTTGCCAGGGCTTAGTGAATTGCCCAGCCCCCTAGATGTCCCTTCTGAACACAGCTCCTGTCAGGTAGTCAGTAATGGTGGAAGGCTTTGGGTTTTGTGTAACCAAAACCTGTTAGAACTGCCTCCCCATTTTCCCCTTGCCCTATAACCTTCACAGATACCTTCCAAAGATCTTATCTGATTGCACTTAGTTAACAATCAAAGGGGTGGTTTAATGAAACAGGATCAAGGATGGGTTTTGAGAGTGGGAACAGGAAAGCCTTAGTCTAAACACAAATATGGTATGGAGTCTCTTTGGCCTAAGCCAAAGGCAAAGACTCTAGCCAGAAAACGTTCTTGTTTCCTTTCTTTCTTCTATCTGCTAACTAAATGTAGGTTGCAATGTCTTTCTTTCTTCTTTTCTTCCTTCCTTCCTTTCTTTCTTTTTTTTCTGTTAATTTTTAAATCCTTATCTTCCATCTTGGAGTCAGTACTGTGTATTGGCTCCAAGGCAGAAGAGTGGTAAGGGCTAGGCAATGGGAGTTAAGTGACTTGCCCAGGGTCACACAGCTGGGAAGTGTCTGAGATCAGATTTGAACCTAGGACCTCCCATCTCTGGGCCTGGCTCTCAATCCACTGAGCTACCCAGCTGCTCCCTGCAATGTCTTTCTATAGCTGGCACAGAGAATGTAACTTGTCTTCAGGTTGGCTCAGCATGCTTTCCAGGCAAAGCCCCACAAGCTGCTGAAAAGTTCAGCCAGCCCTCTTTAGTTTTTGTCCAGGAGAAACAGGCACAATCTCAGGTCTTTAAGGTTCAAGGGAAAGGTTGGGAAATCCTCAGGTATCCAGTGATTCAAATCCTGAGGCCAGGAAGTGAGCTTCATCTAGGTCAACATCCAGGGACAAAACTCCCCCCCACCCCCTTCCAGTTCTTTTCCCTAGAAGCCCTCTGCTGTTCCTTACAACTGTCACTTCTGTCCTTCAAGTTTCTCTGTAACATTCCAAAGTCCCTCTCTGTGCAAGGCTTCTCCTATAAAACACAACTACAATTAAAATAGCCTACCAGAAGCTGGACACTGTGAATACAAAGACAGAAAAGAAATAGACCCTGTTCTCCAAGAGCTTACAAGTACAACTCAGAAATATAGAGTGTTCCAAAGGCTTTAGTGTATGTTTAAGCTTTGATTGTTTAGCTAGCTTAAAATTGCTCAAAGACTTTTTGAATTCTCCTTCTCTCTCTCTCCCTTTCTCCCTCCTTTCCCCTCCCTTTGTATGTACATGTATATGCATACATAATATACATATGTATATATATTATACATACAGTCATTTTAGGGAGAAGGTACTTAAAGCTCAAGAGGATCAGAAAAGTTTCATGTAGAAGGTATGCTTCAAATGAGCCTTGAAGGAAACTTGATATACAATACTTATGTAGTTTGCTAAAGTTTACCTATGAACTAATTGACTAATGAATGTTGGGAAAGTGCATCTTTAATGTGTAGAAATGTAGAAGACTGTTTCATACTGGCTCACTACTATACGGGAGCCAGGAGTAGAGTATATAGAATGTCACATGAAAGAAGCATCCAACAAATTTTTTGGAACACAAGATTTAATCTGTGTCTTTTATGTTAGCTAGAAGTAAATCCTAGATAGGTATATACCACATTATCAATATTTCCCTGCTTAGAATGAAAATGTCTTTGTAAGTCATCTAGCATTGTTTCAAATGGGGAGATGAGATGGAGATGAGATACCATTCTGAAACACTCAGATACCAAGAGTGTTAAAGGGTTATATTTTAGAATACATTCTTGAGAGAAAAAAAAATTGTGTGTATGGTTTGTGTTGTTTTTGTATGTGTATAGTTGGTGTTGGTTGGGGACAGAAGGTGTTATCCTTCTCCCTTTTTTTTGGAAACGAAGAGAATATAGAGATTCCTGAACTTTTTTAGTATCATGGCCTCCTTTAGCAGTCTAATGAAAGCCCACAAGTCCTTTCTCAGAATACTGTTTTCAGGACATAAAGACATAGTATTTCAAAGGAAACTAATCATATTGAAATAATTATAAAAGTATTTTGGAAAACAAGTTCATGGATCCTGGGTGAAGAACCCTTCCAAGATTAACCACCAAGAAAGCTGAATTGCTCAAAATCTGGAGATGAGTAAAATGTGAATTTCCAAATTCCTTACAATTATATGGAACTATAATTATCTATAGTTATTTCATTAAGGATGTTCCCGAATCTAAATTGATTATTTTCATCACAGGCAACACTGAGTTCCTATTTATGTGGCATTTATGGCAAATATCTTTGCCATATAGTAATTTCCTTAAGCAGCTAGGTGGCTCAGTGATTAGAATGCTGGACTTGGAATCAGGAGAATCTGTGTTCAAATCTAGCTTTAACCTTTGTTTGAATTAATCCATTGGAGAAGGAAATAGTAAATCCCTCCAGCATCTTTGACAAGAAAATCTCATTGACAGTATTGGTGTGCTTTAGTCCACAGAGTCACAAAGAGTTGGATGTGACTGAACAATCTATCTAAGAGCTTCCTCATTATCCCCATTATGCAAATGAAAAAACTGACACTTGTCCATGGGCATATGGTAAAGTACATTGCAAGTCTTAGAGTATTATACAAATATGAGGTTTTTTTTGTTTTTAATCAGAAAGGACCTCAAAAAAGGTCTGGCTCAGTGCCCTGTCCTCTTCCAATTCAAATATAGTCAGCTAACTTCACAGATAAGGCAGTTAGGGCCTAGAAATTTTAAATGATTTATAAAAGGTCACATAGCCACTAAATGCTATGGTAGAAATTAGAGCCCTGATCCAGAAGTCAGTGCCTTGCACATAGTAGGCACTTTAAAAATGTTTATTGATTAATTGACCTTCTGCCTCTTAATATAGGACCCTTTTTATTATATTGTAATGTCATTAAAATAAAAGCTATTTTACATGCCTTGCTGATAACTTTTTTCAAAGCATGTTGACACTTCCATTTGCCTTCTAGAGACTATTGGATTCTTAGAATTTGGGTGTAGCCCATTCAGCAAGTCAAAGGAGTATTTCAGATAAGGATAGCATTGGTCAATTAGGTCAAGTTCCAGGAATTTCACTGAAAGAAAACCTACTGTATATAAAAAATTCTTCTATTCTACTCAGACATTTTAAGATTGTTGGGCAAATATTGGGCAAATCTTTTTTAACCAGACCTTGAAATAACAGTGGGCCTCCTCTGGTAGTTAATGCATAATAATGAGCAAATTGATGTAAATTAAATTATATACAAGATTGGATTTTAAAGAGTCAAGAGGGGTTAGTAAGGAATAATGAAAGTTTACATTTACATAGTACATTACCTTATTTAATCCTCACAACAATCCTTTGAAGTAGGCACTATAAATTTTATTATCCCCTTTTGCAGATGTAGAAATTCAGACTTGCCCATAAATAAGAAGCATTTGAGGTGAGATTTGAACCGAAGGTTCTCCTTCCACTATATTACACTACTTAGGAAGCTTTTTCTTGATAGGAAAAATATTATCGTAAGATTTTATGAAGCCCAAAGGAAGTCACAAACACCTATCTTTTCCCATCTCCCTGTTTATGATCAAATGAGATAAAGTTATAGTATAGTACTCTGCAAATGGCAAAGCTCTATACAAAGGTCAGTTATTATCATTAATGCTATTATTTCTTTGGGGAAAGATGAAAGAGTCATAGATACATGGGAAAAAAAAAACAGCTTCCCCTAGTTTAGCCACAAAAAAAAAAATGGTTCTACCTTATATGGAGAGAAACTGAGCACTCCAGCAATAACAGGCATGTTAAAGGCAAATTAGTGCCTTCTTTCTAGTAAATAACAAGCAGAAAGTTCAAAACTGAGCAAAATTCAGCAAGAATTCTTTGATTCAAAATTATAAGAAGTTCCCAATGTGCATAACTTAGCTCAGGGATTGAACTTTTTCTTCCTGAATGAGAAAACTACCCCTATCAATGCATGTTGGTTGGCCTCCCCTGTAATTTATAGTCTGGCCTCTTCCTCACTTTGCAGCCTTCTTACACCCTACTGCTCTCCACCTAATCTGTAATCAAGAAACACTGGCTTTCTTGATACTTTTTTTGCACATGACATTATATCTCCCAACTAAGCCTTTTCTCTCTGATTGCCCCCCACGCCTGGAACACGCTCCCATTTTATTTCTCTCCCTGATTTTCTTCAAGTATCAGAAAAAGCCCCACACTCACTTTCTGCTCTAAGGCTTTTCCAGTCCTCTGTAATCTTAATGTTTTCCCTCTGAAACTATCCTCAATTTTAACATTTATCTCTTGTATGTACACATTTGCTCTTGTGTTGTCTCTTCCATTAGTCTGTGAATTCTTTGAGAGTAGGGAATGATTTTTGCTTTTCCTCGTGTCCTAAGTGTTTAACATAGTATCTTGCATATAGTAGATACTTAATACATGCTAGTTTGTTTAGTCTTTTCAGTCCTATTTGACCCTTTGTGATCCTATTTGTGATTTTCTTGGCAAAGATACTGGAGTGATTTGCCATTTCCTTTTTCAGCTCATTTTACAGTTGAGGAAACTAAGATAAATAGGGTTATGTGACATGCATAGGGTCACCCAGCCAGTAAGTGTCTGTGACTGGATTTGAACTCAGGTCTTTCTGACTCCAGGTCCTGTGTTCTATCCATTGCAGCACCTCACTGCCCTACGTGCTAGTCTACAAATTGAATCCATTGACTACAGCATTCAGAGGAAGCAGAGACATTTAACAGGTATATGTCAGAGGTAGGACTAGAATCCAAGTAATTCTGGTTTGGAGGCCAGTTCTCTATGCACTACACCTCTTTATCTCTCCTCATATACTTCAGAAGGCCCCAAGTAAAAACTGTATTATATTTACATTGTTAATATTGCCTTCTTGTATAGTCATGTAGTTGATAATTGCATTAGTTTTGCATGCCTCTTCCTTACTGTATATAGGTAACTTCCAGGACATTTCTTTCTCATCCCTACCCCTTTTCAGCACCGTTTGATGGGTGGTCTTCCCCCATTAGAATGTAAGTCCCCTGAGAGCAAGGATTTCCTTGCATATAAGTTTATTTCCAGCAATTTAAGTGAGCCAGAGTTGCATGAAGTTGTCAGTCTCACTGAATTCAAAGTAGAATTGCAGTAGCTCAAAAGAAATATGAGATGTGCACATTTAGAGATATTGCCAACCCAAATATTCATATAGACTAATGGTTCCCAAACTTTTTTGGCCTACCGCCCCCTTTCCAGAAAAAATATTACTTAGCCCCCTGGAAATTAATTTGTTTTAATTTTAATAGCAATTAATAGGAAAGATAAATGCACCTGTGGCCATCACCACTCTCCTGGATCGCTGCAGCACCCACCAGGGGACAGTGGCACCCACTTTGGGAATCACTGATATAGACTATTTGCTACAAACCTTTGATAGAGCCTTCGGAAGTTATGTTGGTCTGATCAACCACAGTCAGATGTACTGTACATTGACCCTGATATCTTCATGTCATTTTGGTCCTCTCTTCTTAGTACAAAGCACAAAAAACATCCAATTCCCAGCAAATAGTACGATACCTTGTACATACTAAATAAACATTCAGAAATACATTAGTGTTTTTGTTATTTAAAAGATATATACTACATATATAATACAGATCAAATTGCCTGCCAGTACCAAGAGGGGAAAGGGAAGGGAGGGAGGCATATAAGTTTGATCAAATAACAGGAAAACTTGCATAGAATTTATTATTGCATGAAATTGGTAAAAAATTAATATATATGTAAGACATGCTTATAGAAAAAGCATAAATGATGGGGTTTTTTCCATTATATATGTCTTAGGGAAAGTCTAGCCAGCTGATCTAAGCATTTCTATGTGATACTGAGTTAGTCCTTATAAGCTTGATCTCTACTATCCATCACTTTCTTGGGATGGGGGTGAGGAGAGGGTTGGTCATGTATAGTGGAGGTCTCTTCCAACGTAAAGTTGGGAATAAAAGAAAGTAGAGGTCCAAAGCTGAGAGTTCAGTATGAATACAGAAACTGTTAATTAGGAGCATTGAGTGTTTGAGTTCAAATAGAGCATGAGAACATAAATATAAAACTGAAAGAGACCTGAGAGTCTAATCCTCTCATTTTACAGATGAGGAAACTGAGGACCAAAAAGGTTAAATGATTTGGTCAAGGTTACACATGAAGGAAGAGCAAAATTTGGTGAAAAAGGTAAATTTGAATGCAGATCATCTCCTTTCCACAGCCAGTGTTTTTTCCATTTTACCACCCGGTTTCAATTACTTTGAATTCATCTGTTTTAGATTTAAGCAAGGGATCCTGGTCTTTGAACTGATCACCTACATTTTAAAGGAAAGACAAGAGTGTATGTGTAGGAGGATAGGGATGGGGGATGGATGGAGGGAGATATCCCACAAAAGAATTCTTTAAGAGTCAAAGAGAAAGATCCTCGGTAGAAAAAATCAGTGTAGTGTGGTTAAAGGGACTAGGGAACTAGAAAACAATTTGTATTTTTAATCTTGGCTTTGTCCGTAGCCTGTGACTAGACATCATCTTTTTGTTCCTATTTGTCTGCCAGAGTAATTTAGAGACAGATTTCATTATTGTTAAAGGTAGCTAGGTGGTATAGTATATTGAGAGCTAAATGTGGAATTGAGAAAACCTGAGTTCAAATCTGACAGATATTTCCTAGCTAGGTGACCCCTAGGCAAGTCACTTTACTTTTGCTTGCCTAAGTTTCTTCATCTGCAAAATGAAGGTTATAAAAGTATCTACAACCCAGGGCTCTTTGTGAGAATAAAATGGGATAATATATGTAAGGTGCTTACAGATCTTGATTAGCTATGTAAATGATATTATTCATTCATTCATTTGCCAAATATTAAGCAAAAACTTCATAAAAATAAGGGAAACCTCAGAGTGAAATAGAGAGGCTCAGGAGGTAATGGATTCCCCCTTAGTAGAGAACTCCAAGCAGAGTCTGATAACTTGTTTTGGAGAAAATTCTCATTCAAACAGAAAAGGTGACCCTACCGAGTCAGAGACCTGATGAGTCTTACAAGTACCACCATTCATCTGGAGGCAGCAACCCAAGATACAGAAATTATGCTGAAGGAGAAATCAATCTTTAGGATTGATTGACAAACTCTGTTCTACAAAATGCCAACAAATGTTGCATGTGCTGAATTGATTCAAAAATGTATCCTCTGCAAAAGGTCAAGGTGTTACATCATTTACATTCCCAAAGAAAACAACTATTCAGAGAAAAGACCACATAATGATTATTTTAGATTTGCTTTGCTTTGTTTTGTTTACAAATATAGCTATCTTTTACTCTTCTTTTTTTTTTTAAACCCTTACCTTCCATCTTGGAGTCAATACTGTGTATTGGCTCCAAGGCAGAAGAGTGGTAAGGACAGGCAATGGGAGTTAAGTGACTTGCCCAGGGTCACACAGCTAGGAAGTGTCTGAGGCCAGATTTGAACCTAGGACCTCCCATCTCTAGGCCTGGCTCTCACTGAGCCACCCAGCTGCCCCCATATCTTTTACTCTTCTAAAGAGCTGGAGCTTCATATTTGCTAGAGCTGCCCCTTGAAAACAGAGAAACTACCAATCAGACAACAAATATTTTAGTGCTAAATATGAGCTCAGTACTCTTTTAGCAGTAACAGAAGTATAACTAATGTATAGCTCACTCTGAAGAAACATAATACAGTTGGGCAAAGATAAGACTAATACACTTGTACTATTCACCAATACTAATTAATCGTGAAGAGAGGCATAATGGTGAAGAAGATTGAGTTAGATTAAGGGCCAAAAATCCTGGGTTCAAGTGTCACTTCTGACACACACTGAGTGTGTTACCCTGAGTAAATCATTTGACTTCTTAAAGTTCTTGGCAACTGACTAATATCATAAGTGGGAAAGACAGTGCTAATCTGTGTTGGTAAAGGTTCATCATCTGGGAGTGCCCTATATCAATAAATTCATAGGTCCAGTCTTATTATTAGTAGTGTAGTAGTAGTAGTAGTAGCAGTAGCAGCAGCAGCAGCAGTAGTAGTAGTTGTTGTTGTTCTTGTAAATAATGATAATAGTCCCTCTCCTAATTATCTGTGAAATTGTGTGTTGAGGATTCTAAATGCTATGGGAGTGAAGAGAAGAGGGCTAGCCTTGGAGTGAGGAAGAACATTCACCTCAAACCACCCTTCATCCTAACTTTCCTTTTTTGCAGAGAGCACCATCATATTTCTAGTGACCCAGGTTTAAAAACTTGGAGTCATCCTTGACTATAAGTAATCATTTTCCAATTCCTATTGACTACTTTTATAGCATCTTTTACTTTGTTCCCTTTTATCCATTCTCACTTTAATCCAAGCCCTTAGCAACTCTTGCCTTGATTAATGAAGTTGACTCCTAAGTGGTCTCTCTGCCCCTAGTCTCTGCTCTTTTCTCCATCCTCTCTATGAGGCTGCCATATTCTTCGAGTTCTGACCAAGTCACTTTCCTACTCAGAATGCTTCAATAGTTTTGTCTTCTAAGATAAAACACAAATTCCGCTGCTTTGTTCCCAAAGCTCATCACAATGTTTTAAACTTATCTTTCTAGACTAACTTTCCACTATCCCTCCACATACACCCTACATCTCACCCAAACTATGGACTTTGCTCCATATGTTTTCATTCTATCTCTACTTCTATACTTTTGTACAGGTTGATCCCTGTACCTAAATTGCTCTCCCTCCTTACTTCTGCCTTTTGGGACTCTATCCCTTTAGGATTCAATTCAAGTGTCACTTCCTACATAAAGTCTTTTGTCAACCCCCATAACACCAGGTATTGCTGTTTAAACTTCTATTTCTTAATTCTTCCCACTCCATATGTATATTTGCCGAGAGAATCCCATATGGTATCATGAAGAGTTGGACAAGGCTGAAATGACTAAACAACAACAGAATGTATGTATGTATATATCTACATTCTATATTTACTTATTTACATATTGTTTTCTTCTGATCATAAGCAAGCTCCCTGAGAGCAGAGCCTATTCTTTTTTGGTCTTTTTATTCCAGCTCCTTGCACAGAAGTAGGCCCTAGGAATATAGTAAACACTAAATAAATGCTTATTCAGTAAAATTGAATTGTGGAATTTAAGTTCTACCTCTGACATATACTACTTATAGGATTGTGGGCAAGTCATTTAGTCAGTGCTTTAGGTAACTCGCTAAGATTTAAAATGACTAATCTAACTGTTAAATAGAAATAAGCATGGCATAATTTTATATATACATATATCTTTATGTTAAATGATACCTTCTCTAATGGGCAGAGGGGAAGGCGAGAAGGAGTTACCTAGGAATTTTAATGTAACAAACAAAAAAATACATTTTAAATTTTTTAAATTACTCATCTTTTGTCTCAGTGGATTGACAGCCAGGCCCAGAGATGGGAGGTCCTAGGTTCAAATCTGACCTCAGACACTTCCCAGCTATGTGACCCTGGGCAAGTCACTTAATCCCCATTGCCTAGCCCTTACCACTCTTCTGCCTTAGAACCAATACCCAATATTGATTCTAAGATGGAAGGAAAGGGGTTTAAAAAAAATTACTCATCTGTGTTTGTTATTTAAGTTTCCATATCTGAAGTGCCTATGTCTAAACAACAACAAAAGTCTGACAGGGTTAAAGCTAGGGAGGCCAGCTAGAAAACTATTGCAATAATCTAGGTATAGACCAAAGATTCCCAAAGTGGGCGCCATCACCCCCTGGTGGGTGCTGCAGCGATCCAGGAGAGCGGTGATGGCCACAGGTGCATTTGGGGGCAGTGAATAACTGTAAGGGGGTGGTGATAGTATGTGACAGGGGGCGCTAAGTAATATTTTTTCTGGAAAAGGGGCGGTAGGCCAAAAAAGTTTGGGAACCACTGGCATAGACTAAGATGATATGTCAGAATGAAAAGAGACTGACATAAGAGATATATTTTTTAATTTTAAGATTTGCTGATAATTTGTATCTAAGGAATAAAAGAGAAAAATAAGTCAAAGATGATACCCAAATTTTTAAGCCTGAGATACTAGGAGAATAGTGATGCCACTGACAAAGAAGCTGGGAAGGAAATCAAGGTTAGGAGATTCAGATGATGAGTTTGGTAAACATTTTGAGTTGTTGGCAGGACATTAAACTGAAAATATCTAATAAGCCATTAAAGATTTAGAATGGACATAAAGGACAGAATTAGAGATACTGATTTATTGGCAGAAGTAACAGTTGAAGCCATGAGAAGGGGCAAATACCCCAAGAGTATAGAGTGAAAAAAATCTAAGGATAGAATCTTAGAAAATATCTATATTTAGGTTCTGGGAAGAGAAATAGAGGCCAATGAATTTTAAATAGAAAAGAAAAGAAAACCATCAGAAAGATAAGAACTAGAATTATTTAGTATTATAGATGCCAAGAAATTAGAAAGTTTCAAGAAGGAAGGAATGGTCAAGAAGAATGAGAAGCGAGAAGTTCGTGGATAATATTTCTAGGCTTTTTCTATTATTTCAGTCACAATTTCTATTCCATCCTATTCCTCCCAACCTCTCTGTCAAGGGCATTGTTCCTTAGGACAAACCTTTTCAGACAAAGCAAGCAGAAAATTGAGGTATTTCTCTGAATAATCCAAGTAAGAATTCAATTTCTCCTCAGCTATTTGGGATAATTCTAGAAGACTTGAGTTGCTAAAGACAGCATTCTAAATACCCATACTACTCCTCAGCTCAAGAAGCTCCAGTGGCTCTATGTTGTCTTTTAATAAAATATACCACCATTCTGGCTCTATCCTATCTTTTTAGACTGGTTATCATTTTTCTTCAAAATATAAGAATTATAGTTGCAAGTTATCCAAAGGGCAATGGAAAAATGCATAGTAGACATGAGTAAACTACATCTAACCAGTGAAGAATTGTACAGAAATGGAAAGCTAGAAGAATCAGTAAATCAAGAGCCAAGACTGGAGACAGGACATCCTAGGTTCAAATTTGACTTTCCTATCTATGTGACCCTGAGCAAGTCACTTAATCCTTGCTAGCCCAGCCCTTACCACTCTGCTGCCTTGGAAATTATCTCTACTCTTGATTCTAAGATAGAAGGTAAGTAGTTTTAAAAAAAAGAATTGTACAGAGGAAAAAATAGGATAAATGTTAATACCAAAGAAATATATGACTGGAAAAAAAGGACTGGTAACAACAGTTAAGAAGAGCCTATGGACAGCCTGTAGTAGCACTCACATAATATTTACGGGTCTAGGGGAAGCATATTACATGAACCCTTGTTAAGAATTTATAGGACATGGACCAGAATGCACAGAATGGATGGATTGTCATCTTTGCTGAAGGGTTCATCTATATCATTGAGACCACAAATCCACAGAATCTTAGCTTTGGAGTTGGAAAGGACCTTCAAACTCATCTATTCCACCCCTCTCCCCATTTTACAGATAAGGAAACAGCAGCAGAAATAAATTTAAGATGCCCCAAATTACACAACAGACATTGGAAGAGGCAGCATTCCGGGATTCAAACCCAGGCCTCTAACTCCAAATTCAATCCTCTTTCCACTAAGCCATGCCACTTCAGTTGTAGAATACAGATTTAGTTCATTTATTGATAGAATCCTTGCTACCTCCGCTCCCCTAAACTTTCCCCTGCCCCTCACTGAAAATGTGACCTTGTCAGAAAGCTGCAAATCTCCTCCTTAGCCCCAAGCAAAGTTTTAATGCAATGGGCTCTCCCTGTGCCCTTCAGGTCAGAGTTGGGTAAACTGACACATTTGGGAGTTAACAGCTTTCAAGAAAGTCATCAGTGGCAAGCTGGGTCCTCATAGTTTGATGGTCCAGCCCTTGGATACAATCCATTTCTTTGCTCTGGGATATATAATGGTTCATCCAGGGGCACACTTGCCAAGGATTTAAACAGGGAGGAGTTTTTGTTATTAGTGGTAGTAGTGGCTTAGTTTTTTGTTTTGTTTTGTTTTTCCAAAAGTGAATAAGTGAATAATCTCCCTGTCAAACAGGCCTCTGGTGGATTCCAGGCTACTCTGGGGGCCAGCTGCTCCTCCCACCCTCAAGCTCCCACCCCAAATGAGCAGCAGCTGTTCGTTTCCTCTTAGCCAGGCTGGAGGGAGCTGGGAATCCAATTACTTTTCTCTGGGAGCGCTATCCAACCCTCTAGCTTCCGAGAACGAGAACAACATTGGGAGGGAGGGAGGGCGGGGAGTGGCGGCTAGATTAGAGTAGATTGTAGAAATAACAGCTCTTCCCTGTCTCATTTCCTTCCCAGCCCTATCGCTGCCAGGTCTGGAGCCTCTACCCCCAAGCTGCTACAGCTGCATTCATGCCAGCCGTTCCGCTCCACAGTTAGTTGAATGGGTCTTGCTAGCGTTGCCTGGACTATTTGTCCTTCCGCCAGGACTGAGGTCTACGATCCGCGAGAGTGACGCCCAGACCGCTGGCGTTCAAGAAGCTGGGGTGGGGGGTGAGTGACAGGAGATTAGCAGGAGTGTGTGTGTGTGTCCCCTACCTCCTCCAACCGGGATCAGTCAGCCTTAGAGCAGCCCTACAGGATGGAGTCTAAACCA
Organism: Gracilinanus agilis; assembly: GCF_016433145.1. NCBI lineage: Eukaryota > Metazoa > Chordata > Mammalia > Didelphimorphia > Didelphidae > Gracilinanus > Gracilinanus agilis. Next base: position 560,008,332 of record NC_058131.1, on the reverse strand, counting down.
ATCCACACCGGCTCAATCTGTATTCAACTTTAACTCTCTTTCCTAGTTCACATTCTCTGCCTCACAATTTTTCCATTCAGGCCGTGCATAAACTGAGTCAACGACCCCAAGTTGTTGCTCCTGTTAAGCGAACATTAAATGCAAAAGCTGAATTCTCAAAAAAAGAAAGAAAAAAATGAGGAGGAGGAGGAGGAGGAGGGCTGAATGTTTTGGAATAATATTCCAATTCCTTAATGGATCTTGTATGTGCATTGTAGAGGATGAAGGAAAGATGAAGGATTCTATCAATACAAGTCCTTCCGTTCTTAATCTCTTCCTTTCTTGTTCATGCCTTTTAAACATTTTAATATTAAAATATAGGTTGTTCAAAGATTATTGCTTTGGAGAAACTAAGAGATTCGTGCTAGGTCATGCAGCCAAGACAGCTAGGTGGCACAGACAGTTTTGGAGTCAAGAAGACCTAAGTTAAAATCTAGCCTCAGACACTTACTAGCTATGTGAAACTTGGCAAGTTACTTTTTGCTTCAGTTTCATTATTTGTAAAAAGAGCTGGAGAAGAAAATGTCAAACCTCTTCAGGGATCTTTACCAAAAAAACAAATAGGGTCACAAACATTGGACCCAATTGAAGCAACGTGTAGCCAGGGATTGTTGAGGCTAGAACCCAGGTCTTTAGAGTCTAAATCCAGCACATTTCTTATCACACCTGACTTCAGTTAAAGTAACTCATGCTTTCTCCTACTTGAGAAAGACTTCACAGGTCATCCAGTTCATCATATGCTTGAACGAGAATAACCTCTATGGCATATAGGACAATTGGTCAGCCAGTCTGCTCAATGATCTCCAAGTAGAGGAATTCATAACCTCCCAAAGTAGCCTATTCCACTTTGGAATGACTTTTTAACTATCAGGGAAATTTTCCTTTCATTAGACTTCAATTTGCCCCTTTGCAATTTCTACACATTGGCTTTCAGGGACCAAGCAGAACAAGTCCTCTTCCACTTGACAGCCCTTGTTGAAAAGAGTTATGTCTTCCCTCAACTAACCCACCTCCCAATCTTTTCTTCTAGAAAATAAATATTCCCAGTTCCTTCATCAGGATTTATGTGGTATGATCTTGAAGCCCTTTATCATTGCCTTCCTTTAGAAGCTATCCAGTACTTCCTAAAATGTGGCATCCAGACTCTACGTGCATTCTAATGCAGAGTACCATAGACTTCTTATTTCCTTCCTCTGAACTTAACACAACCTAGGTAGGATTGCATTGGGTTTTTGGACTCACAAATCCAACCTTCTTGAAATATACAGAGCTAGTAATTCTCCAAAACCTCAGCTCTTTTTTATAGGAACTTCTGTGTAGTCAGCCCTTCCCCGTCTTGCATTTGTGAAATTAATTTTTGAACTCATGTATGACTTTGCCTTTATCTTTATTAAATTTTATCTTCTCAGATTTATCCTAATGTTCTAGCCTGTCAAGATATGTTAACATCTTGTTTTGATCTGAAAAAAGGCTATTCAATCACCCATTATATTAGTTGTACTTTCCTGCCCTGTGTCATCTGCAAAATAGATAAGTATGCCACTTCTGTGTTTATTCAAGTCATTGATAAAAATGTTAAACAGGACAAGGTCAAGCATAGAAGCCTGGAGCTTGCCACTAGAGACTTCTTCCAACTTGGCATCAAACATTAATGATTATTCTTTGAGTTCAACCATTCAACCAGCTCTCAATCCACCCAACTGTAGCTGACATCTCTCCATCTGTTCCACAAGAACAGCATGAAAATCTTTATCAAATATTTTTCTAAAATCTAGGTAAATCATATCTATAGAATTCCCTTGACCTACTACTTTATTAAGCCTTTCAAAAATGGAAATAAAATTAATCAGGCATGACTTGTTCATGATGGAGTCATGCTTCATCCTTTGAGTATTTTTTCCTTTTCTAAATGTTAAATAACCATCCTTTTAATAATCTGTTAGAATTTTTGTCAAGGTGCAAGTCAAACTCACTAACCAATAGTTTAAGACCCTATTTTCTTCACTTTTGAAAAAAATAAGGATAGCTGCCCTTTTCCAGCCCTGAGAAATAATAATAAATAGCATTTATGTAGAGCTTTACATATGTTAACCCATACTACTCTGCTAGATGCTATTTATTATCTCTTTTACAAATGATGAAACTGAGACTAAGAGAGGTTAAATGACTTGTCCAGAGCCACACAGCTAAGTAAGTATGTGAGATAGAATTTGAAGCCAGTGCTCCCTGATTTGAAGCCCTACTTTATCCACTCTAACATATAGCTCTCTCTTTCATTCTCCATGATTTTTCAAAGATCACTGTTCACTAATGACATTTACTAATTTTTCCCCATTTTCTGAGATTTAGTTTAGCTGATCCTCATCAAGAACATCTTGCTATTTTTATACTTATCATTTATCAATTCCCTGTTAGTCATTTTTACACTATCCTTTACTGTCCAAAGATGATTCTCCTTGACTAAGAAAACAGAAGCTAAATAAATGTTGAATAAACTTTGTCTTACCACTCCAGTATCTTTTCCAAGAGAACTCCATTGACAGTATGGTCCACTGGATCACAAAGAAACAGACAGGATCAAACACCTGAACAACACCTTTGCCTTCTTGCTGTCACCTGTTGTCAATGCCATTCTCTTTTGTATAGACTTTGTGATTTCCATTTTCTTCTTGAAATGTAATGAAGGAGAAAATACTATAAATTGTTTTATTTCTTTCCTTGAATCAGAACTTTAAAAAAATACCTAAATTCCTCAAGAACAATTTTTAGCCTCCTAGAATTTAGTCTTGTTTTTAGTTTGATGACTATGAAATTGACATGATTAACAGAACAATGAGTGAGTGAGAAACTAATATTAAAATAATAGCCAGGAAAATTAGAAAGAGGAACGTCATGAATACTTCCTAGCTATGTGACTCTAGGCAAGTCGCTTAAACCCAACTGCCTAGCACTTACCTAGTATTGATTCTAAGACAGTAGGAAAGGGTTGTAAATTAGAAAAAAGTTTTCTTTGTGTCAGGAACTTTGTTAGCAGTGGGATATAAATACAAGCAAAAAGAATGACAACCTCTGCCTACAAGTAGCTAACATTCTTCACCACTACCACTTTGCTAAACCTGATATTTCTAAGATAATTAATGACCTCTGAATCAAATCCAGTGCTTTTTTAAAAATCTAGTCTGTATCATTTGATTGCACTGACTTTTCTTTCCTCCTTGAAACCTCTCTTCCATTATTAGCTTCAGTGGTTCCATATAGTTTTGGTTCACCTACCTCTCTGCTTCTCTCCACTTTCAGATCTCTATTTCTCACTTTCATTAAGTCCAATTAGTCTGGTAATACATTATCATATTGTGTTATATTATATATATATATATCATATGATGTCATATTATGTTATATTCTATTGTGTAGTTTTTTAAGTTTCCAATATTATTATTTCTATTTTGAAAATGAGGAAACTGAGATTACAAGAGGTTATTAATGACTTGCCCAAGAATGCTCAATGAATATTTGTTGAATTAAATCTAAAAAGTCTTGGGGAGACTGTTCTAGGACCAAAGGGACCCTAAAGGTAGCAATATGGGTATTTGTAAATAAATGTACCTTCCTTTGCAAATTATTTTTGTCATTTCTCTTTCATCCTAAATATGGGAGTATCCTAATGTAGAATTATTAGCTCTCTGCTCTTCTCATTCTTTTCCTTAAAGAACTTCTCTTTTATGAAAGTCATTAGGATAGAATATAGTGCTTCCCAAATTGTGCTTCAAGGAACTCTGAAACACTCCCTTTTTAACATGTTGTTAACAGACACCAAAAATAATTTTAAAGGATTTACTACAAAAGTTATGTCAAATTTTTGTTTCAACTGAAGAGTTCTACTATTGTGGAAAAGTTTGACAGATGTTGGTATATCGGAAAGAACTCTGAATTTTTCATTGAAGGACCTAAGATCAAATCCTGGCTTTATTACTTCCTATCTTTGTGACCTTGCTTAAGTCACTTACCATGACTAGCCTTCAGTTTCTTCATCTATAAAATGAGGAGTTTTCACTTACATGCTCTTTCAGATCCTTTCTAGCTCTAAATCCTCTGAACTGCCACCCCACAGCATCTCAAAGATAGAATTGTCCTGAGATGCCATTTAGTTCTATCTGAACCCGAAAAAGAATTCCTTCTAGAATCTACACCCTCCAGTTGGATAGCCGTCCAGTATCAGCTTTAAGATCTCTAAAAAGTGAGGTTGCACTCCCTCCCAGTGCAATTCATTTTACTTACTTTTGAAAAGAGTTAAATCATTAGAAAGTTTTCCCTTACATTAAGTCTAAATATGTTTCATTGCTCAATATATGCTGTTTCTATCTTTATATATACATGATCTGGGGTTTTTATTGAATTATTCAGTTACTAACTTGTCTCAACTTTTATAAATTTTCTTTGGCAGTCTAGATACAGCCTTAGAGTAAAATTGAGCCTGGGGGGTCATTCATTCATAGAGAAACAACACACACACACACACACACACACACTCCTACTTGTAATGCAACACAAGAATACTTCAAGCTTATTTAAATAAAAATTTCCCCCAAGTTAATCATAAGATTAAAAATTGTATGCAGTGCAAAAACAAAAAATACATTTTTGTAATGAAAAGATTTAAAAAGTTTAACAGATTGACATCTTAAAGGTATTAGATCTTTCTTATAACCTTTGTTAGTCACTGTATAACTCTATCCACAGGTTTATTTTCAGATCTTTTTGTTGTGTTATACAGAAGGCATAGAAGTTCAGCTATAAATGAATATAGGCAAGAAAGCCAACACAAAATTTCCACTATGTTCAACTATATACTCTGGAGGCCACGGTTGGTCTCTCTAGGAAGAGAGGGAGTTACCTTTGTGGAATCACTTAGAGGCACCTTGGGAACCCATTACACCACCTCCCCCAGCTCATCTTTTTGTCAGTCAGAACACCTGAAATTCTACCATTTTGAGAGTTATTCATTTGTGTCATGAAAGCTTTCAAAAGCTTCATTTAAGTATAACAATCCCAGGGGTTTGATGGGTTGGTGGGGAACGGATATAATAGACAAAATTAGTTGACAGTGAATTGAGAACAATATAGAAGCCTGGGGGAACTCCAGGAAAGAGGTAACTGGGGAGGCTTAGGGGAGGGAGATCTTCAGAAGAAAACTTCACTCACTTTGCAGTTTTGACTGGAAAATTCACAGAGAGCTCATTTCACTAGCTAGATTCTCTGGCACATTTAACGTCCAAGTATACCTCATATTGATTTAACTGCCATAGACCTGGAACCAGACAGACATCATAGAACTAAAAATATATTTCAAAGGTGATTTAGACATATTTATATGACAAGTGCCTGAACAATTCATCATTTAGCATAAGTTTTTTGTTTCTTTTTAGTAACTCAGTCTTACTAAAACACCAGAAAAAGTTGGAGTCTCAAGGGGTAGGGGAGAAGTCCTTTGATAGTGCTGGTCACTTCATTCAGCCAAATTCTTTCTTATGAGATCATAAATCAAGAGTTGGAAGAGCCTTCAGAGGTCATCAAATCCAACTCTCACTGTCTCTGTCTCTGTCTGTCTCTGTCTCTCTCTCTCTGTCTCTGTTTCTGTCTCTCTCTCTCTCTCTCTCTCTCTTCTCTTCTCTTCTCTTCTCTTCTCTCTTCTCTCTTTCCCACTCTTTTTTTTTTTAGATTTAAATATTTTATTTTTTTAGAAAAATTTTCCATGGTTACATGATTCATGTTTTTACTTTCCCCTTCACCCCCCCATATTCAATGCACATTTCCACTGGTTTTAATATGTGTCATCAATCAAGACTTATTTACATATTATTGATAGTTGCATTGGTTCTCCTACTCTTTTTTTAATAGATGAAGAAACTGAGGCCTGGGGTGGATAATTGATTTGCTCATGGTCACAAAAGTAGTAAACATTAAAGCAGTGGGGTCTGAACTCATGTTTTTGGATATCAAATCTGGGACTCTTTCCAATATATAATTCTACTTCAAAAAGGAGGTATATCCAAAGATCCATCTGGTTAATACCTCCTAAGTCCCATGTTTCTCATAGGGATATGGTATACGATGGTTATATGACTGGCCTATGAATCAGCTTGAAAGGCTCAAATCCCATGCTGATTATTCACTTACCACACAACTTAATTTTGTCTTTCTAACATTAAGGCTGGACCCACAGGGGCTAGGGTACCATGTTCACTCCCTTCTACTCTGAGTACCCCTAAGCTTTAACTCCAAATATGTGGTCCAGGAGGAATTTAGTGTTGAGTGGGCTTGGCCTCTAATGATAATAGGACAAAGTTTCCTTTTCCTTAGTTCATTCTTCGGTTCATTAAACTCCCACACCAGCACCTCAAGAACACATTATTTAAAACTTAGTTCTACACATATGTCCAGGGGTTCTACAAAAGACAGGGTTTAAGAGGGAGATGGTATAATGTGAATCAAGTGAGGAAATATATTTATTTCCTACACACAAAAGAAATGCTAAACATAGAATACTCATGTAAAGGATAGTGAGTACAGTAATATTTCCTGTGTAGATTATGTGTGTCCACATCAGTCTATCTATCTACAGTGACATGGAGGGAGGTATGAATAGATAGATATAGCTAAGGAATCCTCCGCCCATCCTTCTGCAAGGTAAACTTTGTTTCCTGTCAGAAAAAGAAGTAAGAGGTTGGGGCCAGAAGCTGGATGTTCTGTTCTCCTCAGTGAAAGGGTACTGGACTAGAAAATATCTTTCTGTTCCTCTCAACATTGTTAGTTTAGGAAAAATAAATTGTAAGTCCAAGCTGAGTTTCTGATCACTGTCATTTAAACTAGAAGGAATATGTAAAAAATTGTTTGGTCTTTTGAGCTATTCTTAAATTCCAGTCTTTCTATTAATGGAGAAGGAATACTCCAAGCTATATCTTCAAAGTCTGACCCCCTTTCTACAAAATATAAGTTAAAAGACTAAACACATGTAGTAAATAGAAAATAGAAGTCTCTATTGTAGCAAGTTGGAGACAGGGATATGACTAAGGTGCTAACTCCTTTCTATGTTGGTTTCTCCCCAGAGTCCTTCTCTCCCTTCAGGGACCTGAAGAGAATCTGGAGCCACATGTCTTCTTTCTCAAAGCCAGAAGACCAGAATCTCTCCCCTCTCAAGCTTTTGACAACTGTATTTTTCATTAAAGTAAGGATCACTGAATCATCAACTTTCATCGGTGAGGAGAATCTTGTGAAAATAAACTTTGAGTCAAGGCTTACATTCAAAATAGAACATTTGCCAAAAAAAAAAATTAAAACAGGATTAAATAACTTTTATATAATTACTATCTTCTGGGAGGGTAACATAATACTTAAATCTTATTAGAACTATTGCTGATTAGATTATATATTTTATATAAATTTACATTATATAATCTCAGCTCTACACTATCCAAACAACTCAGTATATCCGGTGATAAAATGTCAGACTTGGGCCAATCTTTCTGTTAGTGGCTATCCTCATCCATGCAGAAGTATCTTCTGCCATTAGCCAACTCCAATCATTGGATGCAGAACCTTCAGATTTCTCAAATTCATAAGATCTAAATCTGTCGCCAGACACATCCAGTGATGTTCAATCCCTTACTCAGGGGTCCAGCTGCAGACTTATCTCTTGAGTCCATGCTTCATGTGTGAACAGCAGCTTAGTGCAGGAAGAGAGGTAAACAGCCCATCTCCTCACACTATGTGGATACAAAGCACACTATGTACCATGGGAAGTTGAAACAAGTGAATGGGCTGGAAGCTGTCTCTTCTTTCAACTTTTGCAGTACTTTGCCACCCTATTGCTATCACAATGTAGGAAGAGGACCAAGGAGAACCTTAACCATTTGTCATCCTAAAATGGCAAGTCTTTTTAGTGCTAGATCACCACATGCATAGAAATATCAAAAGAGTTTTACAATCTCCTCCTACATTACAAAATGCATTCTTAAGGTTGGCCAGAAGCAGGCAGGGAATATCTCTCTATACATGTTTTGAACAAGCAATGTTATACCTTCCTATTTGAGTTTTGATTTCCCATCAATCAGCCCACCCTTTCTCACTTGTTGCAGACCCCCAACCATATTTCCCTTAGCCATCTTCTTGCCATTTCACTCTCCCTCCCTTGACCCTGTCACTATCTTTTGCTTCTGGAAAGTGTTTATCAATTAAGTGCCTTTGCCTTTAGTCACCATCCTTTTGTCTTCCCAAACCAAAATAACCTTGCCTAGCCATTTACTCCCTATATTTATCATCTCTCCCTATTAGAATGTTCTGCTGATAAGAAGGAAGTCTCCATATACGCTAAAATATTTGTAATAACATTTTGTGATAGCAAAGAATTGGAAACAAAGGAGATCCCTGTTGACTTTGGGAATGGCTAAACAAATTGTGGTACAAGAATGTAATGGAATATTACTGTACTATAAAAAAAAGATGAACACAATGAATATAGAGAATCATGGAAAAATCTACATGAACTGATGTAGAACATAGTAAGCAGAGACAAGAGAGCAAAATATATAATGATTCCAACAATGTAAATGAAAAGAAGTACCACACAATACCACATCCTACACACCTACATACACATACACAAGCAAAAGCAAATGTAGCAAAATTATAAAGATCAAGTACAGCTCAAATAGAGAAAGATTAAAAAACACTCCCAACCCCCTCCTTCATGGAGGTCAGATGTTGACATATGTTGCACATTGCATATTTTTGGACTTTTTTCAATGTATTGATTTCTTTTCCTCTTCTTTTTCTTTAAAAATAGCATTTTTTAGTATTTGATATTTAGACATGGCTCACTGGAGAGGGGAGGATCTGGGGAGAAACTATAATGATATAAAAAATAAAAGATATCAATAAAAACTTATTTTAAAACAAAGAAAAGAAAGGAAAAAGATTGTAAGCTTCTTGAGAGCAATGACAATCTTTTGTTTTGTATACCAAGTACTTAACTCAGTGCTTGGCACATGGTGCTTTTAAAATGCTTTTTAATTATTCATTTATTCATTCATTATCTTATTCTCTGAATTTCCCACCACATACAAGGAAAGCATGTGAAGAGGTCTTACTGCCTTTACTTTTTGGAAAAGGTCCTATGCCAAGTCAGGTAGGGAGAATTTTCATTGTCAAGTGGTGATAGTAATAATAATAAACACTTATATGGTGCTTTAATGTTTGTAAAATTCTTTATAAATATTATCTCATTTTGTACTCACAACAACCCCTTATAGGGGCTACCATTATGCCCATTTTACAGATGAGGAAACTGAGGCAGACAGAGGGACTTATATAGGGTCACATAGCTAGTAAGTGTCTGAGTCTATAAGTGTCTGATGTGAACTCAAAGTGTCTGATGTGAATTCTGCCTGCAGGCTCAGGACTATCCACTCTGCCACCTAACTGCCATTGATAAAGTCCCAAGTCCAGAGTAAAAGACTTCCCTATACTCTTCCACTCTGGAAAATACTGTAGAAACAGAAGGAAAAACCCTAGCTGGGTCAGTTGTTTTTCCTGACTGCTGAAAAATATTAAAAATTTCTGCCTTGTAATGACCCTTTGTGCCATTCAGTGTTTGTGGCAGTTTGATGCTAGCCTATTCTCAGGTGGCTTTTATCAGTGGGGTCCTCTATGTCCCCCAGAAATCAAGAGTCTGGGTCCAGAACAATAGATGGGTATTTGAGCTACGAGTCCAAGTTCTATACTGAAGTTTATCTTTGTTCTTGTATATACCAGCAATAAACCTTATTTCACTATGACTTTAAATCCCTCACGGGATTATTTTCCATGCCTCTTAATCTGTTTTTTTTTACATTAAGATTGGGTTTCCCATTTCGCCCAGAGTGAGAGTTCAGGGACTAATCTCATTACTGACTGGCACAAAAGCCTTACCCTCTCCATTTCTGGCATGGGCTGGTTTGTCCTTACCTGGACAACCTTGCAGCACTCTTGCTCCTTGGGTCTCACCATGTTAATACCAGATTTAATATAAAGACAGCTCAGAATCCCCAAGGTCAAGAGATCTACTCTGGTATCTAGGATTACAGATGTGGGCCACCATACCCAGCTAGTATTTCTACATTTGAGCCTGAACTCTGATGAGTTTATCCATCAGATCAACATAAGGGAAGATAGTTTACTCTAATGAAAATCATCTTTTCTCCTACCTCATTGGGCCAACATACTTATTTGATCCAAAACAATAATGGTGTCTTCATGCTAATGACTACTAGCTATCTTCCATGCCTGAGATACATGCCTTTTCTTCACTTTTTCTTCTTAGAATCCATAATTTCCTTGAGGCTCATTTCCATTGACTTTTTCTATATAAAGTTTTCCTGGTCCCCCAGCCGTGAGTGTTTCTCTCCCACCAAAAAATTATCTTGTTATCTACTTGTAGTTGTTGTTTGGAGCAGTTAGGTGGCACTGTGGATAGAGTGCCAGATCAGGAGTCAGGAAGACTCATTGTCCTGAGTTCAAATCTGGCCTTGGGCACTTAATAGTTGTGTGACTAAGTCACTTAACCCTATTTGCCTCTATCTTGTATATATCTAGGGAAATGAGGACTAACCTTAGATCATGCCCAGATCTTGTCCTTCCCAGTGAGTTTACACAATATTTTTTGCCTTTGTCAATCCAATACGTGAAACTTAAAAATATGATTTTCTGACCAGGAGCAACTAAGGAACTAGTATTATATGATGATGAAGTCCTTTAGTTGGCTTCAGAGTTAAAAAGCTGATGACTCACATGTTGTCAACCCAGAATTAAGCTTATTTACAAAAGGTTTGAATGTATGATCTCTCTCTCTTCCCTGGTGATTTTTGAATAAAGAAGATTGCTGTGAGCTACTTGGTAAGGGAGGGGTGGCAGGCCCTACCTCCCACTCAACTGCCATGTGTCTGTAAACACAGGGAGCCTGTTTCTTTTATCTCTTTTGTGTTTATTCATTCCTGATCTTAGGTAAATGAATATCCTGAGTCAGAACTGACTGGATTATAACCTTGTGACCTTCAAAAAGTTAGAAGAGCCACGGGGGTCCCACTCAGCAGCTTCTGGCAATAGTGGAGACCACCACAGTGAGTAGCAACTCTGCTGGAGACCAGTGAAAAGAGAAGGAAGCAGTGGAAGTGAACTGCTTGACTCATTTCAACTATGGTTTGACTGCCAAGGGAGGTACCAAGAGTTAGTAGGACTCATACCAGCTGAACAGCACTAAACTTGATTAATGAGTGAATGGGTACAAAGTCATCAAACCAGCAATATCTATCTGGCCCAAAACTATACAAAGCATTCATCCACCTTTTATATCTTCGCAAATCTTACCTTTTGCTATCCATTGCCCACAACCCCAATCTTTATCCTTTACTACTTTCTACCTCTTGTTTTGAGAACAGTGATCAAATCAGTTACTACCATTTTTTTCTGGAAAAGGGCTGATATTGACGTCACTATGGTTCTACTCCTCACTACCAGAAATAAGTTATTTTCCCTGTCAACCACTCCTTTATATGTATTGTCACTTTCTACTAGTATAAACATTTCTTGAGGACTGTCTCGCTCTTGTATTTCTATCCCCAATATCTAACCCAGTGCCTGGTACATAGCAGGTTCCTAATAAATGATTATTCCCTTATAGAGGTGATGATTGACCCTATGGTCACAATTAAGGTTCCTGAAAGTACAGAAAGACAGGACGGAGAAAAGAACAGGACAGAGCATTAGAGGTAGATTCACAGTTGGAACGGGGATATGGATAACAATCTAGCAAAGAAAACTAAGAAATAATGGTCAGACAGGTGAAAGGAGAGCAAAAGAGAGCAGTGTGGTCAATAGTGTCAGATGATGTGGAGACATCAAGAAGGATGAGGGCCAAGAAAAAGCGAATTGATTCGCCAATTAAGAAATGACTGATAACTTTGAAGGGAGCAGTTTCAATTGAATGATGAGTCTGGAAGCCAGATTGCAATAAGCTGAGAAATAAATAGGTGGTAACAAAGTGGTAACAAGTATACACATCTTTTTCTAGGGGTTTGGCTAAAAAGGATGAGAGATATAAAACAATACCTTAAGAAGATGTCAGAGTCAAGTAAAGGCTTTTTTTCAAGGAGAGGAGAAATTTGTACATTTTGTTAGCAAGATAAAAGAAGGCAGTAAATAATACAGAGGAAGGAAATGATTGAAGTGTAAAATCAAGGAGAATACAAGAGGGGATGAGGTAAAGGACACAAATAGAGGAATTGACTCCGGTAAGTAGGACCACCTCTTTCTCCAAGAACAGAAAAAAAGAGAAGAGAATAAGGAATGATTTGAAGGTATTCGAGGACAGAAGTAGGAAGAAGGAGCTTCTCAAAGATGGACTCAATTTTCCCCTGAAAGTATTAGGTATGGTGCTAAACTGAGAGGTAAGGGAAAGAGGCAAGTATAGATGGGATTTGAGGAAGTGTAGTAGGGAAGTTGAGGAGAGAAGAGAATGTTATGAAGAGATGTTTTTGGAAGCATGATAGGGAACCGATCAAGAATGTGTAAAAGGATTGGCAATGAAAGCCCTGTTGAGTTTGGATAGCATAAATTTGTAATGTACCCACTTAGAACAATTGTATGATTTCCTCCAGTTATGGGTAGCAGCTCAAGAGTATGGTGGAGTAATTCAGAGTTAGGATTTAGACTCCAATGGCAATAAAGAGATTCAAAGACAGAGAACAGTGTAAAGGTGAACTGGTTAACCATACATAGCATTAAAATTTCAAAAGGAGAAAATTAAGGGCAGCAGAGATAGACTAAAAGAACCAGGAGGGGGAAGAGTGACCAGAGGTTGAAATAGGTTTGAAAATTATGTTTAGAATCAGAATAATAGATGAAGAGGTGAAAGGGATCTTGAAGGCCAACTTATATGATCTTCTAATTTTTCAAATAAGGAAACTGAGCCCAAGAGAAGTTAAATGACTTGGCCAATGTCACACAGGTCAGAAGAGTGAATCATAGGGAAAGGTGAAAGCACAGGAGATCAAACAGAAGAGCAGAGAGCAGAATCCAAGATCATGCTGGTGGAACACAAAATGTGACTCCACCAAAAAAAATCTTTCATAATTAAATATTCATAAGTAACTAAAACAACTGTTAATGATCTTAATTAAATTTTTCTTTACCAAGATTTGTAATAAATGTGAATTTTTTTGTACAAAGACAGTTGTTTCAAGTGGTTATGGTTCACAACAAGATAAATACACATACTGAAGTATGTTGCCTGTGCAATATGCTTTATTAATAACATGCCTTGGCAGCTTTAGGGAGCTACACCATGAATGGATGACTACAGCAAAACTGTGTCTGTATCTGATAGTGGTGTAGGTATCATCTGACATGTTCCTATATCACTGTTCATAGTCAGGAAACTGCCAGATCTTATTCAGCAGTGTGTTTTTAGAATCATTGTCAAGGAAGAGTAAAATTTATGGTTAAGTGCTTTCCTTTCTCTCAGTGTAATTTGGTTATACTCCCTCTAGGGTTTATGTCAATATCAAATTTAAAATGATTATTGTACATCTCAAAATTCACTTCCAATATTATAGCCATTTTCATTCTAAGTAGTAAATATTTATATTGCCCACAAAAAATGTTTGATACTGTACTGGGGAAAAAATATAATTTTAATATTAATAATGTTTCTATTGTATCTAATACTTCAAATGATATCTATGTAGCTTTGCTTCTTCTAATGATTAATTCATCCTGGGGGTGTCCACACTGACAATAAACCTGCAGGTCCTGAAATAAGAGGTAGAAGAAGGGAGAAGCAGCAAAAGTCAAATTAGAGATTTTAATTAAAATTTGAAGCTCAGCTAATCTGAAATGATTTTCCTAGCAGCATAATCTAGACACTGATGGATAGACCCTATAAGGATCTAAATCCCCAACTTTGACCCATGGATTTAGGGCATGGATCTGAGTTAATCCATTCATATCTCAGTGTCTCCATCTTTGAAATGGGGTTAATAATATCTTCATTGTGCTTGCCTCAGGGGCAAGTTTGTGAAAACTAGAGCTTGAAACTCCAGATTCTGAGACTCAGTAGAAAGGAGAATTTGACTCTTTTCTAAGTTTAGCTGACAAGTTATATCAATCAATAATAGATATTTATTATTTCACAATTAGACTTGGCCCCAGATTTTTCCTGATATTGAGGCTCTCTAATTTGCTAGGTCATGCTGCTTCTCATTAAACTGGGCTAATGCACAAATTGGACAAATGAATATGTGCTCTGATCTAATTATTATTTCCATGGCTAGTCCATTTGAAGCCGTGGGCCATAGCAGAGAGTGTATTCTATAGGTAGGAAACCTGTGTTCTACCCCCAGCTCTAGTACAGACTATGCGAGTGACTTTGGGGAAGTCATTTGATCTTTCTGAACCCATTTCCCTATATTTTATATGAAGAGGTTGGGTTAAATGACAGAGAAACAGAATGGAAAGAGCAGGGCATTAAAAGATCTGTCCTGGGTTCAGTTCTACTATTTCATAGCTGTGTGGACCTTAGCAAATCATCTCAAATCTCTGAGCCTTAGTCTCCATGCTTGGATGTGTCAGACTAAGTGCTACTGGGTGGGTAGGAAGAGGGGAGTTACAAGAAAATATATGATCCATTCCTATCCTGAAGGAACTTTTGATTTAGTAGAACCCTATTTTCCTGTATCCATGATTCCAGCCACAGGTCAGACATAGCATGGGATGAATAGTTAATAGGCTATTGCAATATTTTAGGAAAGAAGTGATGGGAGCCTAAACTAGGGTGACATTAGCATGATTAGTGAGTAGTGGTCTAATTGTAGTTTAGGAGATATTGCTGTGGCTGAAACAAGATTTGGCAATTGATTGAATGTAAGGTGTCAGATAGGAGGAAGGTATAAAATAACTTTGAGGACTGAGGCCTGGGTAACTGGGAATATGGTGATACCATAAGCAGAAATACAGACGTTGAGAGGACAGGTGTCCTTACGATGAGGTTTGTTTTGAGTATGTTAAGATTGATTTGGCAATGGGGCTTCTAGGTGGAGATATATAGCAGGTAGTTGATAATGCAAAGAAATTAAGTTTGATGCGTGAATCTGTGAGTCATCCATATAGAGGTGATGACTGAATCCATGGGTGCAAATAAGGTGAGAGACAGAGAGGGAGAAAGCGGGAGGGATGGAGGGAGAGAGTGGAGAGAGGCAGAGATAGAGACAGAGACAGAGAGTAAAGGGAGAAGTTGAGGGACATAGCCTCGGACATGAACTAGGGGAGATTGAAGAGAGGTCAGATAGATAAGAAGAGAACCAAGAGAATATATTGTCATGGAAGCCAAAAGAGGATAGAGGATCCAGGAAGAATGAGTGGTCTAGGTAGATGAGGACTAAGAAGAGGCCAAAAGATATAGCAGTGAAGAGGCCATTGATGAACTTGAACAGAAAGGGTTTTTTTTTAATAATCAGATTGGAAACTAGATTACAAGGGGTTGAATTAAATGAGAGTTGGAGATGATCTCTTAATTCCTGACTGGTTTTAGATTAGGAGGTTATTAACCTAGGATTTGTGAATCTTAAAAAAAAAAGTTTGATAATTTTCAATGTAATTGCCTTCCTTTGTAATCCTATGTATTTTATTCTATTCATTTAAAAACATTTTTCTGAGACACAGTCCACATGCTTCACCAGATTTCCAAACAGGTCCTTGACATACCAAAAAAAAAAAAAAAGACTAAAAACATCTGCTTCAAATCCTAGGACTTTGTGGGTTTGACAATTAAGAATGGGCAGTAAAGAAGGGAAGGCAGTAACTATAGACTGCTTCTCCTAGAAGCTTAAAAGCAAAGACAGGAAAGGTATAGAAGGAGAACATAAAGGATGGTCAGGTCAAGGGAATTTTTTAAGAAAGGGAGACCTCAACATGTTTACATGTCAGAGTCAGAAGGGTGTGTGTGTGTGTGTGTGTGTGTGTGTGTGTGTAAAAGAGATAAAGACAGAGACAAGGAGATAGAGACAAAAACAAAGAGAAGGGACTAGAGAGTGGGGGATAGAGGGAGAGGAAAAAGAGGAAGAATGCATATTATATAATAAATATAAATATAGTGGTAGATGGACAGGCTCCAAGAGGAAATGGGAGGGAATCATGGGCAAAAGAGAAAGGGCCAGTCTTGGCAAGGAGATGGATCAACTCATCCACTAGAATTGGAGCAAATAATGATGAATAAAGACACAGAGAGGATTGGAGGTTTGAAGGATGGAATATGTGACGACATGAAGGATGATATTAATATTTTCAGTGTTGTCACTCCATTAGAATGTGAGTTACTTGAGGTCAGGGATTGTTTTTGCTTTTCTTTGTATAGAACTTATTGACTTGATATGGTAGAGGAGGGTGGGGTTAATGTTAGAAGTTTGAAGAGACTGAAAATTTGGAACACTTGCCATGGGATATGTTATGGGAAATCAATCAGAGATTAATAAAAGAATTGCCCTGCAAAGGCTCAGTTAGACAGCATGAATTTATAGTAGAGCCATTAAATGCCACTGTGTGATTTCCTTCAGCAGCATTGTGTAGCCTGGGATGAAGAGAGGATTAGCAAGGTGTGATATCATCACTCACTTTTGTTTTTAGGATATTCTACCTCCTGTATGGTGCCTTTGCTTTTCCCTATCAATCCTCTTCCCATCCTGTTACTGTCTAGGGCTCTCCACCAGGCCTAATATTTTTCATAGTTCTCAGCTAATTACCAGTTGAGCAGAATCTACCTAATCATTTCATTCTGAAATCAAAGAACTTTTAGTCTCTGCTATCAAGGAACTTAATTATTAACATCTTAGTATGAACTAGAATGGGACAATTGCATATTTACTTATCATGAATTGATCCTAATGATGAAAGAATTTTAGGCAATAGCATCAAACGAGAGTAGGGGAAAGCATAGTGTTCTGTTCTAGTGGAAAGAACACAGAATTTGATATCAGAGGATCTTGCTTCAAACCTTGATTTTATTACTTGCTTTCACATGAACTTTTTTTATAGGAATTTTTTTTTAAACCCTTGTACTTCGGTGTATTGTCTCATAGGTGGAAGATTGGTAAGGGTGGGCAATGGGGGTCAAGTGACTTGCCCAGGGTCACACAGCTGGGAAGTGGCTGAGGCCGGGTTTGAACCTAGGACCTCCTGTCTCTAAGCCTGACTCTCACTCCACTGAGCTACCCAGCTGCCCCTTTCACATGAACTTTTGCAAGTCACTGAAGTTGTCCAGAACTCAGTTTCTCCTTCTTTAAGTTAAGGGATTGGACTAGGTAATATTGAATATTCTTTTAAACTCTAAATTCTATAATTCTACAAAATGAGAAGAGCCAATTCTCATCTATCTGTGTAGTCCCTGGATAGAAGGGTGTTACTATAGCCAAAACTATGGCTAAGATGAGAGTCTAGCCTCTTCACCATAATCCCACAATTAATTTTCATTTAATCAATGGTCAGGCAAAATCTAGTTTGTCAGGGCAAGACCTAGAAATCAGATAGCAATGCAAATGGCATAAATAACTGGAAACAAGCCATCACAAATGTCATCAGTTCTCATGTGTGCTTTGTAGCTCTCAGATAAGCCAGTCATTGGATGAAAAGGAAGAGGGTAAGACAAAATAATATTTAGCAACGCTTGGACCTGTTCAAAAAGATCTTAATGAGCATTTAGGTGTCTAATCAATAAGACCAGAAAAAAAAAGCAGCCCTTATTCCTTCTCTCCATGCCCCAACCCACGCAAAAGGATAAGAGACAAGAATTGTAATCAAAGTATCAACAAAAGGGATTTCAAATAGTTAATGAATATTACCATTTACTAAATATTGATTCTTTCCGTCTAATCTTAAATTCAACATATTTAATACTGAACACAACAAACTCCCTAACCCTATCCAAGACATTTCTCCCCTACAACATCTTAGTAGCCTTAAAAAATAAACATACACCAAATCATTGACATGATTAATGTAGATATTCTCAGTGAGAAAACTTACTCTACCAATACATATTGATAACTTTCTCTGAAACTTATAGTCTCAGAGATTTTCAATCTGAGGCAGTAAGAGGTCAAATGACTTTCCTGAGGTTGCACAGCCAAGATGTGTCAGAGGACTTAAATCTTTGGTTTCTGTCTTGGAATTGATACTAGTGAAATACTCAAGGCATGCAAGCAAATGGTTCCTTTACTGGCATATAAAGGATATATTTCTCAAACCATGACACAAGGACACACTGTAATATATCTTGCCATAGTCTTCCTATTCTCCTTCAAAGATATGCTTGGTGCTCCAAGCAGAGAATGAGGAATGGGAGGTTCTTATTAGGGCTGAAAACCCAATGAGATATAGTTAAAATAGTCCTTATATAGTCTTTAGGACTCCCTTCAAATAGAGGATCAATTGTGGTGCATGGGTTTTTCATGGAGGACTAGCACCTCTGATGTGAAGGTTTTTCAACCCTTTCCAGGGCTGCTCATCCACTTTTAGTATCTATCTTTTATTCTCACCTATGGCTCCAAGAAGCTATAGCATGCACAGTGGCCACATTCTGGAAAAACCATCTCAGCAAAAGAGCTCAACCAAGTTGAAGGTAACTATCACCCATTGGTGAGTTGGGGAAGATGTCTACTCCAAGTATGTAGAAGAATTCTCTGGCTGAATGGATGGATGAGAACAATTTGTTCCACAAGTCATGAAGGTGACTAAAGCAGGAGTTGTGGAGTGCCCAGAGTTTGGTCAGACAGCAAAGATGCCAAGGTCATCCACTATACTCTGGGCCATTACCAATCATCTTGCCTTTTCCCCCTGCTCAATTGCATGTAGAAACAATTTTTGACAATTATTTCTGACATTTTGCAATTCAGATTCTCTCCCTCTTTCCCCTCTTTCCTCAAGGCAGCAAATAGTCTGATATAAGATATATCAGTGCTTTCATGCAATATATATTTCCATATTCCCCATGTCCTGACTGAAGACATATATCAAATATACAATTAAAAAAAACTCATGTAGGAGATAAAGTGAAGGATGCCATGCCCTGATCTGCAACCAGATTCCAATAGTTCCTTCTTTAGCTGTGGGTAGCTTTTTTTTTTATCATGAGTCCCTTGGGGTCGTCTTGACTTTTGTCCTGCTCCTGGATTTTGATGACTCTGGGATAGAGAATAAAGCTGACAACTCTGCCTGACTTAAATCCAACTCAAGTACAAGTGAAAATATCACCTTCATGATGCCATTGGTCCCCTTCAAAAATAAAAGACAAGCAATAACAACTGATGATCAACTATTCAAAGGACTGGACTTGTGCCTGAGGATATTTCCCTGGGGGAAACTTCTTATTAGCTCCTACTAACAAAGCTATGATTGTGGTCTAATGTCCTTTGAAACCTAACTTAATTCCTAGCCTGCCACATATGTTTTTGATGTTCATTACTCCAAGGCAGTTTATGACAAAAATCGGTCTATAATCCTGTCCTAAAGTCACCAAGGCATATTGATCAGTACCTCAGTGATCTACAAACAGCTAGATTCTAGGTTCTATTGATGGACCTGGAATCAGGAAGACCTGAGTTCAAATCCAGCCTCAGATACTTTCTAGCTGTGCAACCATGAATGTTACTCAGCCTCTGACTATCTCAGTTTTCCATTTGTAAAATGATAATAAAAATAGTAATAGTACCCAGGGCTATTGTGATGATCAAATGAGATAACGTTTATAAAAAGCATTGCAAACTTTAAAGTGCTATTTATATAAATGCTACCTATTGCTCCTGCTGCTGCAACTATGACTACTACTATAATTATTATATCTGAAAGAGTATATACAAATACAAAAAAAATCCCAAGAATACTAATTTATTCCTAGGGTGACTTAGCCCTGGGGATACCTTTCCCTGGATTACTTGTTCTATGACATTCAGAGCTTGTCTTATACAGTGGATTGAGTTCCACTGGCAGACCTCACTTACTTTCAACTTATCTCCCCTCCTTATATGCTATGGTCAGCTGGGTAGTACAGTAGATAGAGTGCCAACCCTGGAATCAGGAAGAACTGAGTTCAAATCTGGCCTCAGACATGTACTGGCTGTGTGACCCTGAATTCTATTTGCCTCAGTTACTTCATCTGTCAAATGAAGTAAAGAAGGAAATGGCAAACCACTCTAGTATCTTTGCCAAGAAAAACCCAAATAGGGTTATGAAGAGTTGGATATGCCTGAAATGACGGAACAACAACAAATATACCATAGTATTGCCTTTCTTTCCTCAATTGCCTCCAGATGGATATAGATAAAATTAACATAAGACTAGGACCTTGAGGACATTCTTGTTCATGCTGAACTGGAACGTTTCCTTATAACTTCCACCCACTAACAGCAGGACTGAATAATACTGTCTCACAGCCAGATTTAGTCAAGTCTTGTATCTTGATACTTGTCGTTCAGTTGTTTCAGTCAATTTTCATGACTCAGTTTGGGTTGATTGTTTTTTTGGCAAAGATATTGGAATAGTTTGCCATTTCCTTCTCCAGCTCATTTTACGGATGAGAAAACTGAGGCAAACAGGATTAAGTGATTTGCCCAAGGTCACATAGCTAGTAAGTATCTGAAGTCAGATTTGAACTCAGGTCTTCCTGACTCCATATCTGGTACTCTATCTATTTATACCACCTAGATGCCCTATATCTTACCATACAGAGTAACAATCCTTCTGCAAATGAATCCCCCAGTCTTGCCCTCCCTGTCAACAATAATAGCAACTAAGTGGCACTGAAGGCAAGAAATCCCAGCCTGGAGTGCTCCAAAAAGCCCAGAAGAAAAAAATGGGAAATAGTATGAAATACATAGGACAATCCATAGCAATCACTTTGACCACCATTTCTCCTTGGACTCTGGTACAAGCAGCCCAGGATCTTGTATCTAAGGGTCCTGGGATTAGTAGTGGTGCCCGGACTTCCAACCCTGCCTCTGGTATGGCCCTTTAAGCCATCAGTGAGACTGATGGGAGCCAAACCTGTTAAAATTCCGAGAACTGCCTTTGCAGCTATAGCAGCTCCAACCTTCTTAGCTTGCAAAGCTACTGGGGGGGGGGGGGGAAGAAAGAAAAGAAAGTTCTTGAAAGATACTTGACAGTGTCTGATAGTTCAAAGTTAGGAATGATTGTCATTTTATCAATAGAAATGATAATAAAAGGAATTGCAATCTGCCCTATCATGGCATTCTAAGGACCAACAGGTCTTCCATTTGCCCTGAAAATAAATCCTTCTACATGTATGCTTTCCTTTGGTTTGAATTTGAACTCTTTGAGAACAGAGGCTGTCGTACTTTTCTGTTTATATCGAAAAGGCATAAACTTAGCACTGTGCTTTGCTCTGCATACAGTAAGAACTTAATGACTGCATTTTCATTTACTCATTCATTGAAAGTAAAAATGTCTGATGTGTAGAAAGAGTATCTAATTATTGCTGTTGTTCAGTTGTTTCAATTGTGTCTGACCCTCAGTGACCCCAGCTGTGATTTTCTTGGCAAAGATACTGGAGTGGTTTGCCATTTCCTTCTCTAGCTCATTTTACAAAAGAGGAACTGAGGCAAATGGGGTCAAGTGGCTTGTCCAGGGTCACTCAGTTAATAAGTTTCTGAGACCATATTTGAAATCAGAAAGATGAGTCTTCCTCATTCCAGACATGGCACTCTATCCATCTAATTATTAGGAAGAGCCAATGCCAGCAAGAGAAAGATTTTTGAAAGGGAATTTTATGAGCACAGAAGACAGATGTCATCTATTTCCTCATTTTCCTTAGGTTTTTCTGTATTTTAGAACCTAACAACTCTCTCCACTTTCAGTGAAAGAATGAGCTGCCAGAAACTAGTAAAACCATCTAATTCTCATACATATGGAGAACACTGTGAAAGGCAAAGATAACTGCCACTTTATCTGCCCATTTCTCATACCTATGGGCAGGAGACTGAGCTGGTATAGTGGAGTTCAAGTAGAAGAGTGAAAAGAGTACTGAATTTGGAGACTGAAAACCTGCATTTAAATCCTGTCTTTGATCCTCACTAGCTGTGAGAATTTAAATAAGCCACCTCATCTCTCTGAGGATAATTTTCCTTGTCTGTAGATTGAAGGGTCTGGAGTTAGAGCTAGATGCTATGAAACCCATGGACTATTCAAAAATCTCTTGGCATCTCTCCTACATTCCCATTTGTGCATTTCTATATATTCACTGGGGGGTTGATTTACTTCAGAACAACCCTGTAGTCTTGTGAGGCATAGACACATCATTTAGGGGGTTGATTTTGGAGAAAATGATTCAGTCTTGAAGCACAGAAGAAATTTATTTCTAAAAGAATGGACCCTACCTGGAAAAGGACTAGAGGTGGAAGAGTAGAGGAGCACCTCTTTTATTCCTGGACTTAGGGAACCCTACCTTCTTGGCTAAGAAAAGAATCATCATGTTAGTGATTTGGCATAAGTACATTTTAAGGCTCTCTCTACTTCATTGTGACTTTCAATTTTTCTTAAAAGAAACATCCATTTTGGGAAAGTCAGAATAGTTGGCCTCTTGAAAATACATCTTAAAAGCTTTACTCTGTGGATTCAACCTAATCTCTGTTTCACTGTAAGACAGAGTAGAAGAAATGACAAGGTTAAATGGAATTGTATAACATTGCTCCTATGATGTCTAAATAAACCTAATTAAAATACTTAGTGGATAGTCTCTGTTGTAGCTCATCAAAACAATTTCCCAGAATCTATGAATTAGGCAGTCACTTTGTTTAAGGTGAATACTGCCATCTAGCAAGCAGCACAGGTGGCCTCCAAGTCATTCAACTTTCCAAAGAAGAGGGCAAAATTTTTCACAATTCTTGGGATGGATAGTGATTTCAAATTTATATTCCATAATCAACCTTTATTCTGCACTATTTTTTAAAATTCCAGTATACTATCACACCAGCTGGCCTTCCCTCCTGGAAACCCACAACTGTCATAATCAGGAACAGAAAGTGAAATTTCCCAAAGGCATACTTCAAAAGTGTCAGGATTCCAAATTCCATTTAGAAATTTTGGGATGGATTAACTCTTTTGTTTCCTCTGCTGTCTAAATGCTGCTAACTGAGCAATCCCCCTCCAAAGCACCAAAAATACCACTCAATTCAATTTATTTCAACAAATATTAATTGAGCATTTACTAGAGAATGACCTTGTAAACTTTGAAAGGCCAGAAGATTTGGGGCTTCCAATGGACATCCTAGTGATGTCCCCAGGAAAGGGGTGTCAGATATCAGAGTCTGTATCAAGAGTCAAGGACAAACTAGACACACTGAGGAAAGGCAGCTTCAGGGGGCCCAGCAGAAAGAAATACTATGAGTTAGGGGAAATATTATAAGGACCCTATGAGGGAGGAAAAATGCCTTCTAATACACCACGACCTAAGAGACACCCATTCACCATATAAATTCTCTAATCTTGACCCTCTTTCCCCTGGACTATGCTTAATGGAAAGTGTACCTTAAGTTTTTATATCATCTGTTTTTGCTATCTCAACTTGACAAAGACTTGTTTCTAAAAACTAATTAGGTCTGGCTAGCTAATTTATATCAGCTGATAATCAATGGAGAGAGACTTCCATTGAGGGTTCATTGGCTCCAGTTCTAGAAAACCTCTCTGCTCCTACAACCCTGAGAGGAGAAGAAAGCCTGTAACACCCTTTGGAGATTCATACTAGTGCCAATGGAGGTTTAGGATAGTAGTCCACGACACATTGTGCTGGACACTGAAGATAGAAAGACAAAAATAAAAGTCTCTGATCTCAAAGAGATTACATTCTTCTTGGAAGTGGGGGTAGGAGGAAATAGAACAACATGTAAACAGAAGAGCAATATTCAAAATAGATAGATATAGAATAGATACAAAGTCATTTCAATGGGAAGAACTAAGAACTGGGAGATCAGGAAAGATTTCCTATAAGAGTGTGATGGAACTGTACTTTTAAGAATGTTAAAGATTCTATAAAGAACACTAAGCATGGGAAATAGAGTTATGTGTAAAGACATGGAGAGTAGTATATAGGTCCAAATTGCCTGGAACAAATGAGAAAACCAAGGCAGACAGATTAAAATCAGTCTAGAGAACTAAATTGAAATTATTATTCATTAAAATAAATTAAAGAGGGGGCAGCTGGGTAGCTCAGTGGAGTGAGAGTCAGGCCTAGAGACAGGAGGTCCTAGGTTCAAACCCGGCCTCAGCCACTTCCCAGCTGTGTAACCCTGGGCAAGTCACTTGACCCCCATTGCCCACCCTTACCAATCTTCCACCTATGAGACAATACACCGAAGTA
Organism: Gracilinanus agilis; assembly: GCF_016433145.1. Taxonomy (NCBI): domain Eukaryota; kingdom Metazoa; phylum Chordata; class Mammalia; order Didelphimorphia; family Didelphidae; genus Gracilinanus; species Gracilinanus agilis. Next base: position 559,983,845 of record NC_058131.1, on the reverse strand, counting down.
CAAGGGTTTAAAAAAAAACATAAAATAAATTAAAGACCAAATTATGATGGTCTTTAAATGCCAGAGAGAGAAAGAGAGGAGGTTGTGTTTTATCCTCCAGATCAGGGGTTGGCAACCTTTTTGGCTGTGAGAGCCATAAACGCCACATTTTTTAAAATGTAATTTTGTGAGAGCTGTACAGTGCTCACAGTGTGCACTCCTGTAACAGCACCTGAAAAAAAATTGACTTTATGGCTCCTGCAGAAAGAGCCATATCTGGCCCTCAAAAGAGCCAGATATGGCTTGAGAGCCATATGTTGCCGACACCTGCTCCAGATCATAAAGAACCTATGGAGCTTCTTACTTGGGACAGTGGCATAGGCATAACTGTGTTCGAGGAGTTGAATCTGTGAAGTGGTATGAAGGACAGAATAGGGAGACTGGAGGTGAGACAAATTGGGAGGTTGTTTAAATAGTAGTCCATAAGTATTGCACTACCATGAGCTAGGCAATTTATTGATGATATAAAGAATGGTTAAAGATAATCTCTGCCCTCAAGGAGCTCAGTCTAATGGGGGAGACATCAAGCAAACAAACAATATACAGGAAATAATTAATGGAGAGAAGGGATAAGAATGAAGAGAGACTAGGAAAGACTTCCTGAAGAAGGTGAGATTTTAGTTGGGACTTGTGGGAAATCAGGAGGCAAAGATGAGGAGAGAAAGCAATCCAAACAATTAATTTTATGTTCCAGGTAACTTGACCCTGTAGACTACTTTTCACATCTTTACACATGCCTTTGCTGCCTAAGCTTAGAGTGTTCTACCTCCTTACCTTTACCTTCTAGAATCTTTAGAGATATAGAATGATACTGAGCAAGAATGGATAGATCAGGTGAGATTTTTTTTTTTACAATGAGAGAGTCATGGGTATGTTTTTAGGCATGAGGGAGGAAGCCAGTAGACAAGAAAGAGATTGAAGATAAGTGAGAGAATGGATATGACAGAGTGGGGAATTTATTGGAGGAGATGAGATGGAATGAATTATTTGTGTAAGTAGAGGGATTTCCCTTGACAAGATATAGAACTATTTCTTCCTGTAAGGCAAGGGGGAAGGAGGAGATAGTAGCTCTCCTCTCTTCTAGGCAATTCATCTCATTTCCAAAAAGACTTTCTTCCTAGTTAATCTTTCAATCATATCCTTACACCAAATTACTTATTTTTTGGCTTAAATGGGTACATTGAGGTCATTCAGTAAGCTTCCTTCATTTATCAAAACTTTTCACCTACTCTTTCCTTCTTCCCTCCTATCTCAAAAGAAGACTTATTCCTGTTCCTTTTTGGTTACATATTCTTTGATCCTGTCATTCATATCTCTAAATAATTGATAAAAAATATATCATCTCCCCCACACTCTATAAATACAAGACATTTATTACATTTTTTAGAAAAACTAAACTTTGGAAACCTACCTGAAGCTTAACAAGTTAGTTATGGAATCAGAATGAAAATTCAAAACTTTAGATTCCACTCTTGGGCTCCCATTTTTTCTATAAGATCTTTTTGTAAATGCCAGTTAAAAAAAATAATTATCAACAACTTAACAAAGTTAATGAAGCCATTGAAGAGAGGCAACCTAATAACAAAACCTCACATCCATAAAATAGCCAGTAAATGCTTTTGACAAGGTCTGTGGGCAACAAAGACATCTTAATATAGAATCAGCGTCCTTTCAACATAACCATTGATCAAAAATATTTCTTACAAAGTGATATGCATATTCTATGGAGAATAACAGAGCTATAACATTTGTTTAAGTTAGTCACTTTTGTAAGAGTAGAAATATACATATTCATTAATTATAATGCTACTCTGTACCATAAATACCCAAGAAGTGTTCATTTGCACTCAACTCTCAATTATCTTTAGTAGTGGCCACACTTAGGGATACGTAGAGTAGGAAGCTTATGATTTAAGGGCCTTCAGAGGTTGCCTCTCAAGATATACTTGACTCCTCCCCAGCTCCAATAATATGCAACTGTGTTACTTAGGAAAGGTAACATTTTATTAACCTATTAGTTAGATTAGTTTGTCAAATTTGCTATTCACTTGGCCTGGGAGAACTTGAGAGAATGAAATGCATATAAGCTTGTTGGGAGAGAGAATAAAAAAAGGGAAGTAGAATATAGAGGGAGAAAAATTGGGAAAAGATCTATCAAGGAAATATAAGCTCAGGACAGCATATAATTATTTAGCTTCTTTGAGGAAGGGAAAAGGACATCAAAGACAAAAGGTCTACACAGTTTTGCCAAGAACCTGACTGTCTACATTAATGGACTATCAGATAAACTAAAAAGGGGGCTTATGATTAAAAAATAACAGTAGTTAATAAAACTAGAATTTATAAATCACTTTAAATATTGCAAAGTACTTTACCAATAGTATCTTATTTTATCCTAACAGCAACTCTGAGGGGTAGGTGGTATTATTAGCCTCATTTTACAGATGAGGAAACTGAGGTTGAGAAAAGTGACTTGCCCAAGATCACACTGCTAGTAAATGATTGAGGCCAGAATTGCATTTCCTGATACAGGTCCCTTAATCTATCTGCTTACCACCTAACTGTATTTCCATTTGCCTGACTTTTAAATTTACACTGCATATAGATGTATCTGATGTTCTAGGGATTCATGTGAGATGAAGTAACTGTAGAGATCCTCATCTAAAGGATCTAGAAAACTACCCACTCCTCCCTGATCCTTATTGCCATACAAATCTACTCCATGCTGGGAGTTTTATGGTTTCCCCTCAAAATATTATGTGTTTCCCTATTTGATAGCCTCTTTGAAAAACACAGAATGAGTAAAAGTTTGTGTTTCAAAGGGCTGCTTAGCAAGGGAACAACGCAGAAAAAAATTTCCATATTAACAAAAATACTTATAAACCCATTAAGTGTTAACTCTGTAGTAAGTGCTCAAGATGACATCAAAATAAGTATTTAAGAAGAGTAGTTACTGTTAATAAATTTCAAATTAAGGTTTCCTATTAAAAAGCAAAATTTTGGACAACCCAACCAAGGAAAAACATTTAAGAATTTGATTTTTAAAATATATTTGAGAAAACTTGGTAAACAAACAAAAAAGAAGTAATAAAATATAGATGGCATTATTTTTTTAAAAATCAATATATGCCCCCCCAGGGATCTTCATGTATGGATTAGTAGCCACATTTCTATTTAATCCTGCTACTTTATATTTCCAATGCATCTCATCCTCCCCAGAAAGCCATTCTTTGTAACAAAATTTTAAAGAGGGAAGAAAAAAGAGTTCAGCAAAATTAATCAACATATTGAAAATAATCTAACATTTTATACAATATTCATACTATAGTCCTCCATCTCTGCAAATAAGCAGGGGAAGGCAAGTTTGTATATCTTTTCTTTGGGGCCAAGAGTGATCCTTATAATTTTCGAGCATTCTATTTTGATTTTTGATATTCTTTTTCTTTATGTTTATATAATGGTAGTCTTTTTGTATGTTGTTTTCCTAGTTCTGCTTAATTCACTTTGCATCAATTCATATGTCTTCCATTGATTCTTTGTATGCCTTATAATCATCACTTCTTACAATAAATTTTGTTGTTGTTCATTGTTTCAGTCATGCTCAACTCCTTGTGACCTCATTTGGGGTTTTCTTGACAAAAGATATTGTAGTGGTTAGCCATTTCCTTCTTCAGCTTATTTTACAGATTAGTAGTTAAGGCAAACATGGTTAAGTGACTTGCCCAGAGTCACACAGTTAGTAAATATTTAAGACCTAATTTGAATGCAGTAGATGAGCCTTCCTGACTTCAGCCCAGACACTCTATCCACCAACTAGTTGCCCATAGCATCGTATATATGTACTACAATTCACTTTGTCATTTCCCATTCAAGGGACATCTATTTTGTTTTGAATTCTTTACTACTATAAAAAAATGCTCCTATAAATACTTTGGTGTGCATGGGATTCATCTTTTTGTTATTAATGTCTTCAGAGTATATGCCTAGCAACAAAATCTCTGGGTCAAAAGGTACAAATATAAGTACAATCTGGGTTGATAAATGCCACGGGGCATTGCTACTACCTAGCTGCAACTCCAGATGGGTGGAGAGAATGGTTGTTAACTGGACCTACATGAGAGTGGAACTAACAGGAGAAATTTTTAAAGGATAGACAGTCTTCATTCCTATTACTTCAGAGAGGACAAACAGTTCCAAAGTCTTTTCTGAGAGAGAGCTCTGGAGAGAAAACCAAAAAGAAAAACTTTAAGAAGAGATAAACATGTAGAGAAGCCAACATTTCTGGCTAGGTCCCTGACTCCTAGTTTGCCTCCCTAGAGATACTGAGGAATTTCCCCTGAGATAATATTGAAGCTTCTTTCATGGTTGAGTTGCGATATCTCACTCCCATTGAGATCACTTATTCGCTCATATCTTTTCTGGTAAATTCCAATTTGTATAACTTCTCTGACTTCCGTTTTCTTTTTGCATAAGTAAATGTATTTACTTACTACACACTATTTCAATTGTCTTTGTGCAACTAGTATTGGGTAGGAAGTAGTCAAATCTGCAGGTTTAAATTTAGGGATATTCCTTCCCCTTGAAAGGGTGAAAACCAAGAAAGTGACTTGAACTTAAAAATAATCATGGCTCTCAACCAGCAATATGAGGAGGGGGGAGTTGAATATAACTCTCATCTGGTATGTCCTCTCTCAAAGGACAACAGAGTAGCCAGCCTTATCTTTTGTCTCATACCAAGTCAGGCAAGAATCTAAATCTCCCTTGGAGAAAAATGGGTAAAATTCTAGAGATATCTATCCATGTCTCCCCATGAGCTACATTTAGACAACCCATGTGGACACACCTAGAGACTACACAACCTTTGTAACCTACATACCCTAACTAAGTATTGATGAAATTAAGAGGGTATATAACTCATGGTTGGAATGTAACAAAGCAAAAAAATACCTAATTGAAAAGGAATAGAGGAGCAGCTAGGTACCCAAGTGGATAGAGTGCCACAGGCTTGGAATTAGGAGGACCTGGGTTCAAATCTGACCTCAGATACTTTCCAGTTGTGTGACCCTGGACAAGTCACTTAATTAATTCCATTTGCCTAGCCCTTGCCACTCTCCTGTCTTAAAGATGATACTAAGACAGAAAATGAGCTTTTTTTTGGTAAAGATATAGATTAAATAAAAAGGGCTATGGAGTAGCATCATATATCAAGAAGACACTCATGAAAATATCCATGAGTTGAAAAGGAAAGTATGATGGAGAACACTTGTTGAAGGAACAATAAGTAGAAAGACAGAAGCAATATTGTGATAGGATTCCACTACATCCAGAAGCAGGAAATAGATAGTCATTTGGGGAAAAAGTTACAAACCTGGCACAGAGGTATATGATATCATTAATATAGTAGTAATGAGAAACCTCAATTATTGGGACATTTGTTAAAGCTTTTGCTTTCTTCTATAAGTAGTATAACTGATAACTTACTAGTTTTAAGGACAATTACATCCTCAAAAAAGTAGAAGGGAAATAAAATGTGAGTGAAGCTGTTACCTTGGACCTGAATATGACCAATAACAAGAAGTTGGTTGTTGAAGAATTGGGGACACCTAGGTGACTCAGTGGGAAGAGAGCCAGGCCTGGTATAGGGAGGAGTGGGTTTTAAACTAGTCTCAGATCCTAGCCAAGTCACTTAACCTCAGTTGCCTAGTCCTTATCACTCTTTTGCCTTAGAACCTATACTTAGTATTGATTCTAAGAGGGTAAGAATTTTAAAAAAGAAGAAGCAAAGAAAACTTTGGAAGGAAGTAGCCAGATCATAGATTATTCCTGGTCCTTGAGGGAAAAGAAAGCAGGGCATAGTCTGTTGTGAATCTCTAATTTGAAGGTAAAGAATTTCAAAGAGTTTATAGGCAGGAAAGATTCCAGTAATCTAAGATTTTTAGAGAGGAAATCGGCTTAAGAGGGATAGGATTCTTTTAAGAACAAAATTCTAATAACATAAATACAAATTATTCTGATGAGAAAAAAGGTTAAGTTATTTAAAAAGAGAACTTTGACATTTATAAGTATGATTTATGATTACTATGAAAAGAGAATTTATAGACCAACTTAAAATTTTTAAAGATATATATACTGAAGAAGGAAGCAAGGGTAGGAATGGGAAAATAAGCAACAAAAATAGTGGCAATGGCTTTTAAGAAAAGAGTCAAGAATGCTGGATCCCAGAGTGAACTAAGGCTAATGATGAATATCAAGAATAATAAAATTATTTGTGTTTGCTTGTTTTTAACTTTGTTGGGGGCAGCAGAAAATCAAAGATTGGACAAGACCATTGCTCAAGTTAATGGAATGAAGACAACAATGATAGAGAGAAGGCAGAATGAATTATTTTGCTTCTGCTTTCTCTACCAAAGAAAATGAGAATCAGACTGGGAAACAGGACAAAGTACTGAGCCCCTAAGTATAATGATTAATGGATTGGTGTTAGCTTAGATTGAGATCTGGAATAGAACACACTAGGGCACTGTCCTGGGCCATTTTTGTTCAACATTTTGAATAAAGGCATAGATGGCATGTTTATAAAATATGATGATGGCATAAAGTTGTACAGAATAATGAACATAATGGATGACAGAATTAGGATCCAAAAAGATCTTGATAAACTAGAACAATAAAATAAGATTAAATTTAATGGGGATAAATTTAAAATCTTATACTTGGATTGAAAAAATCAATTATACAAATAAATACAAGATGAAGCAGTCATGGTTCATAAGGAAAAAACCTGAGGGGTTAGTAAACTAAGAGCTCAATATGAACCAATAGTGTGATGTGGCAGACAAAAAAGATTTTGTGGTCCTAAGATGCATTTATAGAGACTTTTTGTGGCCAATAGATATGATAATAAATTTGAATTTAGTGTTTCCTTCTAACTGTCTCATATATTAATATAAATAACTCCCTAAAACAATATTTCTAGGAGTAGTTATCATGAGAGAATTCAGAAGGAACTAGAGGAACTAGAGTATGCCTCCTGCTCTTTCAGGATCCCCTTACTTCCAAAGGAACAGGGACATTTCTAGCTTAATTCATTCCCTTCCCCCATCCTGAATCACGAGCAGTTTGGCCCAGAAAAACTCTGGAAATTGTTTTCTGATGATGTGAACTATAAAGACCCATTCAATATGGCTGAAAAATTTAAGCTTAAGATGGCATTACAAATAGTAAGGTACTTTTTATTCAAAGAGGCAAACTATGTATAGGAACTTCAAATGGGAATGCTTGACCCATATAAAGAGAACATTTTTAATGCATTTGTAACTTGAGTCAGAGAAGATGATGGAATGAAGTTAAATTTTGGGAAGGACAGTGTCCATTGTTCTTTGCTGGAACTTCCACCCAGAAACTTGGGGAAAATCTCACAGAATTAGAGAATTCTAAAGTTTAAAGGGTCCTCAGTAGATCAATTTGGAAAAGCATTCTAATACAGCATACTTTGTAAATAGTCATCCTTCTCTGCTTGAAATTCTCAGATGAATGGGGCACATTGCATCTAGAGACAGCCTATCGCACTTAAGTTTAGCTCTCAGGGTGGGTTGAGTAGTTTTTGCTGACTTCAGCTCCCTTAATTAGATAGGCTGGTACACCGAAACCAATTCCATACTTTGTATACATAGGTGTTATGGCATCAAAAAAAAGTTTTATTACTAGAGAAAGAAAACTCAAAGAATATTTTATATTATCCATCAAAATCAAAGTATTGCCAGCTTCCACAAAGCTGTATACTGAGTCCCTGAATCCCAGGCTGAGGAATGATGGCTATTTTTGCTCCCATCCAAAATGATCTTTAATCCCTTTTTTTTAATCCCTTTTTAAAAATTACTTTTTAATTTTTCAGCAGCAACTATCCATTTCCCTCTCACCCTTTTCTGATGACTATCTTCATACCACTCTTCTCACCATTGTTCTCTTACAGGTATCCTCTCATAGGAATCCATTCTAAGCCTTTGGGGGGAACTATCAATTCTCAATGAGTATTTAAGGAGAAGAGATGAGCCTAAAGGCTCATCTCCTGGGTTAGCTGTGGTTCCAGTTCTTTGTGGTAGTGCTCATTAATTTGTGAATAGTCAAATCAGAGATTTCCGCTAAGATCAAAAAGAGGCTCCGTATGGTACCAAAGGATCAACACTACTGAGAGCTTTACCTTAAAACACTTTTCTCTACTGATGTAGCGCAGACTTCATGTTCAGACCGAGTGAAAAAAAATCGCTAAAGTTCTTAACCCTTTCCAGCAGTAAGGATGAGTATCTTCCATTCAAGGAAAACTTTTTGCTTATTCAGAGATTTTAAAAGCCTCTCATTTGCACCAGTTTACCATCCTTAAGCATTTAGGTCTTCCGTGCCTGCCTTGGTGCTTCACTTCAACATAGAGGTGATCCTGAATTCCCAAAAGTTATGACAATGAAGTACATGCTCTGATATATCTTGTCAAGCTGGAAATTCCTACTAAGCACCTCCCTCATGGCCCTGCATCTTTTGGTACTCTCAAATACTATCTCCTACTTAGTAGCTTCTCTGCTATCTTGCACTCTCATGTTTCTCTTGCTATCTCTCTGAGTATTTCTCTTTCTTCTCTGCTGACTCCTTATCTTCTTCTCATCTTTTAAATTGGGGTTTTATCCTCAGACCTCTTCTCTTTTTCTATAGACCCTCTTTCTTAGTGATCATATTCTCCTCCACGACCTCAACAACATTTCTACATAGATGTTACCTAAATGTTTGCCTCTTCCTAAAATCTACTCCTAATTTCCCTATCTCTGCTAAAGGCATCCTAGTCATCCAGGCTGATAATTATAAAGTTATACCTCTTCTCTCTCCTTCACTTCTTGTATCTTGCCAAGTCTTGTTAATTTTAACCACTCTTATTCTGTTTCTCTAATACCTTTTGTCTGTCCTTTCTATTGCAACCACCCTTACGCAGCTTCCTGTTACCTCTTAACTGGAATATAGGCTCCAATAACTGAAATAGCTCACTAATTGATATTCTTGCTTCAGATTTATACTCTTTCCAATCCTTCCTTCGATCCATTTCCTGAATATTCTTGCTAATGTATCACACTGATCAGTTAATCTTCTCCTCAACACTTTAGTAACTGTTCATTGTATAGTAAATAAAGTATAAGTTGATTCTGGCAAAGGGTAAAAAAAATGAACTAAAGTACAAAAAGATGTAGAGAAAAACACAAAAATAAAAAGATTTTAACATTCCACTTTGAGTTTTTGATAAATGTAACAGAAAATAAATAAAAGGGGAAATATTGAATTGAACAGATTATTATAGAAAGAGCTAGAAGATTTATGGTATCTTTCAAAGAGAACTGCTAAAAATTACAGATATTTCTCAGCACCGTGTGGAATTTTTACCTCTCCAAAGTGACTGTGTATTGCATCACAGAGATTTTAAAAATAAATATAAAAAGGAAGAAATAGTGAACATATCACTACTGTATCACAATACTATCCAGACCATACCACAATAAAAAATAGGCACCACTTCAGAAAGACACAGATGCAGATGGAGACTTGACAATGAAGCCCTAAATAATAAATGGGCAAGAAAGAAATCATGGAAATGAAAATTATATGAAAGAAAATTATAATGCTGCAACAACATGCTAAAATTTTCTGGGATGCAGATAAGATGGTTTTCAGGGGAAAATCTAAAAAACCAAAAAAAGGAGAGGATTAGTGAACTAAATGTGAATTTTTTAAAAAAAAATTTTTTAAACCCTTGTACTTTGGTGTATTGTCTCATAGGTGGAAGATTTGTAAGGGTGGGCAATGGAGGTCAAGTGACTTGCCCAGGGTCACACAGCTGGTGAATTTTTAAAATTAGAAAGGTAACAAACCTATGAACTGAAAATAAGCACAAAAGAAGAGAGATTAAAAATTGTAGGAGAAATGAGAAATCAAAAAGACCACAGAAATTGTTTTTAATTTCAAAAGTTTTTTCTTTGAAATGACTAACAAAATTGATAAACCTTTAACAATCCTGATTAAAAGGGAGTCAGAAAAAATAAATCAATAAAATAGCAACTTAACACGGTAAAGTCAGAAAAAACAGAAATAAAAATGAATTATTATAAAACTTCTACACAAGTTACATAACAAAACTGCAAACACAAAAGAAATAGAGGAATATCTGCAAAAATATAAAATACCTGACTAATAAAAGACCAAACAGTGCTAGTAATGATTTTAATTTGGGGAAAAAATAGAACTAGCCATAATTTGTAATTAAATGAACTATTAAAACTATAAAGGAATTGATGGATTCACAGAAGAGTTTGATCAAACTTTTAAACAACTATGGGAGAGGAAATCTGTGTGGCTCAGTGGATTGAGAAAAATTGTACTATGGGAAGGATAAAATAAAGGGAATTATAGACCAGTATAACTAAGGAACATGAATTCAAAATTTTTTTATCCTGTCAAAACAGACTGCAATCTAGCCAAGAAAGCATTAATTATGACGAATTCAGATTTATACCAAGAAGGGTGATTCAGCATTAAGAAAACAGTCAACATAACTAATCACATTAAAAGCAAACACATTCCAAACCACTCAATTATTTTAAAATGCAGAAAAAGCCTTTGATCAAGCATAATGCTTACCTTCCATCTTAGAACTAATTCTGTGAATTGATTCTTTTACTCTAAGAAGAGTAAAAAAAGGCTAGGCAATTGTGATTAAGTGACTTGCCCAGAGTCAATCATCTAGGAAGTGTCTGAGGCCACATTTGAACACAGATCCTCCCCCATTCTAGGCCTCACTCTTTAGTCCACTGAGCCACTGGTTGCCCTGGGAAAATTTTTTTAGAATCACAAAAAATGTCAAAAGCACAAAAATCAAAAGCAAGCATCTAATGCAATGGACAAACATTAAAAGCTTTCCCATTATATTCGGGGGTAAAGCAAAGATCCCCACTGTCCCATTATTTAATACATCTTAGGAAATGCACTAGAAATTAAAGGCATAAAGTCAGAGAAAGAGGAGATAAAACTTTCCCTGTTTGCTGATGATGTTATGTTTTACCTTTAAAAACCTAGGGATTTAGCAAAATACTGAGATAATTAGTAGCTTCAACAAAATTGCAAGCTACAAAATAAGCCCACAAAATCAATGGCATTTTAACATAATAATAATAATACAAGAGGCAATAGTAGAATGGGAAAACATGTTCAAATTAATTACAAAATGCATAAACTATCTGGGGAGTAGCCTACCAAAGCATGCTAAGTAATTGTACAGATTCAATTACAAAATACTCCCTGAAAAAAATAAAGAAAAACTTAAATATCTGGAGGGATATTCCATGCCCATGACTGAGATGTGCCAAGATAATACTATAGTAGTTAATTTGTGGCTTTATTTCTACGTAAATCAAGCTAATTTGGGAATGGTTTAAAGAACTTATTAAACTAATGACAAAATTTATTTGGGAAAACAAAATTTCTAGAATATGTAGAGACATATTGAAAAAAGTTAGGAATGTTGGAGAAATAGCACTTCCAGACTTCAAAGTGTATTTTACAATAGCAGCCATCAAAGTAATTTTATCCTGAATAAAAGAAAAAAAATAGAGATGTAGATCAATGGAATAGACTAGATAAAGGAGATCCAGAAATGATGCAACTCAATAACCTAGTGTTTGATAAGTCAGAAAAAAATTATAGTAAAAAATTCATTAAAAACTGCTGGTGAAGCTGGAAAGCACTCTGATAGAAATTAGGATTAAACCAATATTTTATGCCACATTTCACAATGAATTAAAATGCTTATGTAATAATATTACTGGGTATCATAACATAATAAATTCAGAAGAAAAGTAAATCAAATAGCACTTATAGCTATGGATAGGAGATTTATTCTTAAACAAGCAAGAGATAATTATAAAAGATAAAATAGATAATTTTCACCACATGAAAAAGAAAAGCTTCTATATAAATCATATTAATGCATCAAAATTTAGAAAGGAAAAGGCCAAATGAGAAAAAAAATCTTTGTATCAAATTTCTCAAATAAGGGTTTGGTATGCAAGATCTGTATAGATAAGACACACATACACATGCATATAGATCAAATACATTGCATATATGAATGTATATGTATGTAAGATATACATGTATGTGCATATTTATATATATATATATATGAACAAAAGCATTCAACAAAAGTTTAGTGGTCCAAAGATATACATGGTTTTCAAAAGAAGAAGAATTGCAAACTATTAATAACTATATGAAAGAATGTTCTATACAACTAATAATAAGAGAAATACAAACCAAAACCACCCCAAGGTTCTACTTTATACCCTCCAGTTGAGAAAGATGACAAAAGATGGGAATAATCAATATTGAGGGGTTGTGGAAAGATAGGCATACTAGCACATTTATAGTAGAGCTATGAACCAATACAAATATTTTAGAAAAATGTTTTTAAATAAAGTGACTAAAATATAAATACCCTTTGATCTAGATATTCTACTTCTAGATTTATACCAAGGAGTTTGTTAATACAAGAAAGCCTCTATATACATCAAAATATTCATGGGAACACTTTTTTTTAGTAGTAGTAGTGGTGGTGGTGGTGGCAACAGCTGTAGCAGCAAAGAATGTAATTCCGATTAGTTGGGGAATTACTAAATCAATTGTAGTAAAATGGATGTTATAGAATATTACAGTGCTTAGAGAAATAAAGACTATGATGAATACAGAGAAGCATGGAAAAATTTAGAATGAAGCAAAAAGAACAAAAAATGCATATGATGACTACAACAACATAAGTAGAAAGAACTACAAAATAACATAAAAGAATGTATCAAAATTACTAAAAACACAAGCATGGATTCAAAGAAAAGATATGAAAACACATTTCTCCACTCCTTTGTAGAGGTGGGAATGCATTTATTTTTATACTTTTTCAGTATATTGATTAGTTTTGCTTATTTTTTCATTTTCTTCTTGTTTTTTTTTTCCTGTTAAAAAATATTCTTTGTTATATGAGATGATCCTCTGGAAGGGAAAGTGAATATATAATTGAAAAAATTTTGACCACGTAAAGATAAATGATATCAATAAAATTTTTTAATTTTGATTCTGTGATCCAAAACCCTCTACAATCAACTCCTAATCATCACCTCTAACTTTATCTCACTCCACCCCTTTTTAAAAAATTCTTCATTTCCACACAAGGGATCTACTCTCTATCCCCTCTCCTCATTGTGCTTTCTCCTATCTCTGTGCCTTTGTTTAAGATACTATCTAAGTCTAGAATTGACTTCTTTTCCTTTCTGCCTTTCCCCAACCCATTTTGGTCTGCTGAAATTTCTTTAAGGTTCAACTAAAATGGCACCTCCTCCATGAAGCCTTTGCTATCATCCTCAATAGTTATCTCTCCTTCCTCAAATTTCTTATGGTAAATGACCTAGATCTCTCTTTTCTATTAATCTACTTCTATCTTAAGTATGTGTGTATACATGTCATTTCCTTGCATTAGACTACATGCTCATTGAGAGCAAGGTATGTCATAGCTTTCTTTGTACATTATTTTTTTAATCCTTACTTCTTTTCCATTTAATAATTTTTTTTTAGAAAAGTTAACATGGTTACATGATTCATGCTCTTACTTTCCCCTTCACCCCCTAAATCCCCCCCCCCCAAGCCAATGCTCATTTCCACTGGTAATCCTTACTTTCTGACTTAGTAGAACAGAAAGGCAAAGACTAGGCAAACAGAATTACATTACTCTTTGTATATTATTTTATCTAGGCTCATGATTACATTAGATAAGGAACTTGCAAGAAGGAAACTTCCTTTACCAATGAAGAGACCAGCATATGTTCTATAACTTAGAATCTTGGACAGTTTCCTTGGACACTGAAAAGTTAAGTGACTTATCCAGGGTCACAGAGGCTGTAGGTAGAAAAAGGTAGGAACTGGACCTAGGTCTTCCTGACTTAGAGGTCAGCTCTCTATTTACTACTCCAATATGGCATTTCATAAATGCTTTAATGGGTTGTCTCTCTTGGTATCTGTGTTATAACCACTCTCCTAAATCCTGCTTGGGAAGGAGTAGACGGCAAGGGAGGAAAGATCCCAGATTGTACCAACGGCCTCTCTTTAGGATACATTTCTTGTCGATATAGAATTTTCTGCTACAAAATAATTCCTTATTTTTGAACATTGGCAGTATTTAGACTGGCTAACCCAACTTAAATTCAACAAGGGGGGATTGGTCTTTGTTCTAAGATTTATTTCTTAATTATACAGTTTTCTTTGTTAGCAATATATTCATTCATTCTTTCCCTCTCTACTACCATACACGTATACATGTACATGCACACACACACACACACACACACACACACAGATATTTACACACAGACAGACACACACACGCACCCTTGTGGGTGCTGTGCCATTAAAAATCTGGTTAGTTAGCAAGTCAAAATGTCAAACTCCTCAGTCAGTGGCAGGTATGAAAAGCGGTATGCCTGTCATCGCTGTGCCAAACCACTTGCCGAATATTCCATATGTCAGGTGCTTAATTTAGGTTGGATCAGGACAGAAAGAAAGTTCAAAAACACATTCCTTTCTCATTGCTCTTTATAGAGTTTCTTTCCTTTACAAGCAGATGCAGCAGTCTCTTGCAAAATACTCCTGATGCTAGAAGCAAGACATCATTTCAATTTATTCACCCAACCACTTAAATAAATAGAGCTATGGGGGTAAGTTTATTGTTCTGCTGAGAATAAGAGTTGTGGCTGGCCTTGGATTGATGGAATTTAATGGCATTCCATGGCAGTGCTGACAAATTGGGATAAAATATTTGGCATTTGTACTTTATCCAGGGACAAATGACCAACTTGCTTTATAGCCTTTCCCAGCAGCTAGACAGTGGGTGGCCTGGCTAGGATTTACATCTTTTGTCATTGTTTTCATATAATATTTCAAATGCGGTGCCTCCCATTTTACAATATATTTGACAAAATCCTATTTTCATAAAATTTTCAAAACTTCCATGTTCCTAAAATTCTTGATAGTCTGGTATCTGGTACCTCTTTGACTTCTCAATTTGTGTATAAAATTCATTATTTTGACAAGCTAAGGAACAAAATATATGCCAAATAATTTGCGGGCCAAAGATCTGTTGATAGTTATATTAGAAGTACTATATTATCTTTAATCAAGTTACCATCCAAATTCCATACTAAGTCTTTCCCAACATTTATCATTTTTGTCTATTTTAACATACCAGAAATAAGTTATGTGCTTGGTAGTATGGGGTAACACCTAATATTCCATTTATGGACAGCAACTAGGTTGTGCTGTGGATAGACTGCTGAGTCTGGGGTCCAGAAGACCGGAGTTCAAATTCAGCCCCAGATTCTTACTAGTTGTGTGACCTCGGGCAAATCTCTTAACCTCTTATTGCCTCGGTTTCCTCAACTGTAAAATGTCACCTGCCTTAGAGGGTTGTTGTGAAGATCAAATGAGATGATATATTTTTAAAATGCTTAGCACAGTGCCTGGCACATAGTATGCACTACATAAATGATTAGTTACTTCTTCCTTTTGCGTGTTCCTCCTGACTCTGTGCTAACTTCTCATTAGACTTCAGTCTCTACTCCTTTCCCCTCTTTTGCCCATTAGATTTGGCATTCTGAGTGAACTTCGTTTGACTTGGCATGCCTTCTGATTTTATTCTCTCACCATAGTTTGGACCATAATGCTTTTCCTCAGGAGGAGCCCTCCCTTGAGCTCTATGATTGTTCTTAATTATCATTATGTATCTATCTCTATTTTCCTGGCCTCCCTATGGAATGGAGACCTGGCAGTCAGTTATTATTATTATTCCCAAGAAAATCTGGTGACTAAATAGGCCAAAAGGGAATATAACAATAGCTGGTTGCTGTTGAAGTGAAGAAGTCCAATGTCAGGGATACAAGGGAAAGAAACGACATATAAGATACACACGTAAACACAGAACTTGCAGAGCTATCAAATTGAGAGCTGGAAGAAACCAAAGTCACCTAGTCAGACGTCACGCTTAATGTAGGAATCTCCTCTATGTCATTCCTGATGAGTGACTATCCAGCCTCTGCTCAAGCATCTCAGAGGGTGACAGATATCTCACAACTTCTGAAAGCAGTCTATTCTATTCTTGAAGACCTCTGATTATTAATAAGTTCTTTAAGGGGGCAGCTAGGTGGCTCAGTGGATTGAGAGCCAGGCCCAGAGATGGGAGGTCCTGGGTTCAAATTTGGACTCAGCCACTTTCTAGCTGTGTGACCCTGGGCAAGTCACTTAACCCCCATTGCCTAGCCCTTACCACTCTTCTGCCTTGGAACCAATACACAGTATGAATTCTAAGACAGAAGGCAAGGGTTGTTTTTGTTTTTTTAAAGTTCTTTATGTAAAAGATACTGGGACAAAAGTCTGTTTTGACAAAAGCAGTTTATGAAATTGAGTCTGCCTTTGCAGTTTACTTGTAAGAGGTATAGGTCTGCTTGTATTACCCTTTTATTGAGTTTCCTATGATATATATACCAATAAATATTCTCTGAAACTGTTGGATAAACCCCTTCTTCTTCACCAAGTCATGTGTAACATTTACCTCTTCTCTGTACCCTCAAATCTGGTCCTGTTGGTTTTAATCACCTTGCAGTGATTAAATTACTTTTTCTTTCCCAGAAAATGGGAATCTCCTGTTTTTCCATATGTTTAAGTCCCTCATATTTATCATTTTTAATGGTACTTTGGTACTCCATCACATTGGGTAAACCACAATTGCGGGGGTCATCCACAAACTGCTGGACATTTGTGTTGTCTTTGCTGAGTTGCTATTTTAGATTCTGCAACTACAAGTATTTGTGTGCCGTGTCTGTATTTCTTTTAGTTGCATCCTTTGATATTTTCCCAGTAAAATGGAGAGACTTGCCAATGAGAGCCCAGTCCTTAGAGCATTGTCATATTTACCCTGTCTAGTCCCTGCACAGTATGCATAGATATTCTCTATCTGGTTCCAGTCCAACATACATGAAACTTTAGAAGCTAATTTCTAATCAAATGTGACTGAGGCACTTGTACAGTTGAT
Organism: Gracilinanus agilis; assembly: GCF_016433145.1. Taxonomy (NCBI): domain Eukaryota; kingdom Metazoa; phylum Chordata; class Mammalia; order Didelphimorphia; family Didelphidae; genus Gracilinanus; species Gracilinanus agilis. Next base: position 559,966,651 of record NC_058131.1, on the reverse strand, counting down.
GAAGTCTTTTAATTGGTCTCAGCCAGGAAAACTGATGACTCATAAAGTACTGAGCCAGAATTTAAATACAAAAGGAACAACCTAATGATCTCTCAGGTTCTTTTCCTAACTTAGCAGTAAGTGAGGTCATGACTTTAGTGAATGGTAAAATGGGGGAAGAGCATGTACCTGTCTCTTTGGCACATTTATTATATATCTATGGCACCTTTGTTGCTTTTGTTTTGTTTTTCTTTTAAAATCTAACATGAATAAGTATCCTGAGAGGAATACTCCTTCACTGTGTGAGTTCCATCAAATCCATAAAAGGTCCTACTTCTTGGGAGAGCTAGGTGGCTCAGTGGATAGAGTGCCAGGCCTGAGTCAGAAGGACCTGGGTTCAAATTTGACCTCAGTCACTTCCTAGCTGTGTGATCCTGGGCAAGTCACTTACCCTATTTATCTGGCCTTTGCTCTTCTCTCTTGGAGTTGTTACTAAAACAGAAAGTGAGGTTGTTGTTTGTTAAGCCTTCCTGGCAACTAGAGTTGGTAACAGAGTCCACCAGAGGCAGTACCAGTGGCTCTGGAATGGTGGCGGCCAATATCAGAAGAAACACCTGCAGATAGGTATGGAAAGACAAATATCCTCAGACAACAATGACATCAGGAATCATGAACCCTTATGATAGTATGAAGTGATAGTGGGGGCAGCTAGGTAGCTCAATGGATTGAGATCCAAGCCTAGAGATGGGAGGTCCTGGCTTCAAATCTGGCCTCAGACATTTCCTAGCTGTGTGATCCTGGGCAAGTCACTTAACCCCCATTACCTAGACCTTACCATACTCTTCTATCTTAGAACCAATGCACAGTATTGATTCTGAGGCAGAAGGTAAAGGTTAAAAAAAAAAGAAGTGATCACGATGGACTGTAGAACAGTGGAACTTTATGAGGACTCCACCAAGGGAGAAAAAGCCATCCAGCACCAGAAGTCGCAAGTATCTCATTGCCATACATACTCTCCATACATGTGCTTCACTATTTTACTTGAAGTTTGATCCCAGTCTCCTCAGGAATCTTGTATGTGTTGGGGGGAGAATACAGCCTGAGTTTGTTGCGGGGGGGAGAATAGTATATATCAACTCTTCTTGCAAAACACCTTAGTAAATACCATTTCTATAAACTAATCATAATCTAGCTGACCAATATCAAAAGGAATATACCCATAAGGGTTCATGAGTGACAATACTAGCTTCCCTGGGTTTTTAGATTTACTCCTAGAACCTTGAGAGCAGAAGTAGTCAGAGATTCTCTGGCGATCCAGCTCACCGATGCCAACAGGAGTTGGAATAATGCCAGAAAGAATATGTAATACTAATTTAAAATTTTCTAGGTAAAAACTTGTCATCAATTATATAATTTTGTTGTATGTTGTCACATTATTCTTCAAAAAATACATAGATTGGCTTCCGGGTTAAGATGGCGGCAGAGTAAGAAGCAGCTCTAAACCTCTCCTGACCGAAACACACAAAACTCCTCAAGGGGACATAAAAACAAGTCCAGACGAACGGAGGAACCCCACAACAGGGCACAGCGTGGAAGGTACGTGGAATCGAGACATTTCCAAGCTAAAAAGGGCTCTCACTCAAGCGCGAGCTGAGCAACCGCCCCACCCCCACCCCCTCCACACTCACCTATAGCTCTGAACCCAGCTAAAAAGAAATAGAGCAAGTTTGGGGCACCCATCGAGTCATCAGCAGCTCCGGGACCTGTTCCTGAGAGCAGCAAGACTTAGGACCCCATTAAGTCAAGAACGCACGCGAAAGCTGAGCGCGCGCGTGCGCGCGCTCACTGGAGCGGAAGCTGGGAGCGGAGCGCCGGCTGAGCAGAGGCGTGGGTGCCGGCTGAGCAGAGGCGTGGGTGGAGGCAAACACAACCAGGAACTAAAGCCCAAGTGGGGAACCAGTGCAGACGGGTATACGACTGTGGAAGTAGCTCCCTGAGACTTGTAAAGAAACCTCCTGCAGAGGTTCTAGCAAGGGAATCCACCAGGGGGCTTGACCTTGGAAAAAACTAAAACTCAGTCCTCAGGAGCCAATAGATCTCAGACAGACACTGAGAGCGAGGATAAACCTGAGAAGCTGCTGGGCTAATGATGGCTAACCAGTTACAGGAAATTCAGAAGAGAAAGAATAATAACAAAAAAAAGAAGTCTTTAACACTCGACAGCTTCTACACAGAGAAAATCCAGACAACCGAGCAAACAGAGGAGGAGAACAAACAACCATCCAGACCCTCCCCAAATAAGGAAAACTCCTCACAACCTATGGAAGAGTTCAAATCTGAGATTTTGAGGAAAATGGAAGAGATCTGGCAAGAAAATAACAGCTTAAAAGGTAGAATCTTGCAACTGGAAAGCGAGGCTCAGAAACCAAATGAACTGATAAGCAAATTGAACACAAGAAATGACCAGATTGAAAAGGAATACCAGAAGATTATGGCCGAAAACAAGAAGATTATGGCCGAAAACCAAAAGATTATGGCCGATTACCAGAAGATTATGGCCGAAAATCAATCCCTAAAGGCTAGAATTGAGCAAGTAGAAACTAATGATCTCTCAAGACAACAAGAACAAATAAAACAAAGCCAAAAGACTGAAAAAATAGAAGGAAACATGAAATATCTCAATGAGAGAGTGACAGACCAAGAAAACCGGTCTAGAAGAGACAATTTGAGAATAATTGGTCTTCCAGAAAAACCAGAAATTAATAAAAACCTGGACTCTATACTAACAGAAATAATTCAGCAAAATTGCCCTGAAGTCCTACAACAAGAGGGCAATATAGACATTGAAAGGATTCATAGAACACCTGCGGCATTCGATCAAGAAAGGAAAACACCAAGAAACATCATTGCAAAATTCAAGAGTTTCCAAGCAAAAGAAAAAATCTTACAAGAAGCCAGAAAGAAACAATTCAAATATCAAGGAGCAACAATCAGGATCACACAGGATCTGGCAGCCTCAACACTAAAAGACCGCAAGGCGTGGAATACAATATTCAGAAAGGCAAGAGAGCTGGGCCTGCAACCACGGATCAACTACCCATCAAAATTGACTATATATTTCCAAGGGAAAGTATGGGCATTCAACAAAATTGAAGAATTCCAGGTATTTGCACAGAAAAGACCGGGGCTAAATGGAAAGTTTGATATCCAACCACAAAAATCGAGAGAAACCTGAAAAGGTAAATAAGATACAGAGGGGAAAGAAAGAAAACTTATAATTTTTAAATTTGCCTTTTTAAGGGCCTCAGTGAGATCTAATTATCTGTATTCCTATGTAGAGAAATGTTATGTATAATTCTCTGTAGTGAACTCTATTCACTATTATAGTATTCACTATTATAGTAATCAGAAGAATAATTCACAGGGTGAGGGTGGAACACTAAATAATCTAAGATGACATGGGG
>NC_058131.1:559923151-559958243 GCF_016433145.1 Gracilinanus agilis | reverse complement strand
GGGTGGACATGACTGAGGGTGTAGACTCGAAACTACCACACCAATGCAACTACCAACAATTTGGAAATTGGTCTTGTTCAAGGACACATGACAAAACTAGTGGAAACGCGCATCGGCCAAGGGTGGGGGGGGCGCGGGGGGGGGGTTGAAGGGGAAAGGGGAGCATGAATCATGTAACCATGTTAAAAATGAATATTAATAAATGTTAAAAAAAAATACATAGATTTATATTTCCACTAGCAATGTAAAATTATATACAACCCCAATACCGACAACCATCCCATCCATTAGCCACCCATTACTAAATTTTGTTATAATTTTTGTCAATTTTATGTGTGGCTGTGAGGTGGTACTTCAAAGTTGATTTAATTTATATTTATTTGATTAACAATGAATGTTTTTTAAAATAATAAACATTTTTGCAAAAGATTTTATATAATTTATGTCTTGTTTCTTATTAACTTCTGTCCATATCCTCTGATCATTTATCCCGTAGTATTTAGGATACTGCCAACGTAGCACATAGGCTATGTATCTGTTATCCCTCACTCCTAATACATGACCAATTCACCTCTTCTTCAGATTGTATATCTCTTTGATTATATCTTTCACATAGCTTCCATGATTTATAGCCATAGAGCATCACTGAAAGAATATCAATGTTAAGAAATATGGAGTTTTCCAGTGGAATTGCTTGTTGGCTCTGGGAAGGAAGAGGGAAAAGGGGAGGGAAAGAAAATGAATCATTTAAACATGTCAAAAAATTTTTAATTAATTTATTAATTAAAAAAGAAAAGAAACAAAGGATGAACAACAACATATAGCAAGAAAAATGGAGTTTTGTTTCAGGGAGAAGTTTGGAATCATTGAATCACTTTCTTTTAAAAAAATGGCCATCATGCTTACTTCCTCCTCTTCAATCTTGGACCCTTCTCGTTGACCATCTGAAGCTCCTCCCTAAGACATGGGTATTTATGAATTGGTTCTACGTGTTGTCCATCTAAATGCACATCGCAGTATGCATAACAGGCATTCTTCATTCTCTAGCCATGTGTATGTTCTATGTAGTTAGGCCAAACTCTTGCCCTCACTTAAGAAACTCTGCAGTGTTACAAGGGTTGATGGCACTAACAAAATTTTATCTCCAGGTGCAGCTAAATGGCTCAGTGGATAGAGTGCCAGGCCTAGAGACAGGAGCTCCTGGATTCAAATTTGTTCTCAAATACTTCCTAGCTATGTGACCTTGGGCAAGTCACTAAACCCCAATTGCCTAGCCATTGTCTCTCTTCTGCCTTGGAACCAATACTTAGTATCAGTTCTCTTTTTTTATTTTTTTATTTTTTTATTTTTTGTTTATTTTTCCATGGTTACATGATTCATGTTCTTTCCCTCTCCCCCAAAACCCCCTCCCCTCCCTGTAGCCAGTGTGCAATTGCACTGGGTTTTACATGTATCATTGATCAAGACCTATTTCCATATTGTTGATAGTTGCACTTGGGGTGGTTGTTTAGTGTCTACATCCCCAATCATGTCTGCATCAACCCATGTGTTCAAGCAGTTATTTTTCTTCTGTGTTTCTCCTCTCACAGTTCTTTTTCTGAATGTGGCTAATTTTCTTTCTCATAAGTCCCTCAGCCTTGCTCTGGATCCTTACATTGATGCTAGTAGAGAAGTCTGTTATGTTCAATTGTACCACAGTGTATCAGTCTCTGTGTACAATGTTCTCCTGGATCTGCTCCGTTTACTCTTCATCAATTCCTGGAGGTCATTCCAGTTCACATGGAATTCCTCCAGTTCTTTATTCCTTTGAGCACAATAGCATTCCATCACCAACAGATACCACAAACAGAAGGTCTTAAAAAAAAAAAAAAAGAAAAAGGAGTAATCTCCAAATAACTCCTTCCTCAGGAATATCACCATTTTATGGAGAATCCCTGCTTCAGCTTGAGCTCTGCTGAATGTCCTCTGTGACAGTGATGAACACCTTTGGCAAGCACACAACTCTCCATTTTAGGCCTATTTACTATTAAATAATGACAGAGATATGATCAGAGATTAGATCTCTGATTTTGTTGGGACAAGGCACTCCTAGAGAAGGAAACTCCCTCCATTAATACAGATCTATACTATCTCTGCCAATTTATAATGCAGTGGTTCCCAAACTTTTTTGGCCTACCACCCCCTTTCCAGAAAAAAAATTACTTAGTGCCCACTGGAAATTATGAAATTATTTATTGAACGCAGAATAGAATGTAATATAAAAAAAGTGTGGCCATCACCGCCTCCCTGGATCACTGCAGCACCCACCAGGGGGCGGTAGCACCCACTTTGGGAATCACTGATCTAGAGAATTATTTGGACCAAAGAGATTGGATGAGAGTCACACAACTAGTTGTTGTTAAAGATAAGATTTAAATCCAGGGTGGGGGGCAGCTGGGTAGCTCAGTGGATTGAGAGCCAGGCCTAGAGATGGGAGGTCCTAGGTTCAAATCTGGCCTCAGACACTTCCCAGCTGTGTGACCCTGGGCAAGTCACTTGACCCCCATTGCCTACCCTTGCCACTCTTCTGCCTTGGAGTCAATACATTGTATTGACTCCAAGATGGAAGGTAAGGGTTTAAAAAAAAAGATTTAAATCCAGGTATTCTTGGATCTGAGGTCAGCTCTCGATCTACTATATGATACTGTTTTTCACCCCTTTCACAAAAACACATTTTAACAATTGTGGAGTCATCAAAGTTATCCCTGTAATAATATCTTTCAGGGGATCTTATATGAGTTTGACATGCTTAGCTATGTGGTGGTGTTGATATGACCTGATCTTAATTAGCAAGATATTTGAACATGAGAAATGCCACACTAATACCAGTGGTTTGCCCTCCACCTTTTCTTAATATGTTCTTAGCTCTCTATGATTATTTCAGCTCCACCTCTCCTTAGTGGGAGGCAATGACCCGCTGAGCAGGTGGATAGCACAGTGGATAGAATGCTGGCTCTGGAATCAGAAAGACTCATCTTCCTGAGTTAAAATCTGGCCTCAGACACATACTAGCTGTATGACTCTAGGCAATTCATGTAACCCTGTTTGCCTCAGTTTCCCTATCAGTCAAATGGGCTAGAGAAGGAAAGGGCAAACCACTCCAGTATCTTTGTTAAGTAAACCAGAAATGGGTCACAAAAAGACAGACACAACTGAACAATGATATCAACCCATATCAAGGGATATGTGAACTTGTGGATTTGCTCAATCAGACTAGCCCTTGACCACCTCTTTCCTTTTGAACTTGCTATACTTTGGAAAACTCTAGTCACATTATTTTATCATAATGGAGTTGACTCTCAATACAAACAAGACTGCTGTATGCAGCATTTATCCAGCATAATGACAATAAATAAAAATGAATGAGAAAAAATAATGAGAAAATAATGAATAAAAAAAAGATCTGAAAAACAACTGTGAACAGGGGCAGCGAGGTGGCTCAATAGATGGAGTGTCAGGTCTGGAGTCAGAAGGACCTGGGTTCAAATATGACTTTAGCCACATCCTCCCTGTGTAGCCCTGGACCAGTCACTTAACCTTTTACCATTCTTCTGCCTTGAAACTCATACTTATATTGATCCTAAAGCAGAAGGGAAGGGTTTAAAAAGCAAACTGTTGAGCCCACCCACTCTGTGTGTTTGGAATTCAGGGAGGTGCCATTTAAAAGTATCTTACAGGGCAGCTGGGTAGCTCAGTGGAGTGAGAGTCAGGTCTAGAGACAGGAGGTCCTAGGTTCAAACCCGGCCTCAGCCACTTCCCAGCTGTGTGACCCTGGGCAAGTCACTTGACCCCCATTGCCCACCCTTACCACTCTTCCACCTATGAGACAATACACTGAAGTACAAGGGTTTAAAAAAAAAAAAGTATCTTACAAACTTCCTGTGGACGTGATGGGGACTTTGAGACTACATTTTCCGTGATCCAATGGGTTTCGGGTTTTGGACGTGGGGACGTCTCTGACATCTCCAATGTATAGGGTAGCTTAAATTCGGAGGTCCGGCTTGAGATGATCTCTTTGGCTATGTAGACAAGATGGGGACTGGCAGTATTTTTTAAAATAGTCAGGCGCGGTCCTATTTATTGCTATCAACATGGGCCCAAATAAAATATTAATTTTCCTTATAATATCAGCCTTTATCATTTTTAATCGTTACAACTCTCTCAGAACACAGGAATATGTAGGAATAGCATTGAAGCCAGGAGTTTTTGTTTTTGTTTAATGCATAGTATAGCACCTTAGTACTCCATGCTCATGCCCTATGTAAGTGGGCAGAGGAGTGTGTGCCTGGTACTTGATCTATGACTTCAGCAGATCTAGTTATCAGAGAAGACAGAAATTGGGGAAACTTTGAGCCTGGACATGGGATCTGAGGAGACTTGAGAAAAAATTAAAGTTCCTATAACTGATACCGTTCTCAGTTTCGGCTATCTTGTCCCCGGCAAGAACTGCTATCTTCTGGATACAACTAATTAATTGCTTGTAGAGCAAGGTGACTGGGCCCAAAAGTTTACCCGAGTGTGTTTTGTGACCCTGTGCTTCATGCCTCTAAACTATAGTTGTGTCATCCCACTTATTCTCTTATTCCTTACCCTCACCCCCAAAGCTCCAGAGATCTAAGAGAAATAGAAAATGGCAGCTAAAGAGAATGAGGAATTACTTCTGGAAGATATCTTTTTTTTTTAAAGGGATCCTGTCATTCTTAACAGGTTCTCTTTTTTTTTCTAATTTTTTTTTTCATTTTAAACCCTTAACTTCTGTGTATTGACTTATAGGTGGAAGATTGGTAAGGGTAGGCAATGGGGGTCAAGTGACTTGCCCAGGATCACACAGCTGGGAAGTGTCTGAGGCCAGATTTGAACCTAGGACCTCCTGTCTCTAGGCCTGGCTCTCAATCCACTGAGCTACCCAGCTGCCCCCTGATATCTTTTTTTGAAATGGGCATTAAGGTAGATTTTTGCACCAAATCCCCATTTGTGAATAAATGTCTCTGATTCTTATACTTCAACTGATTGAAAACAGAAGATCATTTGACAGATAGGTGATTTCTATTGTTGCATCTTAAAAGTTTGGATGATACAACATGCGTAGGAAACGACATATTAGAGCATTTAGCTCTAACAAATCAAATTCTTTTTTGTAAGGTGAAGGTACTCTATATTCCCTTCCCAAAGCAGATAAATATATGACTTCTGTTTGCATTTTTCAGTGTTCGATAATTAATTCAGATACATTTACTTAAAGTGTTGAGTGTAAAGTAGAATCTCACATGGATTCTAAGAGACAGAAGTAAAGTAGTGATCTTCTAGGATGCCCCAAACCTGAACAGTTTCTGCTTAAAAACTTCCACATAATGAGGTACCACCTCTACCTACGAGACAAACCCAGTGACTATATGAACATAATTATAAAATACTTTTCACACAAATAAAAGTAGACCTAAACAACTAGAGAAATATTCATTGCTCATAGGTAGACTAAGCCAATATAATAATAATGACAATTCTACCTAAATTAACTTACTTCTTCAATGCCAAACCAATCAAACTGCTAAATAATTATTTTATGGAGCTAGAAAAATAATAACAGAATTCATCTGGAAGAAAAAAAGGCCAAGACTATCAAGTGAATCAATGAAAAAAATGAGAAGGAAGGTAGCCCAGCAACATCAGATTTCAAACAAAGCAATAATCATCAAAACAATTTGGTACTGGGTAAGAAACAGAATGGTGGTTTAGTGGAATAGATTAGGTACACAATTTTTGTTGTTCAATCATGTCTGACTCCTTGAGACCACATTTAGGGTTTTCCTGGCAAAGACACTGGAGTGCTTTGCTATTCCCTTCTCCTATGCATTTTACAGATGAGGAAACTGAGGCAAACAGTTAATTAAGTGACTTGCCCAGGGTCACACAGCTAATAAGTGTCTGAAGCCAGATTTGCACTCAGGACGATGTCTTCCTAACTTCATGCCCAGCACTCTATACATTGCATTATCTGGCTTCCCTTAGGTACACAGTACCAAGTGGTACATGACCATAGTAATCTAATGTTTAGTAAACCAAAAGATTAAAGCTTTGGGGGCAAGAACTCACTATTTGATAAGAATTGCTGGGAAAAACTGGAAATCAGTTTAGGAGAAACTAGGTTTAGACCAACATCTTATACCACATACAAAGATAAGGTCAAAATGCATTCATGATTTAGGCACAAAGTATGATATTATAAGCAAAATGGGGGAGCATGGAAATTTTTACCTATCAGATCCGTGGATAAGGGAATAATTTACAACCAAAGATAAGATAGAGAATATTTTGAAATGTAAAATGAATCCTTTTGATTACATTAAATTAAAAAGAGTTGGTACAAATAAAGCCAATACAGCTAAAATGAGAAGAAAAACAGGGAACTGGAGGGAAATTTTACAGTGAGTTTTTCTATAAAGGTCTTACTTCTCAAAGATACAGGAACCAAGTCAAATTTATAAGAATGTAGACAGGCAGTTTTCAGAAGAAGATATCAAAGCTATCTAAAATCATCTGAAAAATGTTCTAAATTGCTATTGATTAGAGAAATGCAAATGAAAACAATTCTGAGGTACCATTTAATACTATCTGATTGCCTATCATGGCAGAAAAGAAAAATGACAAATGTCGGAGGGAATCTGGGAAAGCAGGTACACTAATGCACTATTGATGGAGTTGTGAACTGATCTGACCATTCAGAAGATCAATTTGGAACTATAGCCAAAGGTATAAGACTATGTATTCCATTTCACCCAACAATACTACTACTAGCTCTGTATCCCTAAGAGATCAAAGAAAAAGGAGAAAGATTTATGTATGCAAAAATATTTATATCAGCTCTTTTTGTGGTGGCAAAGAATTGGAAATTGAGGGAATATCTGTCAATTGAGGAATGGCTGAACAAGTTATGGTATATGATTGTGATAGAATACTATTGTACTATAAGAAATGATGAACAGGATGGTTTTTAAATCTAGGAAGAGTTATTTGAACTGATAAAAAGGGATCAGAAAAAAGATGACATTGTACACAGTAATAGCAATATTGTAACAATGATCTGTGAAAGACTTAGTTAATCTGATCAATACAATGATACAATTCTGAAGGACATATGATGAAGTATAAGTGAAGATCAAAGCATTCTTCTTTCTTTCCTTTTTGGGCAACATTGCCAATATGGAAACATGTTTTGCATGGTTTCTCATGTCGTGTATAATTGATATTACATTCTCATTGGATAGGGGAAGGACTGGGGAGAGAGAAAGAGAGAGAACACAGATCTCAAAAACATTTTTAATAAACATTTAAAAAATGTATTTTTTTAAAAAAGAAGAAATCCCAACCTCCTGAGGTGGTGATGATAGTAGTAGTAGTAGTAGTAGTAGTAGTAGTAGTAGTAGTAGTAGTAGTAGTAGTAGTAGTAAAAATTATTAATTATTATTATAGTACTTTTAATTTGATGTGATTTTTGATCAACATTTGATCCTCATGACAACTCAAGGAGGTAGACTATTACCTCCATTTTATAGCTGGAAAAACTGAGGCAGACAGGAGTTAAGTGCCACAGTTACAAAGCTATGAAGTGTCTAAAGCTTGATTTGAACTCAGGTCTTCTTTTTCTTTTTCTTGATTAACTAAAAAAGTTTTCCCATGGTTACAAGATTCATGTTCTTTCCTTCCCCTTACTCTTCCCCCATCCCTATAGCTGACACACAATTCCATTGGACCTATTTCCATGTTATTAATATTTGCGTTAGGGTGATTGTTTAGAGTCTACATCCCCAAACATGTCCCCTTCAACCCATGTGATCAAGCAGTTATTCTTCTTCTGTGTTTATGCTCCCACGGTTCTTTCTCTGGATGTGGATAGCGTTTTTTCTCATAAGTCCCTCAGAAATGTCTTAAATCATTGCATTGCTGCTAGTAGAGAAGTCCATTACATTTGATTGTGCCACAGTATTTCCATCTCTTGTACAAGGTTCTCCTGGTTCTGTTCCTTTCACTCTGCATCAATTCTTGGAGGTCATTCCAGTTCACATGGAATTCTTCCAGTTCACTATTCCTTTTAGCACAATAGTATTCCATCACCAACAAATACCACAATTTGTTCAGTCATTCCCCAATCAAAGGGCATCCCCTCGTTTTCCAATTTTTTTGCACCACAAAGAGCACAACTTTAAATATTTTTGTACAAGTCTTTTTCCTTATGATTTCTTTGGGGTATAAACCCAACAGTGGTATGGCTGGATCAAAGGGCAGGTAGTCTTTTAAAGCCCTTCTGGCATATGAACTCAGATCTTCTTGAGTCCAGGACTCCAGCCCTCTATCCATTACACCACCCACTCCATTCCACTTAAGGATAAATCTAATTGTTAAGGATTTCTTTACATAGATTTGAAATCAACCTCACTGTGATTTTTTGTTCCTACTTCTGTTCTCTGAGGTCAAATGAACAAATTTAATCCCTTGCTCACAAAATATCCATTCTAATACTTGAAGAATAATAATAGCTACCTTTTATATCATGATCTCCTCATGGATATTGATACACCTGTATATAAAATGAATAATGGACATTTTTCATTCACATTTTTTTCTCCAATATGGATGGCTAAATTGGTCTCTAAAGAGTAACTGTGGGCTTCATAAGAGGAGGTTTTGTGGTGTCTAGAGGTATTGTTATCTATCTTAGCCAGAAATTTCAGATAGACAATGAAATGGACAGAAGGGTAGCATGTAAGAAGCATAGTTGGTGGATAGAGAGGTGGACTTCCAAGACCTTAGATATCTACTATCCTAGATACTTAGTAGCTGTTTGTCCCTAAATGAGTCACCTAACTGCCTCAAATCCTTGTTCCTCATTTGTGAACTCAAAGAGGTAGACTTAATGACCTTTGAATTCCCCCCCAAGTCTAAATCTGTGAGCCTATGATAGAAAATCAGATTAAAAAGATTATTCAGTGATTTCATTGACCCCCAAACCATTCATTTTCACAAAAGTCCAACTTTCTGGCAATACTATTCTCCTAACAACAGTATATGACTGAATCGTAGAGCACCACACCTTCAAAGAAACAAAACTCCAAATAACCCAAAAGTCAATGGAAAGATAATGGATATAAACATAATGCCAATGATGACTTGTTTCATGTGCCATAAAAGGAATTATCAAGGACACATATGACTAGAAAAAGAGACAAATCAATTACACATCAAGAATGATGGATAACAGATAATGGACCTGATCCCAAATATTAAAAGCAACATAGGAAGGTTTCCAGAATTTGGGAGAGATCTCCAGGTATGGATTTATAAGAGACATGAACCATAATTATATTTGCTGGGAAGACATGTATCAATGGAGAGAGAAGAGAGAGTATTTATACCAGTGAGATAAAGAATTTTTCAAAATGCCTAAGAGTGGTACAAAATATGACACTTAATTTATTCTTTACCACATTGTAATATAGTTTTCCCAGTTATACTTTTTGAATAATGATTCCTTTACCCAGTTTTTAATATCTATAAATTTATTAAACACCAAACAACTTTTTCTGTGCCCATGTCAAGATGAATTTCTTGGGTAGATGTAATAACACTGATATCTTTGATTTGTGATCTTCAGATTATTAAAATTAAACAAAACCTAGAACAAGGTGATGTCCTCCCCAAGGTGTTTGCTGCTAAAATTAAAGATGCCCAGGTTGGAGTACATTAGAAAAGAGATCCCATACAGATATTGAGGTCCATCAAATACTCTTTTTTGTGAATAATGTTATGCTGATTGCATCAAGCCTGCAATATTGCAAAAAGCTGTGATCACTTCACAGAGTTTTGTCTTAACTAATCATAAATGGGGGTGGGGGAAATGAATGAAGACTGTCTATTATTCAAACTATAATATCTGGTTGGATGGACAACCCTTAGACCATGTTCATTGGTATAAGTCTATTAGACAGAGACTACAGATGGATGAGCTGTGTCTAGAAATTGAACAGGTGAAGCAGAGAAGAATAAATGACTTTGGGAAATTGTAAGGTTTTTTAATGACCTCTAAACTTCTCCCAGAAATAAAGGCCCATCTTTCTAACACTAGTATTTGTCCATTGATGGTGTGCAGCTACTAGTCATAGAATACTAAGGTTTCTCAAGAACTAAAACTGAGTTTTTTGGACATGGCCAAGGTGAAAATTTGTTTTGCTTCAACTGCATTTTGTTGGGGCAAATAGGTGGTGTAGTAGATAGAATACCCAACATGAAGTCAGGAAGACATCTTCCTGAGTGTATTAATAAACAGAGCCAATAATCAATGTTATGATAGAAGGGAGAAAGAGAAAGTCTATGAAGTGAGACTCTCTTCTAGCTCTCCCCTCCCACCGAATATACCCTGGGAGACTTCAAGGGGGGTGTCACCCCAAAACTGGGTGACCTGGATGGTTGTGCTGCCCCACAGGAGTTGGGGGCAAGGCTTCCCTATAAGATGAGGTATATGGTACCCCAATCTGATTCTGAATTAGGGTGGGGTTCACACAAACCTCCCTCGAGGTCAGTCAACTTCATAGTGGATGGTCCAGCTCCAAGATGGAGGCTGCTAGACTAAGCTATGGTTCCCTTCTCCCTCATTGTCTCTCAGGCACTCTGGAACACTGTCTAACTAATGAATGGCTTTTATTATTCGCAATTTAGGGATTGGGGAAAGGGATGAAGGGCAGAGGGATTTGGGGAGCCCTCTTCTCTATTTCTATGGGGTCCTTCACTTAGGTAGGAAACCCAATGGTTCCCACTTCTAAGCTTCTCCCCTTACCCCTTCTCCTTCTATTTCTATTTCTCTGTTTCTATTCTTTTCTATAATTGTAAGTTAGACTGGAAACAGTCTCTCAGCAAGGTTGGGTAATGGGAGAAGGAGACTAAGAGATGGCTCCCAAAATGGAGTCCAAACACTTACCTAACTCTATTGTTGAAGTCTGGACAGGTGAGATGGGATGGAATCTTTGACCAGGGAATCAGGGTTTCAATGTCCAAAGCAAGATCCTCAGGAAGCCCTCAGGACTGGATCTGAGCTGGGATGTCCTCCGCCAGAACCTTCTTCCTCCTCCTTTCTCAGGAGTTTTTCCCAGAATTCCCCCTAGTCTTGACTGTCACCAACTGTCACCAACTGTCAGCCACTCCTTCTCTGGTTCATTTTGTCCCATCCCCCTTGCACAAATCCCATCCTTACATGAGTTAAAATCTGGCCTCAGGAATTTACTAGCTATATGACCCTGGGCAAGTCATTTAACCCTGTTTGCCTCAGCTTCACATCTGTAAAATGAGCTAAAGAAGAAAATGCCAAACAAAATTCTAGTATCTTTGCCAAGGAAACCCCAAATGGGCTCACAGAGTCAGTTATGATTGAAAATACCTGAAAAAAAGACAACAAAAATATTTGTTACAAACTGCCAGAGTCCTACATTCTAATCTACCTTGTACTACTTTGTGTGTGTGTGTGTACATACATACATGTATGTATGTATACACAATCATTTATATATATATAGACTCATGTATTCTCATATATTTGTGTATACTTATGTATTTATTTATGTGTATACATATATCTATTAATGATTTATTTTATATTTAATATATTTATATTTATGCTGTATATAATTTTTGTTTATAAATGTTGTCTCCCTCATTAGAGTGTTAAGTTAATCACAAGTGGGATCCTCTATTTGTATGCCCAGAGCCTATTGCAGTATATTGTACATAGTTGGAGCTTAATACATTCTTGTTGATTGACTGATTTTTTTCCCTTCTTTTTTTCCAATGTGAGTGAAAATTAATACTTATTAATTGAAAATAAATTCAATGTAATTTTAGAAAATGAACCAAAGTCAAGGATCACCCAAAGGGCAGTAGGGAAACTCATGATGGGTAATAGCAAATTGCTCCATATAACAACAGAAGCATTGTTGAGGAGGAATAGTTTAAAGGATGTTACCAGAGGAAATATATGACTAGAAGAGGAGAAAAGCCAGTCACCGAATGAATCAGGGATAACCAGACTGCAGCCCTTGCGTTCCATTGATATTTACACAATGTCAAAAGAGTGAGAAGGCCCCAACCATATTGGGTGACATATTTATGGATGAATATGAACAAGAATCATACAGGATGGAAAAGTATTGATAGGTTGCTATATGCATCATAATTATACTAATTATAATAGATATGTTTATAACAGTGCTTTAAGGATTGCAAAGCACTTTGTAAAATTAATGCGTTCGATTCTTACAATAACCTTATGAGGTAGGTGCTATTATTAGTGCTATTTTGCAGATTAGAATATAGACAGAGAGGAAATGACTTGCTCTGGGTCATATAATGTGTGTGAACAAGAGTTAAACTTATTTTATTGTTACTCAAAGTCCAATACTATATTCTTAGGCCACCGAAGGAATTCCTGCACCAATGAATTCACACATCGATTGGAAGACTAAAGTACTTACACTGTAAAAAGCATTGCCGATATTTTTCTCACGACAATGCTGTGAAGTAGATGATAACGAATTATCCTTATTTTATAGATGAAGAAACTGAGGCTGGGGTGGAGTTAAGTGACTTACCCATAGTTGAACAGTTAGTAAATATCAGAGCTGGATATAAAATCTAGGTCTTCTCTCTCTCAATCACAGAAGTCATAGAGGAGGCAGGAAGTGTGTGTGTGTGTGTGTGTGTGTGTGTGTGTGTGTGTTTATCTGTGTCTGGGTGGTGGCAATTGGGGTCAGAGGTGGGAAATGTTAGCCTTGGAAAGGAAAGTCACGTCTTTCTCTGAGACAGGAAGTAGCCCTGCAAAGATAACAATTGCTCATATTTATTTACTGCTTTAAACTTTACAAAGCATCTGACTTACAATAATGCTGTTGAGTTTTGTATTTGCTAATATTTTTACCCCATATTTTCTAGATGTGGCTCTGAGAGGTTAAATAACTTCTTTAGGATTACAGTGCTCTAAGTATTAGAATTAGAATTGGAATTCAGCTCTCCCAACTCTAAGTTCTGTATTCTTTCCACTCTAATATGAAACTGCTAGGTGGTATAGAAGATGAAGTCAAAACCCTGGAGTCAGAAAGATCCAAGTTCAATTTCAGCCTCAGATACTTACTAGCTGTGTGACCCTGGGCAAGTCACTTAACTTCTGTTTGCTTAGTTTCCTCACCTGTAGAATGGGGATAATAATGGTATCTATCTCCCATAACTGTTGTATGATGATCAAATGAGATAATATTTATAAAGGGGTTATTAGCTAAATGCCTGGAATATATAATAGGTTCTATATAAATTCTTCTTTCCAACCCCATGTTGCTTACAAAAATATACAGATATTTTGGATAGTAAGTAGGCAGAGGATTCAAGAGTAGCATAGAAAGCAGCTTTCCAGACTGAGGAAGAGTTTGAATGGCTTCTCTTTTTATCCACCATCTTTCACAGATCACTGATAGTGGCTCAGCAATCACATCTGCTGGTTCTTTTAGTATGTAGAATGTAATTTGTCAGGGTCTGGTGGCCAGAACTTATCAAGGTCAGCTATATGCTCTCTTATCATCTTTATACTTATCCTCAGTTTTAACTCCTTATTAGCCATTTTTGTTTTAATTCATGCCATCTCAAGGTTTTTTTTCCAGTTAGAGAAAATAGAAACAAAACAAAAATTGAGAGAGGAAATTGGATAGAAGCTGGGCTGGGAATCAGAAAAATCTGGATTCATGGTCACCAGATAACTAAGACACTAAATTACAGAACACTTTCTGATCTGTAGTAATAGTTCTGATAAGTTCCCAGAATTTCAAAAATGTACTTGGCAAATTTTCTCTTCCAAGAGCTCAAAAATCCATGTAACTGTACCTTAAACTCCTCACCACTTGGTTCCAAAGGTAACTGGAATCAAGGAGTCTATGAACTCACACAGACTGAGCTTCAGGTAACTTTATTTTCCTCACCTACAAACTTCCTCTCTCTTCCTGGATCCACTTTATTCCTTCACAAAGACTTTGAGGAACTCATAAATTCATTGATCTGAACAAGTGGTATAAGGTCAAATCTAATTAATCTTGTCATTACTCCCCATACTAGC
Source organism: Gracilinanus agilis (assembly GCF_016433145.1). Taxonomy (NCBI): domain Eukaryota; kingdom Metazoa; phylum Chordata; class Mammalia; order Didelphimorphia; family Didelphidae; genus Gracilinanus; species Gracilinanus agilis. Next base: position 559,944,064 of record NC_058131.1, on the reverse strand, counting down.
ATCAGCTGTGTGTGTGTCAATGAGAACACTAGGACCTAACTCTTCCATTCCTTTCTAGTCCTTACACCAGTAATGGAGAAACTTTTAGAGACCAAGTGTACAAATGGCAACTCTCATGCCATATGTGAGCCCAACACCTTATCCCAGACAAGGGAGGGAGGAAGCACTCCCATTGGGCTTATGGGCAGAGGGATAGGTGATGAGAGGAATGTCCTCAGGTGCATGTGGAGAGGTGAGGAGGAGCAGCCCCTTTCAACATGTGTGCCATAGGTTTGCCAATATGGCCTTAAACTTAATTCCCTTCCTGGATTCTACAATCCAGCTATAATTGCCTTCTTATTGTTTCTAAAACACAAGACTCCATCCCCATGGAGGTCATAGGATCATAGATTTAGGTCAGGAAGAACTTAGAGGTTATCAAGTCCAATATCCTCATTTTACAAAGGAGGAAACTGAAGCTGAGAAATGTTAAGTGACTTACCTGGTGTAACACAGCTAAGTTAGTGTCTAAAGCAGAATTCAAATTAGGTCTTCCATAAAAAAAATACATCTTCCTTATTCCAAGTCTAGTGTCCTATCCACTGTGTCAGTGACTTGCCCAGGATCATAGAGGTAGTAAACATGAGAGATTGTGTTTGAACCCAAGTCCTCTCATTCCAGAGACATCTTCTTTCCACTGTACCATTATTCCTCCATTCATGTTGTTGTTGAGTTGTTTCCAATTGTATCCAACTCTTTGTGATCCCATTTAGAGTTTTCTTGGCAAAGATACTGGAATGATTTGACATTTTCTTCTCCAATTCATTTTACAGATAAGGAATCTGAGGTAATCATTTAAGTGACTTGTCCAGGGTCACACAGTAAGAATCTGAGGCCAGATTTGAACTCATAAGATGAGTCTTCCTGATTCCAGGCTTGATACTCTCATTCAGGGGGAATAGATCAAATCACAAAGCAAGAGAGTATAGAAATGAGAAGTTTGGTGAATGTCCACATTCAGATAGATGATAATGATAATGATAGATGATAATGAACTAGCAAAAGAGACCCAAAAGAACATAAACCAAGATTCAGTTGAGAGAAATACCATGTAATCCAAGGAAGAAGAAAGCTTTCAAAAAGAAAAAGATTAGCCTTGCTGAGTGCTATAGAAAGGTCAAGGCGAATGAGAATCAGGAAAGATCATTGGACTTCACAATTAAGAGATCCCTATGGGAACAGCTGGGTGGCTCAGTGAATTGAGAGCCAGGCCTAGAGACAGGAGATCCTGGGTTCAAATATGGTCTCAGATACTTTCTCACTGTGTGACTTTGGGCAAGTCACTTCACCCCCATTGCCTAGCCCTTACCACTCTTCTGCCTTGGAACCAACACACAGTATTGATTCTAAGATGGAAGGTAAGGGTTTAAAAAAGAGGGAGAAATCATTGTTGGCCTTTAAAATTAAGAAAGTAATGTTGGCTTTTATAAGTAAGAGACTGTTGTTAGGTTTTGACTAGTTTCAGTAGGGTTGATAATTAGATTGCAAGGGGTTAAGAAAGTAGAATCTTTGAACATAAACTAGTCTTCTAACAATTAGCTATAAAAGGGAAGAAAGGTAATAGCTTAAGGGAGCAGCAGAATCAAAGGGACACCATTTTTGTTTTAAGTATAGGAGAGATATGAATATGCTTGTAGGCAGCAAGGAAGAAGGCAGTAGAGAAAGTCTGAAGATAAGAGAGGAAGAGAGACGGTAGAGACAACTCCAAGAGAAGACAGTAGGGTATGGTATCAAAGATAAGAGTTGAAGGTGAAATAGGTAACTGCCTTCACAGTATAACACAAGGGTAACACACAAAGCCAGGACACACCCACACTCCCACAAGTGACAGGATACACAGGATAACTGAGAACCTACATAAGGGATGTGGGAGTTGAGTAAAAACACATTGGTTGGTGAATGACAGTTGCCAGTTACTGGTCACCTCTCAAGCTGGGGAAAGACAAGGGTTGAAGGTTATCTTTCTGTGGGTCCTTTCTTGGGTTTGGAGGAAGGCACAGGAAGTAAAGGAAAACTGTTTATTAAGAGCTTAAGGGTTAGAAATAGAGGGAATGAACAAAATAAAACTACTTATCTAATGGGTAAGTTCAAGGACTAGGAGGTGGGATAAAACTACACGAACTCTAAGTTCAGGCTGACAGGTCCAGCCTATAAGGTTAGGAGGGAATGTAAGTCTCACTGCAGAGGTCCACTTCTGTTCCAGTAATCTTCACAGCTACCAGGAATCACAGCAAGTAAGTCCACAAAAGGGGTAAAGTCAAGGAGCTGAACTGGTTTGGTATATCCACCAATCAAAGCAGATTCACTGCTCAACTTGATCTTTCCCAGGATAGATGGTTTTAGAGAAGACCATTATTTTTCTGGGCTCTTCACCTCCAGCAGCTAAGAAAAAAATCCAACGGCCATCAGTTGTATCCAGAGAGAGTCTATCAGAAAAAAAAAAAATCTCTCCCTCCGCTGTCCCATGCTTGGAACACTCCAGCACTTACTTGCCTGTCAGCCATCCCAGTTAACATGCCTATTGCTAAACTTTCCCTAATTCTCTTATAACAAAGGGTTAACAAGAGCAGGGACCTCATCCTCTGATACTTGGGCAAAGGACAAGATGGATGAAGAGGTAAAACTAAGGTTCTGGGGTGTAGAGGAGGAGAGATGAAAGAATTCCTCCCAACTTTGCAGAAGGTCTTCTAACTCTCCCCATGAGCCACCACAGTCTTCCCTCAGAGACTACCACCCTTTCCCACAAGATATATCTTGTATGTCTTTAGTGTAAATTCCATATAGCTAATTGATTCCCACAGAACACTGTTACTGATTTTTGCTAAACTCTATGCCAACCTAAGGTTGCAATTCAATAATGATTTGGCAAATGGGATTGTATCTCAATCTGCTAATTTTTTTCTCAATAAATTTATTGCCATTCAATCTGATGTGATTGGCTGTCGAACTATTTCTTACCATCATACAAGTTATATTCATTAAACAGAAATTTCTTTCAGCTTCAGCATACCTGATTTCAATTGGATTATAATCTTCTTAGCTTTTTATATAGTCAAGGGATTGGAACATTGTTTGAGACTACATTATTATCTACAAAACCCTGAAGATCATCCAATTTCATGCTTTAAAATTTCACTTAAATGGTATGATTTTTTTTACCCGCTTTCCATGGTGAAGCTAGTTCTTCATAAGGAATAAATCAAAATAATTTAAAATGCTTTCATCATTGTTTCTGTTCAATAGAAGACATATGTTTCTGTGCTGAATTCTATTTTCTAATAATGTATTCATGGGAAGAGCATTAGTTTTATTATTTTTATTAAATGGAATAACTAGAAATTTATCTATTTTAATCAAATCTTCAAATTTAGATGCATGTATTACCTATACCAATATTTAAATTTTCTGAAGCTCTTATAGCACATTTGATTAATTTTGCGGGCTTTCTGAATGTTAGTTGATCTCAGCTGCAAAGCAATTGAAAATAACGAAAATTCTTCAACAGTTTTAATCATTAAAGCAGTCTTGCATGAGAGCAATGTTAGCTAATCTCTTTGCCAAAACAGGATAAGAAGAATGAGAAAAATGCATATATAATTCAGGATATGCCCACCAAAGAGCAGTAACAGCTTGTAAACTACATGTTGCCCATCTTGGTCCTAGTACTCAACTTATTTTAATAATTTCTATTTCAGATTTTTTAGTTAAAGTCTCTAGCTTGTTTTGATTTTTTATTAGGTTGCTGATGAATAGAATACATTTTAATCCAGAACTATTTTTAAACAATTAAATTGTTTTAGACATTGAGTCTCAAATTATAATTGTAATTAATGATTTGTTGTTGTTCTGTCATTAAGTCATGTCCAACTCTTTATGATCCCTTTTGGGGTTTTCTTAGCAAGGATACTGGAATGATTTGCCTTTTCAGGTCACTTGGCAAATAAGGAAACTGAGGCAAACAGGATTAAGTGACTTATCCAGGGTCACACAACTAAAAAATGTTTGAGGCTGGATTTGAACCCAGAAAAATGAGTCTTTCTGATTCAAGGGCCAGAACACTATCCACTGTACTACCTAAATGCAAATTAATTATTTAAACAGTGCCAAATAATTATTTTAAGACAGTGTTTTAAAAACTTTGTAGCAACTCTAGACCTTCACAACATTGTATTAGTATCATCAGAACAAAATTTGATTAAATTTACTCTGCTGTGTTTGATCACAGTTCTTATTAAAAGAATGTAACTGGAGCAGGAGCTGATTAAATTGTATGCTGGATATGTTTAATAACCAACTTGATAGGAGCCAACTCCAGCACACCACTATCTGTAATATTAAAAATATAGTAATATAGAGAAAGCTGAAAGCAGCCAAGCCACGGTGTGTTACTGGGGGACAGAAAGTGGGGGAAAGTTGATAGCTTGGTATTCCTTTTTCTAGATAGCATAGTTACTTCTATTTGCATAGAACAGAGTATGATGGGTGAAGGTATGATAAGATATTAGGTTAGGAGTCAGGAACACCTGACATCAAATTCAGCATCAGACACTTAGTAGCTATGTGCCCCTGAGCAAGTTTTTTTTCCAACAATCTCAGGTTTCTCATCTCTAAAATGGGTATGATTATAGCACCTGCCTCACTGGATTATTCTGAGAATCAAATGAATTAAAACATTCTTGTAGATTGCAAGCTCTTTGAGGGCAGGGACTGTCTTTTGCCTCGCTTTGCTTCCCTACTGCTTAATAACTCCTTATGGACTGAAGGTTAAAAATTTTCCCCATTAATGGGATCACTTGGCTTCATTTCTGTTTAAGGAAGCAGGATGGGGGGGGGGGGGGGCAATTGCCAGCCAGGGGGAAATTCTACTTCCTAAGAACTAAAATGGTATCTACCATAAGGTAAAGCCAATTTAATATATAAAAAGGACTCAGGAGAGGCAGTAAAGGAAAAAATAGTCAAAGTTTAGAGTTCAGTAGAGAGAAAAGCCAAACTGAGTAGGTCAAAGAAGAGTTTAAAGAGCAGGCCTGCTCTTAGAGGGCTTCTAGCACCATATGTTTTTAAACCCTTACCTTCTGTCCTAGTAATAACGCTAAGGAGGAAGGGAAAAGGCTAGACAAATGGGGTTAAGTGATTTTCCCAAGGTCACATAGCAAGGAAGTATCTGAGGCTAGATTTGAACCCAGGCCTCCTGACTCCAGACCTGGTGTTCTATCCAGCTGGTGCAACCTAGCTGAACTGAAGGGAGCTTCACAGATACTGATCGAAAAGACCAGCAGCTTCATAACATTGTCTGAGAGGGCTGCCCAAGGGGAGTCATAGACTTCCTCTTTAAGAGAAAAGCTTCCTGATCACAGCATCTCTATTAGACAGAGGGGAAAAGCAGTCAGTTGTCCTTAAAGCAACACTTCGATGGACATTCTGGCTGAGTCACAGTAATTGGCTAACAGGGAGCCAGATTCAGAATGACCTACTTCAAATCCAGCCTCAGATATTTACCAGCTGTTTGACCCTGAGCAAGTCACTTCACTTCTGTTTGTCTTAATCCCCTGCAGAAGGAAATGACAAATTACTCCATTATTCTTGCCAAGAGAACCTCGTGGGCAGTATGGTCCATGGAGTCACAAAGTGTTGGACACACTGTTGTTCAATAACAATAAAAACACTGGCTAAAAGAGCAGGCTGATACAACTGTAGCCCTTTCATTAAGGAGGAAAGGCTTATCAACTGTATCACTCTCTAGCAGAGAAGACCCAAAGAACTGGTTAAGGGGGCAGCTGGGTAACTCAATGGATTGAGAGCCAGGCCTAGAGATGGGTGGTCCTGGGTTCAAATCTGACCTCAGACACTTCCTAGCTGGGTGACCCTGGACAAGTCACTTACTCTCCACTGTCCTGTCTTTGCTGCTTTTCTGCCTTGGAACCAATACACAGCATTGATTCTAAGACAGTGGGTAAAGGTTTAAAAAAAAATGAGCACAACAGCGCCTCCTGCAGGAAAAATGTTTATTCACTGGAGCATCCCTAGTGGGATGTAGGGCAGGTATTAGAGGACCCCAAAGAAGAATTAAAAACCAACTAGAGCAGAAATATGGCACTCAGCTGGGGAGCAGCTGAAATGGAAGCCCTGGCAGAGATTTAGCCAAGAGCTGTGCCAGATGTATTGTCCAACAGAGAACAAGGCAATGACATCACCAAAGGATGTCAGCTGCTTTGTAGCCTCAGAGGTACGAAATGCCCTTCCACACATGTTGCTTGCTTGCAGGTTCTCCCTACATGTACCCCTCCTTTTCAGGATCCTTGCCATGTAAATTCTCCACACGTATGTTCCCCAAACATGAGATCCTGTGCAGGTTCATTCATCCCACTGGGAGTATTATTTGTGGAGGGAGAGAACCCAAGATTTACTGGAAGAATATTTTAATGTTACTATCATTAGATGTCTTAAACTTGAACTAAATGTGTCCTTTGACTGACTAGTTGAAGTCCGTGCTCTGCTGAGGGCTTATGAGCTATAGTTTGGAGAAGATCTTGACCCACTAAGTACTTAGGGGGAGGTACTACGATAATAGTTCTCATTTTTATAATGCTTTAGAATTTGTAAAGCACTTTCCTCACAGCAGTCCTTTGAGTTAGTACAAATATTATAATCTCTATTTTTGCAGATGAGGAGACCAAGACTCAGAGGTTAATTGGCTTGTCCATGTTCAAACTCTCTGAGACAGGACTTGAACTCAGATCTCTTAACTCCGAGTCCAACATCCTTTTCCACAAAAACATGACATCTCTGAATTAGAAAAAGCAATTTGGGGGAAGCTAACTGGCTCGGTGGATTGAAAACCAGGCCCAGAGATGGGAGGTCCTGGGTTCAAATAGAGCCCAGACACTTCCTAACTGTGTGACCCTGGGCAAGTCACTTCACCCCCATTGACTAGCCCTTACCACTCTCCTGCCTTAGAACCAATACACAGTATTGATTCGAAGATGAAAGGTGAGAGTTTAAAAAAACACAGTTCTTAATAGCATCTGATTTCATTGCATCTGTACATAAACGATCTTTAACTTGAGTCAATATATCTTTTGTTCCTGAAGGTAAGATACTTAAGTTAGTTTTTTCTTTGACATGAGGAAAAATTGTTCTTTGATGAACCACTTCAAGAAATAGTCTTTGAGTCTGGAGTACCGTGACAGTTTTATTTTGTACAATTTATGGCCATTAATAGAGTGAGAAACTACATACAGGTGGTATTGGGTTTCTGGGTTCCTTGCCACTATTTAAATATCACAGATGTTTCATTTACCCATGCCGTGTAATGAAATCCTCCTGCAATCCATGTGCATGGAAGGAAGGAAAAGTGCCCCCAAAGGTCAACATACCAAGAGGGAGAAGGAGAAGCTTGGATTTTCGTGGAATAATTGAGAACTTGATGTATTTCTGTTAAAAATGTGCCTCGCCTGTGAACTAGTGAATTTGTAACCCCAAAACGCGACCCAAATTTTGTTACTTTTAAACAAGACTTGGACAGACTGGGTTGTATTTCTTTATGGACCCTTTGAGTGTCTGCTACAAAACTTCCCATGAAAGAAGAATTAAACTCTAACCATTACATTCTCCCCATTAATATTTTGCTTATGTGGCTCTCCTGTGGCTCTTGTGGCCTTGTGATTCACTTTGACACTCAGATGCTGCCTTTTCATTGTTGCTTAACCATTTCAAGTGTATTAAGTTGTTGCCTTCCCAGATGAATTCTAAGTACCTGGGGGGCCGCTGCTGCTTGTATATCTCGGTAGCCTGCACAGTGCCTTGCAAGCAAATAATAAGCTATGTGCTGTATTGACTTGTTATGGTATAGCAAGCACTGAGTATGTTTTGAATGAGTGAATGAATGAATATCACTCTCGTCAAGAACTAAGATCCACCTGGAGGCAACTAGGTAGTACAGTAAAAAGAAGGCTGGATCTGGAGTCAAGAAGACCTGAATTCAAATCCAGTCAGCCTCATATATGCTGGCTATATGGCTCTCAGCAAGTCACTTAACCTCGGCCTGCCTCAGTTTTCTCACCTGTAAAATGGAGCTAATAATAGCACTTTCCTCTCTCAGTGTTGTTTCCAGGAACAAATGAGTCAACGTTTATAAAATGTTTTGAGGAGCAGCTAGGTAGCACAATGGATAGAGTGCCAGGCCTGGAGTCAAGAGGTCCTGGATTAAAATCTGGTCTTAGATACTTCCTAGCTGTGTGACCTTGGTCAAGTCACTTAACTCTGGTTGCCTAGTCATTGCCACTCTTCTGTTTGAGAATTGATACTCAGGCCAAATGTAAGGGTTTTTGAAAAGATGTTTTGCAGACCTTAAAGTATATGAATATTAACTATTATATAGATGCTAGCTATTAGTAACCATTTGGGGTTCAAATCTGATCAATATCAGTTGGAAATGAGAGTGGATATACACTCTCTGGGCAAATATCTTTCTCTTCTTTCTTTTTTTTTTTTCACCCTTAACTTCCATCTTGGAATCATTTCTGTGTATGGATTCCAAGGCAGAAGAGTGGTAAGGGTGGGCAATGGAGGTTAAGTGACTTGCCCAGGGTCACACAGCTGGGAAGTGTCTGAGGCTGGATTTGAACCTAGGACCTCCCATCTCTAGGCCTGGCTCTCAATCCACTGAGCTATTCAGCTGCCCCCTCTCTTATTTCTTAATACATTCATCTATAGGGTAATTTGTTGCCAACTATATATTCATGTGAAAGATAAGAATGCGGCTAGGCAGGAAAAAGATGACCTTGCTCCTCCCCCACCCTGGCTTAATTTTGTTCCTGTGATTTGGCCCCCTCCTATTATTTTTCTAAACCCTTATCTTCCATCTTAGAATCAATACTGTATATTGCTTCTAAGACTAAAAAGTGGTAAGGGCTTGGCAATGGTGGTTAAGTGACTTGCTCAAGGTCACACAGCTAGGAAATGTCTGAGAGCAGATTTGAACCCAGGACCTCCTATCTCTGGGCCTGGCTCTCGATCCACTGGGCTACCCAGCTCCTCCCCCTCTCCCCATTATTTAAATGAAAGACTCCAAAGAATTTGGGGACTAAGAAAACTAAAGGACCTGGAACTTAGAGAGCCCTTGGCAGCTTGTTAGAAGCTGGTATTGATGGCGTACAGTTGAATATATGGAGATTAAGCAGGAAGACATGAGAAATGTCTAACCCTAAGTCAGAATGAGGCTTCTGGTCTTACTGAGCAAGAAGTTGAGGTTTAAAAATGGACTTTTCTGTGGGAACTAGTTAGCCAGGAACAATTCTGTATTCCAGTGAGTTTAGTGCCTAGGTAGGGGTGAGAAATTCCCTTCTGAACAGGCGCATGCCCCTTTCTGCCATGACTCTCAGAATAAGCATCCTCTCCTTTGGGAGCAAAAATGGCTGGCGGCTTTTCCCAAGTTAAGTGCCTGAGCCTGGGGGGTGCCCTACTTTTGTAAAACTGCCAGAGCTAAAAACCTCTGAGCTTTAAATTAGAAATGTTCAAATAAAAGAGGGATCACATAAGCCACACTTCTTTTTGTTGGAAAGAGGTTTCTGCCAGCTGTTGAAGTTAGAAGCTGAAAATTTAGAGACATTCTTCATAGGTGGCAGTGATGAGTAGGGATTCCCCATCTAACAGAGCACCTTCAAATGTCTTGGAGCAGGGGTCAGCAACGTATGGCTCTTTCTGCAGGAGCATAAAATCAATTTTTTTTTCAGGCGCTGTTACAGGAGTTCGCACTGTGAGCATTGTACGGCTCTCACGAAATTACATTTTTAAAAATGTGGCGTTTATGGTTCTCACGGCCAAAAAGGTTGCCGACCCCTCTCCTAGAGGCTCCTAAGTGCTGCAGTGGATAGAGTTAAACTTATTTAGAGTTAGGAAGACCTGAGGTCAAATCCTGTCTCGGATATTTAATGACAGATGGCTATGAAGTTCAGTTTCTTCATCTGTAAAATGGAGCCAATAATAGCATCTATTTCCAAGGTTGAGATAATACATGTAAAGCACTTTGTAGACTTTAAAGTGTTATGTAAATGCTAGCAATCATTATTACTAACCTGAAGGTTTGTATTAAATTCTTTGTAGAATTTCTCTATCGCTTCATCCCCTGAAGGGCATAAGCTGCAATCGTCTTCATGTCATTCTTTTTGCAAATACCGATGGTCACTGTCAACCATCCTTCCACTTGGCTGGAACTTCTTTCTTCTGTTTTCATTTACAACAAGAATATCAAGATAGATATGTTTTAGCTACTCTAACAGGATGTTATCTCATTGCTGATGAGAAGAATCTAGCATTTTAGAAAGCCTACAGTCAAGGTAAAGTTTAAAGATGGTCTAAAAAAGTTCTTAATACCTTCTAATCCCTTCTTACTCTGCTACCATCAATACGTGGATGGGAACAGACAATATTGAGGGCTGTTTTGTATTGCTCTTTGTTTTATGGGTTGTGATGGCAGAAGAATTTGTCATCAAGTGGTCGTTCTACTAGTGATTAGCCTCTCCATAGTAATCTAAGCTGGTCCCCACAAAGTAGATACCATCTGTTGTTGGAACCATACTTGAAGTCTTTCCAGTATAACCGGGCAGATGCCAATTACTGTGGAGGGAAGTTTGGCCAAGGATCCCTTTCTCTCTCCTCTCTTCAGAGAAGGAGAAAGTAGAGTTGATTCTCCTTAATTTGTCTGTTTACACCCACTGAAGTGGGCTTAGATCAGGACGTGACCTCTGGAGGTTTCCAGTCTACTACTCCTCTTCCCTCTTTCCCTTCATCCTTTATCTGCCTCAGTGGATTAAGCCCAAAGATTCCTAGTATAGAATGACCTTTCTAATGAGAAATTATCAAATTAGTTTGGGAAGTTTCTAGCCCAGGGGAAGTATTCCTATTTAGCTTCTTTTTTCTTCAAAGTTAGAAAGATTAAAAATACAAATGATTAATACAATTTATAAAAGTTCTAAATCCTCAGGAAATCTTTTAATCACTAGGATAGAAATTAGGTCTTCTGGTCAATCAAATTTTGGATAATCAATTATCTACTGTCCTTCCTCTTCGTCTACACACCATGGCAAAGCACTAATTCAGTACGCAATAAAAATTATCTTTATCTAGAAAGAAACATCCAAAATAAAAACAAGTAATCAAATTTAAAAGATCAGAGAAGTACTTGGTAGTAAGGAAAGATGACCATGGGAGAAGGGGGAAAAGAGAAAAGAGAGAGAAGTAAATTCACTGTTGTTCCAGCAGTGTCTTGAGAGTAAATACAGTTCAATCCCTCTCATCCAAATTCTTTCCAAATGAATAAATTAGGTCCCTCTATTGAGTATATCAGCATGAAAAGAAAAGACTCCAGCCACTTCAATACTATCAAACAAAAAAAGATTGATGCAAATATTTTACTCTGCTTTTTCTTAGGCTCATGTCTGCCAGAAACAGTTTTATTTAATTTAGCATTAATCAATATCTAGTCACTTCTAAATTGGAGAAAGAGAAAGATGTCCAAATTGGCATAGTCTCCCAGGCCCTCCAACATGACTCTCTGTCCCAAAATCAATTTGAGTAATATTTATAGTATTCCCCAGGGAAAAAATCGTATCAATTATAGTTAGAATTCCAGAATTGTTGAGTAACTATCTCTTTCCTCCTGGACTATTCTTCTTGAGGAATCAAAGGTTCCAAAGATTTATATAAGAATATAAACTTCCTTAAAAGGAAATGGGACTACTCTAGGTTGAGTCCAGTCTCTATAAGGGTAGGGAAGATAATTATCTTATCTAAATAAAATTTCAGTTTGACTACCCACCATTAATCCAATTCCCTAAGAAAGACTTTTTCATCCTCACCACCTTTCTTAGGTTTTTTTTTTCTCCCAGGAGTATGGAAAATGCTTTGGATAAAAATATTATTTCTTAACATTTCTAGAGAATCTTTAAAGGAAGTTTTTAATGTATTTCCATGATGCTTAGGATCAATACTCATACATAGCATCCTCCCATTGCTGCTATTCTGCTATTATAGCTGTTATTCTTCTTTCCTCTCTCCTCTGCATAGATTACTTTAAAAAACTTCCTAAATTGGTATAATCTCAGTGTAATAGTTCTATCTCTTTCCAGTCTGGGAAAATGCCATGAATCTCAGGATTTTAGCAACTTAGAGCTCTTCTGAATAGCCAATTTGATTGTTGTGTCAATGTTATAATAGCATGGTAAAACCTGGTTCCACCGGCATGTAGCCTTCTAGGACCCAGGGTCACCTCTGTGCTATAATGAGACATAGTATAGTGAGATTATAAATGTTAACTTAGGATGAGTAGCTCCATTTTGCTTTAAGTGTCCATCTGGTGACTAGGTAGTTATGTAAGCTTTTTTCCTGCAACAAAATAAACAGTTGGGTGGTATAGTTTGGCAATGACATATGTATATGTTCTCCAAGTTTGGTAAACAACTACCAATAGTGTGTATGTATCTCTCTTCCCAAAAAATCCAGTGGACAACTGATAAATACTTGCTAATGGTGTTAGTTCTGATTGGTAGTTTTCTTTTATCATAAACTTAGGTAATCAATCACCAGTCAGATCCCATTGGAGACTCTCTTCCAGGTCATGACTAGGATAGAAATCTTGGGTTCTTTGTAGCTGAAAATGTGAACATCTATGTTCACTCAAGAGTAGTGCTAGTTGACAGAGACTTGCCAGAATGCTACCTTGAAAGGGATTGGGCAGAGAGGATATCTGGTCCTGAGTACCAGTATGAGACATGCTTACAGAGACTTTAAGGAGTCATGGTGGTGGTTTATTCCTGGAGGGTTTGTATTATTGAATACTCCATAAATTGCATTCATTCACGATTAATATATTGTCAGCCTTAATAAGCATACACAACATCAAATTGGTTTTACACATATGTATTATATATACACAATTTATGCATTACACATGGGAGTAGAATAAGGTGGAAAGGCTATATATTGAAAAAAATAATTACTTTGTTATTGGCCCAATAGAATTCTGCCATTATAATTCCAAAAAGGCTAACCAGGGAAGCATGTGTACTATCTAGATACTCCTTAGAGCATTATATCTTAAAATACTGCTTAGAAATAATCTAGATGTACACTGTGGTACAATCGAACATAATGGACTTCTCTACTAGCAGCAATGCAAGGCTCCAGAGCAAGGCTAAGGGACTTATGAGAAAGAAAACTAGCCACATTCAGAAGAAGAACTGTGGGAGGAGAAACACAGAAGAAAAACAACTGCTTGAACACATGGGCTAATGGGGATATTATTGGGGATGTAGACACTAAACGATAACTCCTGTCCAACTATCAATAATATGGAATTAGGTCTTGATTGATGATACATCTAAAACCCAGTGGAATTATGTGTCTGCTAAGGGGAGTTAACAGGGTTTGGGGGAGAGGGAAAGAACATGAAATATGTAACTATGGGAAAATATTCAAAATAAAATTTTAAAAAAAGAAATAATCTAGATGACAAGGACTAATGGAAAGTGATAATTTGGTTCTTATACTCTACATAAATATTTAAGAATATGTGACTTCATCAGTGTAGATTCTGTTTCAATATAACTTGTAATTATTCTATCTTTAGTAATTGCTCTTCAGGAGCTGCTATAACTAAAAAGGATTCATCATTTATTGGCCAATCATCTAAACTTATGATAAACCTCTCTAAACCTCTAAATCAAAGCTGGTCTTTACATATCACACACATATGATCTATATCTAGTTCTATAATTGAAGTCTCAGAAACTGAAAAGGATATTTCAGAACATGTGTGCATTGGTGACACTTTGAGCCTCCATGGTCACCTCTATTAAATTATGAGACTTTGGAGTAGGTCCTTGTTGAAGTCAGCTCCTTTTATACTTAATTTCATTCCCTTACTACCTTACCTTGACCACAAACTACAGTAGAATGTATTTTCCTATTTTCTCCTTTCCCCCTGCCTTCTTTTCCCTCATGTCTTCCTCTCACCTTTTCCTCCTCTGCTACTCTCTTCAAAGCTTGAGATTGAGAGGATATAATCAAGAAATAAATCTGTGGTGCGGACGGGGAACCAGACAGGAGAAGAATGAGACAGTAGTTCTCTAGACCCTGCCTTAAGCTTTGATTATAACAGAACAACTTTTGCATCATGTGACTAATGAGATAGAAGACTAGACATTTCCTCTGATCTTATGACCTCTCACATTTCTCTATAATGAGAATTTTGATTATGAGATTAAGCAATTTCAGCTGTCTCCAGAGTTTGGGACCTCAAGAACCTTAACAAAGAAACATTTTAGTGAATTAATAAAAAAAGAGAAGGCTAATCCTTAACTCCTAACATAGACACTCAATACCTCTTTCCTTATCACCTAACATGTTAGAACATGGAGGATTGCACAGGAGGTAGCTAGTTGGCACAGAGGATAGAGCACTAGGCCTCGAGTCAGGAAGACCTGAATCTGAATCTGGTCTCAGACAATTACTAGTTATGTGTCACTTAACCTCTGTCTGGCTCAGTTTCCTCAAGTGTAAAATATGGATAATAATAGTAGCTACCTCATAAGAATACTGTGAAAATCAAATGAGATAATATTTGTAGAACACTTAACTTTACAAATGTGCCTGCTCTATGCCTGACACATAATAGATACCATGCATATTCTTATTCCTTTCCCTCCCTAAGAGTTTTCAGGAGAACCAAACCCTATCTGTTCCCCTCTCCCTAGGAGCAGAAACTTTTTTGAGCTGCAATAGCATCCTAGCAGCTCTGTGCTGCAGGAAAGCTGAGCCAGAGAACTAAATAACAGAAAACTGGGGGAGGGTACGTGTATGTGGCTTTGCAGAGACTGAAACCTGTGAAACATGAATTGATGAACATGGGAGGAGTCTGAGAAGCCTTTGAGATTTAGCCTCCAAAGAAACCACCATCAAAGGGGAAGGAGTCAGAAAGCGAGCAATAGAATATAGTATGAGAGCATAAGAGAGACTGAAATTATCAAAGATCTCAGAAGGAAGAAAACTTAAAGATCTTGATCACAATCAGATAAAATTAATAAGGAAGATACTAATGGCAGAAGGGGAAATAGCCTTCAGATTAGCTAAACAAATATTGCAAAGCATAAATAAATATTGCAAAACAAAGGAAAATTAATCAACACCTCATGAGGCAAAGGTCTCTGTGAATCTCAAGAGGGATGGAATAACAGAAGAATATTCCTGAATAGTTTAAGAGAGAAATAATGATTGCAAAAGCAAAATTTATGATCATTATAGCTGAAATATTAGGCAGAATTGAAAAACTTGGATTTATGATGGCAAGTCTCACCAAAGAAATGAATGAGAGAGTAAGAAATTGGGAATATAAATATGAAGAAGTAAAAGAAAATCCGGAAGAAGAGAAACAATAAGGTCAAAAAGAACATGTTCTCTATACAAGTAATGTTCTCTATACAAGTAATGTATATTGCTCTCAAATACAGTATGCATAGAGACAACTTTTTTTTAAACCCTTAACTTCTGTGTATTGGCTCCTTGGTGGAAGAGTGGTAAGGGTGGGCAATGGGGGTCAAGTGACTTGCCCAGGGTCACACAACTTGGAAGTGTCTGAGGTCAGATTTGAACCTAGGACCTCCCGTCTCTAGGACTGACTCTCAATCCACTGAGATACCCAGCTGCCCCTGCATAGAGACAACTTAAGGATTATAGAACTCCTAAAAGAACACAATTTTTAAAATGTGAACACCGTAAAAAAAAGTACAAGACTTCTGAATATAGACAATAAAGTATCAATCACCAAGATACAGTCAAAATGGATGCTTGATCAAATAAAGCAGGGATACTATAAACAAATTAGGGGAACATGGAAAATTTTACCTGTCAGACTTATGGATAAGGGAATAATTTATGACAAGACATAGAGATCATTATGAAAAATTAAATGGATGATTTTGACTCTGTTAAATTAGAATGTTTCTATACAAACAAAACCAATGCAATTAGAAGAGAAACAACAAATTGTCGGAGATGGGGATTTTTATAGCAAGCATCTCTGAAAAAGGCATCATTTCTCAAATATATAGAGAACTGAGCCAAACTTTTAAGAATTCAAAGCATTCCCCAATTCTTAGATGTTCAAAAGTTATGAACAGGCAGTTCTAAGATGAAGAGATTATAAATATAGCTATATGAGGAAATGGTCCTAATCACAACCAATTAGAGAAATGTAAATTAAAACAATTCTGAGATACCACTTCAAATCTATCAGTTTTATCATGATCAAAAAGGAAAACAATAAACGTTGGAGGGAGTGTAGGGAAATTGGGACACTAATGTACTGCTGGTAGAACTGTGAACTGATACAGTCAAACTGGAGAACTATATGGACCCATGCCCAAAGGTCCAGAAATCTATGCCTTTGACCCAGCGATACCACTGCAGAGTCTGTATTCCAAGAGATCAGATATGGGGGGGAAAGACCCACCTGTACAAAAAATATTTTCGACAGTTCTCTTTGGAGTGGCAAAGAACTGAAAACTGAAAGGATGCCCATCAATTGGGGAATGGTTGAACAAGTGTTGTATGTGGTTGTAATAGGAAACTATCATGCCATAAGTAATGATAAACAATATGAGTTCAGAAAAACCTGGAAAGACTTCTAAGAAGTGATGCAAAGTGAAGTGAGTAGAACCAGGAGAGTAGTGTATACAGTAACAGAAATATTGTAAAATGATCAACTGTTAAGTACTAATCTATTATCAGCAAAACAAAGTTCCATGAAAACCCCAAAGGACTCATGATAAAAAAGTAGTGATATCCTCAGTCAAATATGGAACTGTTGGAATCTGATTACCAATCAAAGCATATCATCCTTCATATTATTTCCTTCATGAGTTTTTTTTTATTGTATATGCGATATGTGTCTTCAGTCACAACATGGAGAATATGGAAATATCTATTGCAGGAAAGCACTGATGTAACCTATATCAGACTATTTACCTCTTTGGGGAGGGGTAGGGTGAGAGAGGGAGAGAATCCAAATCATAAAATGCCAGAAAACAATGGTCAAAAATTGTTTCTACATGTAATTGAAAAAATTAAATTCAATAAAAAATAAAGTGTCAATCAAAAGAACACACAGATCACCTCCAGGAAAAACAATAGCTTCTACACTGCATACTCCAAGATGTATCATGGTTAAATTTAACAACTCAAAAGGAAAAACATCAAATTCTTCAAAAGACCTTCAAATATAAAATAAAAGGAAATTCAAATAACACAAGACTATTCTGTACCTACCAGAAACTGCAGGAAGGATTGGAATAATATGTTTTGAAAAGCAAAGGAGCCTGAGGGTAGTGAGGGGGTTCAGTGGATTGAGACAGCAGCTCCTGAGTCCAAATCTGACCTCAGGCACTTCCTAGCTGAGTGACCCTGGGCAAGTCACTTACCCCCTGTTGCCTAGCTCTTACTACTCTTCTGCCTTGGAACCAATACAAGATATTGATTCTAAGCTGGAAGGTAAAGGTTGAAAAAAAGAGAAAAAAGAAAAGAAAAGGTGCCCAAGGTGCAACCCAAGGAGATATTCCTGTAAAGCTGAGTCTAAACATTAATTTAAAAAGATGGATATTCAACAACAACAACAAAAAAAAGGTTAGAGGCATTCCTAGAAAGAAAACAGGACCTGAAGAAACTGTTTGCTTTTCAAATACCCCAGACAACAGAAATAGAAGGAAGGTAAACAAATATAGCAACCAAAAAAAAATATAATTAAAACAGAGAGACCATTAATAGATTTTGTTCGAAAAGTACACAAGGAAATAAACTCAAGCACTCGAGTCAAATAGAAGTGATGATAGAGAAACAGGTCTAAAACATCATGGATTACACCTCACACAAGAAACAAGATAAACTGTATATATAATAAAGAATTATATCCCAAAACAAGAAGATGAGGAATAGAAATGTAATGGGACATCAAAAATATAGGGACTTTTCTTTCTACTCATCTAAGAGATCCAAAATTCAAATTGTAGCTGTCCCATTTTATCATACGTTAGTTTATTTTACTTTAAAAGTAACAGATTGTCTCTAAATCCCCTACATAGAGGTATTACTTGGTTGCTTCCTTTTCCTCTCAATGAGAGAATTTATTAGAATTCATTGTTTAGAATTCACAGTCAGTCTCCAACCCCATCACACAGGCGATTGGGAGCCAGGGGCAGAACAAAGATGGAAGGGGTCATCTAGTTTATGCCCTTATATCCAGGCAAGTCTCCACAGAAAATGTCCCAGACAGATGATATCTACATTGGTCTTATCTTCGTGGAAGGAGAGCTTAAAATATTCCTCAGAGAGAGTTTTGAAAGCTCCAGGGGAACATTTTTTGACAATTTTGGTACTCATAATTTACATAAACCATTGTGAAAAGAATGAGCTATTCAGCTAAGAACAGGCATAGGAAACTAATCACCAAAATCAGGCTTTCACAGTACATCTCTGAGCATTGAACAGATGACTTAGTTTTTAGTGCTAAAAATCTCCCTGTGTTAGGAATTAATCACACTTGTATCGAGAGACTCCAGATGTACTGGCTTGGACCAGTGCACTTGTTGAGGAAGGAATTCAAAATCAAAATATTGTGGTAAGGAATGCAGATGTAGAAAATTACCTCAATATTAAGGTTCTGTTGCCTGATGTGTTTGGGAGTGGAAAGTCTCTGGGTTGTTAGGGTAGGTTTTTTTTTTAATTTTCTTTTCCCCATAAAGCATTCTGGTTAAATAATTTCCTTCTTCAGTATAATGGAGGCAAAACAGGAGATCACTATCTTTTGGAGTTGAAGGCACACCATAACCCTATGTGATATATTTAATATACCATCAGATTTTTTATTTATTATACACTGCAGTTTCCAAAATGGCCCCTGATGGCATTTTACAGAGCATCTAAGTTAGGACCTTTACAGGAACTTACCATGTGACTAATTCTATCCCAGGCCAGCTCCTAAACAAAAAGCTCTCAGGCAAGTTTTCCTGCTCCTTGGCTAGTTTTTCAAGAAATAAGAGCTAAAATTTCAAGGGATCAACGGCTTTTCCTCCCAAGACTTTCCCTCTGGGATCACAGATCTCCCTCTCCTGCTGTATCACTCCCACCACAGGACCACTCTAGCATAGCACATGCAGCCATCCATTTAAAGTGCCCAGAATATTTTACTATACAGCAAAGGAAGCAGTTTATAGCCTATACAGACAGCATCTGAATTCCAGATCCGTAATCTCTAAATGTTCTTTGTATGTCCTACATACAAAGAGATATACTCTGCCTCCCCTTCTGTTCTCCTCCTCACCCCCATTCCCCATTCCCACCCCCAGGCACTTGTTCCAGACAGGAACCGAGCTGATTTAACAAATTTTCTTCCCAAACATTTATTCCCCAAGGGAGGTTTTGCAAGTTCCATACATTCCCCTCTCCAGCAGTCTTTCGATGTTCACGGCTCAGGTAATTCCCACCCCAGACAGTCTCTTTCTTACATGTTATGTATGGTGGTTAGGTTGCTAGACTAGCCCATAAGATCTGATTTAGCCCAGAACATGACTGAAATTTGGGTCAGTTACAATCAATAGAAATACCTGAAACTTTCTGTCTGTGTGGAGAACACAGGTAGGGGAACTTCCTCTGTCAACACATATCACAGCCTATCTATGAGAGAAAATAATAATAACAGCTGATATATACCAAATAAGAAGCAGTGAGGTGTGCTGGGCGGAAAATAGACCTCAGAGCCACGGTTTATCACCTCTGATATCCTTGGCTTCATGACCCTGGGCAAGTCACTTAAACCTTTTAGGCAGCTCTCTAGGCTTGCAAATTGCAGAATTGATACTGATTCTCTTTGACAGAGGGACTTTCCTCATGTGTCAATTCCCCAAATCAAAGAAATCATAGGTTCATTCCCTTTCCTTATTTACCTAGACCTTTAAGGTTAGCAAAAGCACTTTATACACATTTTCTCATCTGATTCTCACTACAACTCCGGGAAGAAAGTAGCTATTTTTATCCCTATTTTACTGATGCGGAAACTAAGATTTAGAGAGGTTAAACGAGAAAGTGTCAATCTGGGCAAGACCCTCCACATTCTTCATTCTAAACCTAACATTCTATCAATAATGCCAGTCTGCTTCAGCCACTGCAAAGAGGAAAAATAACAGAAAGCAATGCTTCTTCAGTATTCATCTGGGACTGGACTTTGTGATTCTACTGATACAGAGAATTCCTTGTGGACATTTCTTTTACACCTATCAGCTTAGTTAAAATGATAAAAGGGCAAAATGGCAAATGTTGGAGGGGACATGGAAAAATGGGAACACTAATACTCTGTTGGTGGAACTGTGAACTGATTCAACCATTTTGGAAAGCAATCTGGAACTGTACCCAGAGAGTTATAAAACTGTGTGTACCCTTTGACTTAGCAACAACACTTTTAGTTCTGTTTCCCATGGTGATCAGGGAAGAAGGAAAAGAACCTTCTTCTTCTAAAATATTTATAACAGCTTGCTTTGTGGTGGCCCAGAACTGGAAATTGGAGGAAATTCATCAATTGGGGAATGACTAAACAAGTTGTGGCATATGATAGTGATGGAATACTACTGAGCTATAGAAATGACCAACAGTGGGGCAGCTGGGTAGCTCAGTGGATTGAGAGTCAGGCCTAGAGATGGGAGGTCCTGGGTTCAAATCCAGCCTCAGACACTTCCCAGCTGTGTGACCCTGGGCAAGTCACTTGACCCCCATTGCCCACCCTTACCACTCTTCCACCAAGGAGCCAATACACAGAAGTTAAGGGTTTAAAAAAAA